>NC_063337.1:28263332-28284054 GCF_021869965.1 Rhincodon typus | reverse complement strand
TCGGCCTTCCTGCTCCTCTGGTGCTGCTTGGCCTGCTGTGTTCATCCAGCTTTACACCTTGTTATCAAGGAAGTGCAGGTTTGGATTTTAAGTATTCCTGGGTATAAGTTGTTCAGGAAGGATAGAAAAGGAGGGGAAGCAGTACTGGTTAAAGGGTGTATTGCAGTGCTGGGGAAGGATGATGTCTCAGGGTTCAAAGACAAAGTCAATTTGGCTTGAGCTGTGGACTAAAAAGGATGCAGTTGCATTGCTCAGTGTAGTCTGTAGATTGCCATCTAGTGGAAAGGATCTAGAGGAACTAATTAGGTAAATTACAGAGAAATACCAACATTATGGAGGAGTTATAATGGGGGACTTCAAATTACCCAATTATAGACTGGGATACTAGTAGTGTAAGGGGCATGTCTGAGAATTGGGTTCAAGAGAGCTTTCTAAGCAGTATGTATTGAGTCTAATAAGAAAAATGCATTGTTGCACCTGTTTCTTGGAAATGAGGTGGGCCAAATGGATCAAGTGTCAGTGGGAGAACATTTAGGAGGCATTGATCATTGGATCATAAGGTTCAGGATCGTGGTGGCAACAATTCAGAATAAGAAAGATAAATTGGCAGAGATCTAACTTTAATGGGGCAAGAATGGAGCTGTCCTCTTCCTCTTCACAACTCAATTTCCTACCCATCTTTGTGACATCAGCAAGTTTGGCTAACATTCTTTAGTCCCATTATCTAAATCATTCAGACAAATTATTAAGTGTTGAGGCCCCAGCAGAGACCTCTAGAATTTAGAAGAGTCAGAGGAGACTAAATTAAATAAATAAGATCCTGAGGACACTTGACCAGGCAGTGGATGCAGAATCTTTAAATAATTTTAATGCAGAAGTAGATAGATTCTTGATTACCAAGGGGACGAAAGATTGGAGGTTATGCAGGAGTGTAGAGTTGAGGTTAAAATCACGTCAGCTGTGATCTTATTGAATTGTAGAGCAGGCTCGAAGAGCTGAGTGGCCTAGTCTTATTTCTTGTTCATATGTTAGCATATCTTGACTGTGCCAAAGAATCCACACTTTTTATTTCATTGAATCCCTACAGTGTGGAAGCAGGAAATTTGACCCATCAAGTCCACACCGACCGTCCAAAGAGCACCCCACCCAGACTGACCCCCTACCCTATCTCTGTATTTCCCATTCTACATACTATAGGCAATTTAGCATAGCCAATACGCCTAACTTGTGGGATGAAACCGGAGCACTCGGAGGAAATCCATGCAGACACAGGGAGAATGTGCACACTCCACACAGATAGTTGCCCGAAGCTGGAATCAAACCTGGGCCCCTGGCACTGTGAGGCAGCAGTGCTAACCACTGAGCCACTATTCCGTCCCAAAAGATTACCGCCCTGGCAAAAGATTACCATTGACCAGAACCTCAACTGTACTTGTCAGACAAGTACTGTGGCTGAAAGAGCAGGTCAGAGGCTAGGAATTGTGGCGAGTAATTCACCTCCTGACTCCCCAAATCTTGTCCATGATTGACATGAGTATGTTACTCAGAATGTGTTAACTCTCGTTAGCTGGGGAGATGCACTGATCTTTCTTCTTTTGAAAGAAAGTGCCCTCTGCAAAATTCTTCTGAAGTCAATACCAGCACTGAATTGATTGTAAAATTCCTGTGACAATATTTTTGAAAATATAATTGTACAATGTCATACTAAAATTAATTTTAAAAATCTATAGTAAACTAAAAACATCGGTGAAATGTGAGCAGAGATGCATTGGACCTTGATGGATCAAGAGGCACAGTGGACGTGATTTTCAAACAAGATCAGTCCAAGAAAAGTGCTGAGAGCAATAGCAACCTTTAAGCATGCCACTTTTGACCTTGCAAAGGCCTTCAACTCTGTCAACAGGCAGAAATTAATCACCATTCCCTTGCTGCTCCATGATATCATTCAAATAGTGATCCTCAACATAGATCCACCACAGATTCAATGAATTGCAAGCTGAGGTTAGGCAAGGCTATTCATCACACCATTGGCCTTCACCATCTTTCTGATTCAACACACCATTCCGTATCCATGAAGCTTCCTACTGGAGTGGAATTTTTTTTGCAGGATTAGTGGGAAACTGACCAACCTTTGTTCCTTGCAGTCCATAAGCAAGACCATCTCAACCACTATCAAGTTGACACATTCAGCAAGGAAAATAAAACGGGCCTTGGTCTAAACATCTGGAATACAAATGTCCTCTACCAACCAGCTTCCAACATGCCACACTGTTCCTTGTGGACAACGTAAAATAAATTCACATACTGTATTTTAGGAGGCTCTTTTCAGTGTGGACAGACATTGATAATGAAATTCAAATCTGTCTGCAGTGTGCCAGTACAGCTGTCTGAGGAACCGGAGTATTGAAGATAAAGACCGCAACCTGGCACCGTGCTCATGGTTTGCAGGACACTGGTAACGCTGTGTCCTTCTATGTGCATTGGAGACATGGACAATGTATATGAGACATCTTGAATTGGGTTCTGGTAAAAGGTACCTCCAGGATGTTGTTAGTAGATAAGTCAGCATTGGTAATATCATTGACTGTCAAGAGGAAACGGTTAGATTCTCTCATGTTTCAGATGGTTATGATTTTCACTTGTGTTTCTTGAATTTTGTTTGCTATGTATTAGCCCAAATAAGTAGCAAATAACAGGGCTTGCTGCATATGAATATAAATTGCTTCATTATTGGAGGAATTGTAAATGGTACTGAACTTTGTGCAGTCATTTGCGAAACTCCCTGCTTCTGACCTTTGTGGAGGAAAAGTCATTGAAGTAGCTGAAGCTGGTTGAGGAGAGGACACTACTCTGTGGTGCTCCTACAGAAAAGTCCTTGTACTGATATGACTGACCTTTAACAATAATAACCATCTTACTTTGTGCTTGGTAAATGGTATAACTCCTGTACAGAAATGCAGATCTCTGAAAAGAAATACACTCTTTTGGTACTCAGTGTGTGATCCAGTCTCCAAGATAGCATTTTACACCCGAACTCTTCATTCTGAGTTATACTGCTGTTCTTGAATTAAACTTAAGGCTGCTTTATATCAAAATTATCAGGTGCAAACATGTATCGATGCTTTTACAAGAATAAAGTTCTGCAGGTGCTGGAAATAATTAAAAAAACATACAACTTGCAAAAAACGCACGGCAGGTCAGGTAGCATCTCTAGACACTGAAGTAGAATTAACATTGCAGGTTGATCTTCCTTCGATGTGTCTACCAAAATATGTTGTTATAATTGGCAGATTATGATGAACTCAGTTTTTAATGCTCTTCAACTCTACATTGGGGTGACAATAATTTATAAATTCCTCAAGGGGCCTGCCAGATACAGCCATTATCAGTGCAATTCTATTTTGGAGCAAATAAGACTATTACTGAATAGATTGGTGGAATTTTGGCAGCAATAAATCTATAAATTGTAAAAGATACTCAGCACATTGGTAAAATTATAACAAATAAAAAAATTTGCATAGTTAACTGTCAGATGTAAAGCACTGAAGTGAACACTGAATATCTTAACTAAAAGTGCTATGCTGTTTTGGGAGAGGCCTAAGAATGTCTGCAGTCTCAATAGTAACATACTGAGCTATGACAAATTATCAATCAATGAAGCAAATACTATTCAGCATGTTATATTGCACTGTCAATGAAACTTAATTACAAGACTGTCATGTTGAAGTTATGCATTCAAATTCTTGTTTTGTTAATTTTGATAATTTATTGTTGATTTTGGATTTACTGTATTTTTATTATGTATTTTTTTAAAAAAAGCCAAACTGCTGTATGAATGGGAAAATTTTAGACCTTGAGAGGGAATTTCAACAAAAGTATGAAACATAGAAACAAGTCATTTCACCAATGCCAGTTTTGCTTTTCAGTGAATCATTGGTGTTATTTTAATAAGTCCAAAAGCATTCTTTAGCTCTTAGCAAGTTTCATTGGACTTTCATCGTGGTAGGAATTTCTTTAGTGCATTTTACATTGTAAGAAAATAAGGTTTTTGTTCTAATAAATGATTTTTAATGTTCTCAATTTTCTTCTTGCACATCTCCTTTTGTTTCTCTGATTATGTTGTTTCCTAGTTTGGATATGGCTCCATTATTGGGTCTTAAGCATGAAAGTCAATAGGTTAAGAACTGAAAGACCTGTGGATGCTGTAAAACAGAAATTTCTGGAAAAGCTCAACATGTCTGGCAACATCTGTGGAGAGAAATCAGGGTTTACGTTTCAGTTTGAGTGACCCAAAATGTCACCTCTGATTTCTCTTCACAGATGCTGCCAGACCTGCTAAGCTTTCCCAGCAATTTCTATTTTTGTCTTTAATGCTTCTACTGCTTTCATAGATAATTCAGTGAATTCCAGATTCATGATACAGTTTCGATTCAGCACTGAAACCGCCTTACTTATTTTGTTTATAGATAAGTTTTCTGTACCAAAGGGGAGCTTTATAAAAATTGTTGGTGTTGGACATCAGCCTGAATCTGGTTGAAATAGATTAATTTAAATACTATGAAACTGTATAGTTTAAAAATGAAACTGTTAAGCATTTTCTGCTTTTTTCTTTATCCATCCCTCTGACAGCTAGTTGGTGGAGAATTTGACTTGGAAATTAACTTCATCATTCAGGATGCAGAAAGCATAGCATGCATGATAGAACTTCTTGAACACTGTGAAGTCACCTGCCAGGCTGAGATTTGGAGTATGTTCACAGCCATTCTGCGCAAGAGTGTACGCAACCTTCAAGCAAGCACAGAGGTTGGCCTCATTGAACAAGTGCTATTAAAAATGAGCAAAGTGGATGACATGATAGCAGGTATTAATTATTTAAGCCGTACTGATAATATTAAATCTGCTAAAATATAGGGCCCAATTTGATCTTTGTGCAAGTGGATGGGTTTGAATGGATTAAAATTGGGCCCAGAGATAGAATCACTTGATCCATATTGTCATATCAAATATACTGTTTGACTTTTTATGTTTAATCAAAAGATATTGCTGTGAAAAGAAGTAAATTGGCAAGGCAAAGTTCAGTAATTTTTGATTGAGATATTTTTGTGTTTCAAAGACTTGTGATATAATCTCTGCCCTTTTCTGGCATCACTTACCTTACTCACTCTCCCCCATTTTTGCTTTTCACTCCCATCCATCTGTTTTTCGCATTTCTAAAAGCCTCTCTTCTGCTTAATTCCTCTCTCCTTATATTTTCACTTCATGAATTGTTTTTCACCTCATCTAGTAGTGATTTCTTTTTCTTGCTTTTCATTAGCTACCTCACATTTGCCTTCTCTGTAAATTCTTCATTTTGGCAGGAAGATTAAAAAGACAGTGAATTGTGTAAATGTGCAATGACTGCAGAATTTCAAGATGTAGGGGGATTTATTTGTTCTGGTGCGTGAGTCCCAAAATGTTAGAATGCAGGTACAGCATATAAATCAAGAAGGCTAATGTGATACTATCTTTTATTACAAGAGAAATCACACATCAAAGTAAGGATGCTATGTTTCAGTTATACAGGGCATTGTTGTGACTACATTTTGAAATCTGTATACATTGTTAAGGAAGGATGTAAATGTCTTGGATGTGGGGTCTGAGGAGGCTTACTAGATTAATACCTAGAATGAGAAGGTTGTCTTATGAGGATAGGCTAGACAGGCTAGGCTTGTTCCACTGAAGTTGACAAGATTGATGAGTGACTTAATTGAAGTATGTAAGATCCTAACTGGTCATGACTGAGTTAATGACTGTGTGGCACTGTTTTGAAGTTGGGGCGCAGTTTTCTGAGGGTTGTGAGACTTTGGTACACACTGCCTCAGAAGGCAGTGGAGGCGGAGCCATTAAATATTTTTAAGATGGAGGTGGATAGATTCTTGTTAGATGTGAGTTATTGGGGTTGATAAGAATGTGGAATTCAATAGACAAACAGATCAGCCATGAAATTGAATAGTGGAGAAGGCTAGAATCAAATGGCCTACTTCTTCACCTATTTCGTATGTTAACGATGTTTACCTGCTGCTTTGAATCTTGGGTTCAGAAATTACTAACTTTATTTTACAAGGATATGCTGGGAGGCACATTTGGTTTAAGTCTGCCAAGATCTCCGAAAAGCAGTTAGCACGACAACTTATAGTCTTAATTCTCCTGTATGATAAGTTTTTACACTTCACTTGTTAGCACTTAAATCACATATCCTTTTTCAGGACTGTGCATACTCTGCAGATGCCCTTTCATTATCATGTTGGCTGTGTGATGTGTTGTTATGACTGTGCATCTAACTTACTCCCCCTGCAGCCCATTTGCTCCCTCATCAGTTTCATCCTTGTGATGGTTGTTATGCTTTATAACTTGCATTCTTAGCTAGGTCTCCAGAGAATTAGCTACATATCACCTTAATGGTAACAGTATTGGCTACTTTTCCCATCACGCTTTGAAAAGATACTTTGGTTATTCGTATGTATCTAATTATCAATCATAATCAATTGTCTCACTTTAGCCCTTATTCATATCTCCTCCTTTTACTTGTTTTTTTAGTTTTTCCACTATTTCTTCATGCTTCTTAAATTACACTTGCCACATAAAAAGACAAAATGATACATACAGGAATGAAGGATAGAAAAAGACCCCTTTCATATTATCTTCTTGAAAGATATACAATTTGAGTCCTACGCATCTTACTTGCCACCCCATTCATTAGGCACCTATGCTGGAAAGGCTACAAATCCAAGGAATATGCACGCAGAACTAATTTAGGACTGAAAGAAAGCTCTGCCACTGAGGATCAAAGAAGAATTTCCCAATCAGCCAGGTTTCAGAATTGCATTTATCAATATCTCACCTATATATAGTGTATTGGCCTCAGTCAGAAGTTCATCTGACATCCTTTTGAATGTTTTCAGCAAATTCACACTCACCCTGTGAACCAGCAACCTGTTACATAGGTCACAATTCTGAAAATAAATATATTATGCAGCTTTACACAATGCATACGTAACTTACAATTGTGCATCTTTGTCCTCTATCATCTAAACACCCATTCAATCTATTTCCACAGACCAAATCCGTGTCTTTTATTATTTAAAGACCTCAATCATGTCTCTTTGAAGTATATACTTAAGTATTTTATTCAGCATAGCTGGAAATAGGCACAAAATTAGTAGACAGAAATGGAAAACAGAGGAAACAAAAAGTGGTAAAAGAGAACAGAGGATTTTGGCAGTGCTTCATGGTATATATTTCAATGCAAGATGTCCAGTGATTAAGGCAAATCGACAGATGATACAGAGAAAAATATATAACAGCTATTACTAAAGCACAACTTCAAGTAGGGCTTCAAATTGCTCAATGGTACCTCGTTTGTGACTGTAAGGTTTTCAGACAAAAGATGGAAATGTGTCATCCTAAGTTTATATTAGCCTGAGCCATAAGAGTGACTATAAAACGTTGACCTTACTTTTGACCTGGGTTATGTGGTCTTCTTCATAGTGTTTTTATACTTAACCCCACATAGAATCATAGAATCCCTACAGTGCAGAAAGAGACCATTCACACATCTAGTCTGCACCAACACTCTGAGTGCATCCACCCCAACCCACCCACTCACCCTATCCCTGTAATTCCACATTTACCAAGGCTAATCCACCTAGACTGCACATCTCTGGACACAATGCGGAAATTAGCATGGCCAGTGCACCTAACCTGCACATCTTTGGACTGTAGGTGGAACCCAGGACACCAAGTGAAAACCCTCGCAGACACGGATTGTGTTTACAGATGAAACAAAAATTAGGACAGTTGTAAACTGCAAGGATGACAGTGTAGAATTTCACAAATACATTGACAAATTGCTGGAGTGGGCAGAAAGATAGTAGATGATGCTCAAAGTGGGGAAGTATGACTTTGGTACATCAAGAGACAGTATAAAACCAACGGTACCATTCTAAAAGGTATTTCTGGAGCAGAGACACTTGGGTGTACAGTGGTCAATAAAAATGACAGGACAAGTAGAGAGTACTGTATTGAAGGCTACCTTAATAGTGGTGTGGAGTACAAGAGCAGGGATGTCATGCTAAACTTTATGGGACGCTGATTAAACTTAGCTAAAATATTGTGTACAGTTCTGGGTGCTGCAATTTATGAAGGACATAAATGCATTAGAGAGAGTGCAGAAGAGTTAACAAGATTGGTTCCAGCAATGAGAAGGTTCAGTTATGAGGATAGATAGGAGAAGTTAGGACTGTCTTTCTTAGAGAGGCAAAGGCAGAGCGAAGATTTGAAAGAAGGGGTCTGGATAGAGTAGGTGGTGAATAACTGTTCCCACTTAAAAAATGATTGAGAACCTGGGGCATAGTTTTGCAGAAGAAACAAGTGTGACACGAGAAAAATCTTTTTTACACAGTGGTCTGCTTTTGGAATGAGTTGCCTGGAAGTTTGGTGGAGGCAGATCAAATTGAAGCATTCAAGAAGGTGTCAGATGACTATTTAAATAGAAACATTGTTAATAGGGTTGAGGAAAAGGAGGTAGCTTGGCATTCATTCGAAATGCTCAGAATCAGCACAGCCGAATGAGCAGTGGCCTACTTCTGTAATAAGCCTGTGACTTCAATCCTGCAGTTGAATGTGGGAGATCAGCCTGGAGCATGTGGAATTGTCAAGGGGAGTGGTAACAAAGGCATGTGAAATGAGTTAACACAGGAATGGAATCAGCAGTTACTACACAGGTGGAAAAAGCGGTAGCTGAGAGATCAGCTGCACCCTCTGAACTACCATGCTGAAGCACAGGAGGTGGATGGTATGGCTAACCTCATTGAAGGCTATAGATAGGTCAGAAAGGATGAGTAAATATAGTTTACCTTTGTTATAGTCACAGCGTATGTTATTTGTAACACCGATAACTGTTTTGGTCCTGTGTTAAAGGTCAGTGGCACAGAATTTCAACTACCCTAATGCTAACTGAGATGACACCAAATAAAAAAGGCATTGAGGGTGCAGGATATTTAAAATGTGTTTGGGAAAACTGTTATAGCCAGTGCATAGCACACTCAATATCAGAATGGGTAGCTCTGGACTTGCTCCAAAAAGAGGTAGCTGTATGGATGCATTGATTTTGATCTTTCAGAATTCCTTAGATTCAGGAACATTTCCTAAGGAAAGACGGAACAGAGTTAATTAGAGACTATAGGCCATTTAGACTAATATCAGTAATAATTAATCTGCTAGAGTCTATTATTAGGGACATAGGAACAGGGTACTTAGATAACATGACAGAGTCAGCATTTATTTGTTAAGGATTTATGAAAGGGAAATTATATCATTGAATCCCTACAGTGCAGAAAGAGGTCACTTGGCCTAATGACCCTCTGAAAAGCATCCCAATAGAGCCACAACCTCACCACATCCCCATAATCTTGCATGTGGTTTTTATCATGGCCAGCCCACCTAACTTGTGCATCCTTAGATTCTGTGGGACAATATTTAGCATAACCAATCCAGCTAACCTGCACATCTTTGGATGGTGGGAGAAAACAGGAGCACCAGAAGAAACCCACGCAGACACGGGCGAACATGCAGACTCCGCACAAACGGTCACCCATGGCTGGAATCAAACCCAGGTCCCTGGCATGGTGAGGCAGCAGTGCTAACCACTGTGCCACTCTCAAATGTTTAACAAATATTCTAAGAGTATTTTAGGGACATAACTAGTACAATAGAGAAAGGAAAACTAGTAGATACAGTGTATTGGATTTTCAAAAATTGATAAGGTGCTCACGCGAGGTTATTGTGGGATTGCAATAATATATTAGCATGGAATGAGGATTAGTTAATGGACAGAGACAGACAGAATTAGCATATTGTGGTAGCTAATGATCTTTAAACTAGTTAATTTGATAATACGGTGGTACTTTAAATATTTAGGATAATTAGGGCATTTTATTGGTAATTTGATACGATTTTGTACTGCATAACAGTATGCAGTATATGCCCTGACTGTTTCCATTTTCATGGAAATACATATACTTGATTCATAGCCGGTGATATCAGAGGTTTGCTTGTATTTTAAAATGAATCGAACCTGTTCTTACTTTAACTGCCATGTACTGTGTTGTCATCTTGCATTTTAATTCCTGTCTATTTGTTCATTTACAAGCTGTTGTTATTGCACAATTTGATGGATATGAGTGCAATTCTATTAGCTGCCTGAAGTTGTTCTTTGTGGAGTTGGGATGCATTTCCTTAATGGCATTTTTCTTCAATCTCTTTATTGAATGATGTGCTTTTCTCATGCAAATTTGAGTTTGACAACAAGAATACACATTGTCTTATATATTAATAAATTAATAGGACTAACATTACTTTCATTTTTGTGGTTAAGCCACTCTCTGGTGGATAGAACTTTCCATGTTCAATGTGGCTTTGGGTTGAAACCACTTAATGGTGACCCAAGAGACAATGGAGTAATTTGTTGAGTCTTACACAGAAAGGTTGGATTGATTGATTGCTCGGCATTTAGTTCAAACCAGTAACTACAAATGTGTAAAGTGAGTCTTCTCACTGCTTTTTTTCAATTTAGCAGTTCTGGTGTTTTGCCAAAATGTCATGCCAAATTAAAATAAAATTATGCCGAACAATATATATTATCCGAACAATGATATTTATTTTTCTCAATGCTATTATTTGACAAAAATGTAGAGTTTAAGACACATTGCTGTATGAGAGCATTAGAGAATATCGATTCTAAGCATGCCATGGCAGGCAATGTGAATTTTGGCTGGCAGGATTTCACCTCATAGCCCAGTTATATCTGCAGTTGGTATTGATCCTGTAAGCAAAAATAAAATTGTTTTGCGCTGTGGTTTCCTTCCCTTGAGTGCAATAGCTTGCCAATCCTAACTGTCCCAAGAAGATTGGCACAGTGGAACAAACTCTTGCAATTTCATTTTAACTGTAGGAGAGCTGTAACTGCAACAAAATGAATTAACTTTAGCACTTGTTAATGAAGCAATCAAAATCCGAAACCAAGTTATTCTCTCTAATTCTTGCATCTGTATATGTATCACACTTTGTGCAAAATATGCATACACCACAAAATATGTTAACTGTGTATAGTATCAAACAGAACCAGCAGTGAAAGTTAATGTTAACTGCTTGAATCGTTCTAAGCCAGATTTTGTAGTTGGTCTCTGTGCCTGCAATCTGTAGATTTATTTGTGGTTTTAGTATTTTTGATGTGATAATATAAAAAATTCACTGTAGGCGGTCTCTCAATATAAGCAATATTTTCCTTTCGATTTTCTTTATTAGTCTCCAGTCCAAAGGTTTCAAGTGATCATATTTTATGAAGTGTAAACCTATGTGGATTTATATGTTTAAGATTGACGCAGCACTGAGTCATAAAACAGCTTAAACTTTACTTTATTTCAGATCAACATTTAAATGAAATTGGTTGATAAAATTTGTTTTTTTAATTCATTAATATAAGTTGCAGAAGAATAGCAGAATACCAAACATTAAAGCCATTTGCGGTGAATCTGGAATAAATGGGTTTGAACCTGTTAAACGGGTAAGCATTAGTAATTGACAGGACCTTGTCAATTTTTTTATAGCTACAGGACAATTGTAATTCCCATCAATGCTGATTTAATTTCTCAAGTTGCTTTCTGGTTTGTGTTTTTCACATGCTAGAACAGAAAATGTATCAATATACAACGTTCATACTTACGGTGTGAAATATTTCTTTCCAGATTTGTTGGTTGATATGTTGGGCGTTTTAGCAAGCTATAGCATTACTGTCAAGGAACTCAAGCTGCTTTTCAGCATGCTGCGTGGAGAAAATGGATTTTGGGTAAGCTCCAGGTTTAATGTTAATGCAGTGAGACCAAGTTTTTTTTTGCAGTAGTGTGTAACAATAATCCTACGAAAAGTGCAAGGAGCTCAAGAATTTCAATGTTACTACTATTGATATCATTTGATTTAGTTACCATGTTCAGTAAGCTCCAGGTTTACTATTAATCAAAGCTCTTCCCCACAACCCCCACCAAACCCCAGTCTAGTCTTACTGCATTCTCTTGTTTATCTCCTATCTTACATCATGTCCTGTCTAAACAAATCTTGTTCTAGAGACCCAGATGCCACTCCCAAAATCACATTCCTATTACACTATTGACCATGCTACTTCACTTTGCGATTGCCCATATTAGTTGCCTTGATTCTCCCCCTTTGTATATTATCCCTTTCACTTTCAAATTCGCTGTTACCACCCTTCAGGAAAATAAGTTTGCAAAATGCCATCTTTTCTTCAGAGCCTTGATTGAGTTGTTGCCTTCCAAATCCAAAAAGGTAAAAACAAAGACTTTGATTTATACAGCATCTTTCATGATCTCTGTATAGCTAGTTAATTACTTCCTGAAGTATAGCCACTGTCGGAAAATGGCAGTCAATTTGTGCAGAACAGACAGTAATGTAATAATGCCAAAATAACCTGTTTGTATGATGATTGTGAAATAAATATTGAGCAAAGACATCTGGGATTAATCCACTGTTCCTCTTTGAAATTGTTTTGCAGTATATGTTACTTCCACCTGAAAGATTAGGATGTGTGTTTGTGTGGGGAGGGCACTGGAGAGAGAGATGCAGATTAATGTCTCATCCATAAGAGGGTCCTCCAATACTACTGTACTGAAGTATCAGCCTGGATTGTTGCATTCAAGCTCTGGAGTGGGTCTTGAATTGATGATCTGACTGAAGCAGGAGTATGATCAATTAAGCCCAGCAATGCCCATCTTTCCCAGACCCCAAGTTAGATGCCTTCCACTTAAGTTTCTGCTCTCCTAGAGTACCAAAATTGGTCTTGTCTAAGGTAGTGCATGATATCCTACTTGTCTGTGATAAAGACAAGCTGTCCTTCTTTGAATCATAGCAGCATAGAATCCCTACAGTGTAGAAGCAGGCCATCTGGTCCATCAAGTCTGAACCAAACCTCTGAAGGGCAGCATCCCACCCAAATCAACACCCCTATTCTATCCCTGTACATTTCCTGTGGCGAATCCACGTGGCTTGCACATCCCTGAACACTATGGGCAATTTAGCATGGCCAATCCACCAAACCTTCACATCTTTGGACTGTGGGAGAAAACCAGAGCACCTATGAGGTAGCAGTGCTAACCATTGAGCCGCTGTAATTCCTCTTTCTCCTGTATCTTTCTGCCATCTTTGAAATGGTTGACTACACTGTCAATGTCCAGTGTATCTCTACTGTAGATCAGCTGTGTGGGACTGCTCTCACATGGTTCTATTCTTATTTATTTAATTATAACCAGAAGCATAACCACAGTTGCTTATCATCTTGCTCCTGTACAGTCACCTCTGGTGTGTTGCTTGACATCTATCCTTGGAACTTTCTTATTTCTGGATGAAATTTAGTCCAATTAGGTGTTGGGAAGGCTGAGCCCATTATCTTCAGTCCCCTTTACAAGCTCTGTTCTCTGATAACCAACTGTATCCCTGTCTGTGGTAATTGTCTGGTTAGGCTGTCTGCATCTTTGGTGTTTATAGCTACTTTGAGCTTCTGATGACAAATTTGTGTCTTCACTAAGACAGCCAATTTCTGCCACCATAACACTGCCTGACTCTGTCCAGCTTAAACTCATTTTGATTCTGAAACCCTTATCCATGTCTTTGTTACCACTATTACAATATTACAAATACTTATGGCTTGCCTTCCGCATGCTACCTTCTAAAAGCTTGATGTCCTTAGTTCTATGACGTCCTGTTCACACATCACCTCTGCTTGCTGACATGCATCGGTTCCAGATCAAACAACACGTCTATCTTAAAATTCTCATCTCTGTTTTAAAAGCTGTCAACTGCTGTGCCCCTTTCAATCTTGGTAATCTCCTTCAATCCTTTAATCCTCTGAGATACCTCCATTTCTCTCATTCTGTCACTTGCTGTTAGAGCATATAACAGTTGATTTTCGGTGTATGAACTTTGTCTCCATGTTCTGATGTGACCAATGTTTTTATTAAGATAAATGTATCAACTAAATTACAATGATAAAATCTAATCTATCATATGCAACTGGATTGAAGGCTCTTTTCCCAATCTTTTCACAGCCAAGGCATGCAGTTAAATTACTGTCAATTCTAAATCAGATGCCACAGAGGCAAGGCCCAGATACCTTCTTCAACTTTCCTGGACGGAGTGCAGCAGTAAGATTATTAGAGATGTTGTTTAATCCTGTATTTAACCTTGTGTATAAACATCTTTAAGAATTCTAAAAAGCCTGGTGAAGAAGTCGTGCTTCAATTAAGTGGAACTTTGGTTAGACCGCACCTGGAATATTGCTTAGCTAAGGAAGTTCGTACTTTCTGTTAAGTACAGCAGGTGTTCACTAGACTAATTCATAAGTTAATGAGGCTGCCCTTTGAGGAGTCTCGACTTATATTCTCTGGAGTTTAGAAGAATGAGAAGTAATGTAACTGAAACTTAGAAAATTCTTTTAAAGCCAGTTAGGGAAGAATGTTTGCCATGTCTGTGGGGATTTGGGGGGTGGGTGGAGGGGGGGTGGCGGGGAGAGAGAGAGAGAGGTGGCATTTGAGCACCATGTGATGCAACCTCAAGAATAAGGAACTAATCATTTAGGACTGAGGTGAGAAGGAATTTATAACTCAAATTTGTGAGTCTTTGGAATTCTCAATGCCAAAGGCTTTATAATCTTAGTCAAGGAGAGGTAGTGATTTCTAGATACTAATGATGTTAATGATTATGGGGATTGTACAGGAAATTAGTGTTGAGGTAGACAATCTAGATTCTTGATATAAAAAGGCAGAGCATGCTGAATTACCCACTCCTGCCCTTGTGTTGCAATGTTTCTAACACTTAACAGAATGTTCAAGAGGCACTGTGAATAGTTCCAACTTGATATCCTCATATTTGTGTTCCACTAATTTGACATAATCCAGAATTCTATTTGTTCTGTTTGCTGCAATGAAATAAATGTATATTAAGTAGACCCAGTGAGAGGAAGGAATTGAAGAAAATCAGTATTAGTTTTAAAAAAAGGGTACTAGTGATATTAACAAGGCTAAAGGCTAACAGAACTGCAAGGGGAGGTGCTAGAAGCAGAGATGATAACAATGTTTAAGAGGCACTTAGACACACGAATTGGCAGGGAATAGAGGGATATGGATCATGTGCAGGCAGATGAGATTAATTTAGAGTGACATCATGGTCTGAAGGGCCTGTTTCTGTGCCATAGTGTTCTATGTTCTGAGTTCTAAAGGAAGTGGCCCTGGAAATATGGATGCATTGGTGACCATCTTTTATACTCTCTGGACTGGTTCATACAGATTGGATGGTAACATTCGTAATCCTATTATTTAAAAAATAAGGAGAGAAAATATTGAATTACAGACCAGTTAGCCTAACATCAATAGTGTGGAAAATGCTAGAATCTATTATAAAAGAAGTGATAACAGAACAATTGGAAAGCACTAGTGTGATTAGACAAAGTTAGCATTGGTTTATTGCAAGGGAAATCATGCTTAACTAATCTCTTGGAACTTTGTGAAGATGTTATTAATAGAATAGATCAGGTAGAACTGGATTTATTTGGATTTCAGTTTGGCTTTTGATAAGGTTCCACATAGGAGGCTAATGGGCAAAATTAAAGCACATGGGATCGGGATTAATATACTGGCATGAATTGAATGCTGGTTCACATACTGGAATAAGAATAAACGGGCCTTCATTCAGTTGGCAGGTGATGACTAGTGTTTGTAATACAGAGATCAGAGCTTGAGCCCCAGCTATTCATGATACGTATAAATGACTTGGATGAAGGAACCAAATGCAGTATTTCTAAGTTCGCTGATGACACAAAACTGGGTAGACTTGTGAGTTATGAGGAGGATGGAAGGAGGTTTCGGGTTGATCTAGACAAGTCGAATGTGCAAACACATGGCAAATGCAGCATAATGTGTAAAAATGTGAAGTTATACACTTCAATGCGAAAAACAGGAAGAGTTTTAAAGTGGTAATATATTGGAAAACAAAAACAGAAATAGCTGGAAAACTCAGCAGGTTTGTCAGCATCTGTGGAGAGAAAGCACAGTTAATGTTTCTGATCCAGTGACCCTTCTTCAGAACAAAGATCCTTGTGAAGATGTGTCACTGATCCCAAAATGTTAACTCTGCTTTCTCTCCACAGACCTGCTGAGTTTTTCCAGCTCTTTCTGTTTTTGTTTCTGATTTCCAGCATCTGCAATTCTTTGGCTGTACAAAAGGATTTAGGTATCCTTGTACACTAGTCAATGAAAGTGACCAGTAAGGTGCAGCAAACAATTAGGAAGACATATGGTATGTTGGCCTTCATTGCTAGAGGATTTGAGTTCAGAAGTAGGAATGCCTTACTGCAGTTATACAGGGTCTTGGCAAGACAACATCTGGAGTAATGTATGCAGTTTTAGTCTCCCTACCTAATTGAGGATATACTTGCCATGGAGAGAGTGCAGTGAAGGTTCACTAGGCTGATACCAGGGATGGCAGCACTGCAGTATGTGGAAAGATTTGGTTCTAAGAGGGGCTCAGGGGCAGAGAAACTAGATGTATTTGTGCTTGGAGCATTGAAAATGGCAGGGCAGGGAGACAGATCAGTAAGTAAAGCATGTGGTGTCCTTGACTTTGTTAATAGCAGCATAGAGTACAAGAGCAAGGAGGTGAAACTGAAATCATATAAGATATTTGTTAGATCTCAGTAAGAATATTCTGTATAGTTCTGGGCATCACATTATAGGAAGGACGTGAATGCATTGCACAGAGTGTCAAAACGATTTACAAGGATGGTTCCAGGGATGAGGAATTTCACTTATGAGAATAGATTGAAGAAGTTGGAATTCTTCACCGTGGAGAGAAGAAGGCTAAGAGGAGATCAGATAGAGATGTTCAAAATCATGAATGGGCTCGGTAGAGTAGATAGGGAGAAACTGTTCCTGCTTGTAAAATTAGTAAGCACAAGAGGGCTTAGATTTAAAGGGATCTGCAAAAGAAGCAAGGGTAAAGTGAGGACAAACTCTCACAGCAAGTAATTAGAGTATGGAATGCACTGCTTGAAGTGTGTTGGAGGCAAGTGCAATTCAAGACATTCAAGAGGGCATTGGATGAATACATGGGTAAACATAGTTTGCAGAGTTAAGGGGGTGAAAAAGCAGGAGACTGGCATGAGGTGATGATGTTCATTTAATGAGACGGTGCTGATCTGATGGGCTGAATGGTTTCCTTCTGTGCTTTTACACTCCTGTGATTTTGAGATTGGGCTTGTACTCACTAAAGTTTGGAAGAATGAAAAGGGATCTGATTGAAACATAAAATTCTAACAGGGCTAGAAGGGCTAGATGCAAGAAGGATGTTTACACTGATTGGTGAGTGTAAGACTAGGGGGTCACAGTCTCAGGAATGGAGCTGGCCATTTAAGCCTGAAGGGAGGAAATATTTCTTCACTTAGGTGGTCGACCTTTGGAATTTGCTACAACAAAGGCTGTGGCGCCTAGTCACTTAGCATATTTCAAGAAAGAGGTTGATCATTTTTTAAGCTAGTAAAGGCATCAATGAGTATGGAGAGATTATGGGAATATAGCGTTGAACTAGAGGACTAGCTCTGATCATGCTGAATGGCAGAGCAGGCTCAAAGTACAGAATTGCCTAGTCCTGCCACCAATCTCTACATTTTATACATCATTTCTACTAACTTGCTTAAGAGCATTTTCAACTTCAATCTTGAATATTTTTCATCTTCACCCATTAGCAAGTATTCTTAGAATATGCATTTTGCCTGGTTTTCCCTCTGTACCTCACCTTGCATCAATTTATATTGACTTTCATCTGTCACTGATTTGCAGTTTTTCTTACATAAATGTTTGGTCTATGTTCAATTATGCAGCCTTGCATTCTAAGAAAAATATAGGCAGTATTAATTTGTTATAAAACCAGGTGAGTGGTTTTGTATTTCTAGTTTTTTTCTCTCAGTTTTATTCATCACATCTCCACGGTTTTTTCTAATTAGCTTTTTCTTCTCATCCCTTATTTATTTTTAATTTCCTTCTTTCAGTTTCCCTTTCCACCTTTTTGTTTCACTCCCTCAGTTCCTTGCCTTCTCTTGGACAAATGCACCAGGTCATACCTGAAGTATTGTTGACATAAAGTGGGGAAAGGGCACTAGATCCAGTCATAGCTGAAGTATTTGTTTATAGTAGAAAGAGCATGAGGACAAGTAATTCTTGAGATCTTTTTTTGAACAGTGGGGGAATAAGGGATAGTAGAAAAAGTACATAGCAGGAAGCAAGGAGAAATGCTGTTGACTTCCTGTTTGTAATTTGTTGTATTTAGTGAATGGAATGAAAAGTTGAGTAGGTACGTTTCAACAAACAGTAATGGATTTTTTTTATGCAACACGACAATTAATCTGTCATGACATACAAAATATAAACTCCTGCTGCTGTATTCTTTGGACTTGACTATGTCAATGTTCTCCTGGCTTCTAGGTAATGCAACCTTGTGCTTAACCAAAACTCTTGATCCTGTGTCTGAACTCTCACCAATTTATGTTCACCATCACATTTTGCATATCGAGTTATGTTCACACTGTCGAATCTATTCTACCATTCAAGGATATCACAGTCAATCTACGGTGTACCTCCATATAATCACTTATATCTCTTAATATCTTTGGTTATAAAATACTTATTGATCTCAGTTTTGAAGCTAAGAATTGACAGTAATTTGTAGAACATACTTTCAAACTTCTACACTCATAATAAATAGAAGTACTTCCTAACTCCATTCATGAAAAAGCTCATTCCTATTTTTGACTAAATCCCCTAATCCTTGATTTCACAACCAGCAGAAAATAATTATTTCTATCTACTCTATTAGTTGCACTTAATATTTTGTAAACTTCAAGCAGATCATTCCATAACTTTATAAATTTCAGGGAGTAAAATCCTGGTTTGTATAATCTTTCCTCATAATTCAACTTTTGCACTGCCCATCTACCATTTGGTAGACATTTGAAATAGTTACATGACTTACTCAAATTAAGTAATATTTGAACAGATATTATATCTAAGCAAAGAATTCATGCTTTGAAGTTGTTGTACTTAATGTTGAGTCCTGAAAGTTATAAAGTTCCTCATCAAAAAATCAAGTGCTGTTCCTCCAGTTTGCAGTGGGCTTCGCTGGAACACTGCAGCTGACTGATGAGAGAAATGTGAGCACGAGGAAAATGGTGTATTGAAATAGTGAGCGGTCAGAGGGCCGAGGTCATGCTTGCAGACTGAATGGAGGCACAGAAAGTAAGGACAAGGGGAACATTATTGTGGTTCTAGGAGGAAAAAGAACAGATATGGGCAGAAGTTGGAAAATTAGTCAGGCAAAGTTAATGACTTTGTCATTCATAGAGGGGGAAGTGGGAGTGGATGTCCTTGGGGAGGAAACGGGAAGACTTGTTGAAAATGCTGTTTTAAGAGGCAACAACATTAGAATAGATGTCAGAGAAATGGAGAAACTGGGAGAACAAATGTACTTCTTACTGGAAGCAGTGTGTAAGGAAGAAAAATAAATGTAGCTGTGGATCTGGTAGAATTGTAAGTCACATGCATTCCAGACCTCCTACTTTGACCAGTATTTCCATAAACATGAGCATTGGTTCCAAATCTAGCAATGCTTCAATTTTAAGTTTTTCATCATGGCTTTCATACCCTTCCATAACCTTGCCTGCCCCATCAATCTTTGCAACTGCCACCAGCTTTACTAGTCTTCAAAACTCCATTGCTGCTCCAGTTTGGCATCTTGCTGATCGTGATTTTAATTGCTGCAAAGTTTCTGGCCTTGCTTTCAGTTGCTTTGGATTAATTGTATAATTATCTCACTAAATCTCTCCTCCTCAACCATTCTATCATCCTTTTAGATGCTTTATAATCCTTAGATTTCTGGCAAAGTCTTTTATTGCTAAGGTTCTTATTAAGCACCTTAGGATTTTTTTGATCTAGGTCTTGTTGAGAATACAGCTGACTACCATACTACACGTTGACTTGCAGCAGATTACATCACAGTGACAGCATGTAATCAATATGTTCATAAGCCACAATAAAGCTGTTCCTGGCTCTGAAATCTGTTGCCTTTCTCTTTTCCAGGCCATTGCTTTGCCGCCTATTGCTAAGTGGCCTTACCAAAACGGTTTTACTTTGAATACTTGGTTTCGCATGGATCCACTAAATAATATAAATGTGGACAAAGACAAGCCATATCTCTATTGGTATATACTCAAAATTTACTTCTGCACAGTAACAGTGTAAATTGTTTCATAAGAATGTATTTATTAAGTTTATTCTGATAATGTGAGCTGTAATTGTCTTGTGGTTATCCAGGATATAAAAGGCAATATAATTAATAAAATGCTTAATATTTAAGGAGTGGAAGTTGCATTTTATATGGAATTGATTTGTCTCTGCTTAGTATTTATTTGATTTAACATTTTTCAGTTCTATTGTAAATGCAATATATAATATCCATAAGAGATAGTAGGAACTGCAGATGCTGGAGAATCCGAGACAACAAGGTGCAGAGCTGGATGAACACAGCAGGCCAAGCAGCATCATAGGAGCAGCTCCTATGATGCTGCTTGGCC
>NC_063337.1:28230211-28262932 GCF_021869965.1 Rhincodon typus | reverse complement strand
GGCCAAGCAGCATCATAGGAGCTGCTCCTATGATGCTGCTTGGCCTGCTGTGTTCATCCAGCTCTGCACCTTATTGTCTCATATAATATCCATAAGTTGTCTTACTTATTGGACTTGAAAAATCAACTCTTTCTCTCTCTACAGATGCTGCCAGACTTGCTGAGTTTCTCCAACACTGTTTTTATTTAATTAGCTCTTGTTCTGAGCTTTCAGTTAGAGAGATACCACCTTGTATAGTGAGTTTATTGAAGAGAATTAAATTGTATACATTGCTCTTTATTTCCTCAGAACTAATTTGGACAAAGAATGTAGCATGTTGTGAAAGTAATAATTATGACAAATGAAGCAGTTATATTTAAAAACAAAATTCCAAGCAGAAAATCATGCATACATACAGCAGCTGCTTCATGACCTTGAAAGAAAGGAAGTTAATATTTCTGATTGACACCCATCATCAGATTAATTGATGAAAGCAGACCAGCCCTCCCTGAGATTGGCAAAACACTGAGGGGAAAGGAAGAGCATATAATACATAAAACTAAGACTGCTTAAGCGCTGTTGCAAGAAATTACTAACTTATTTTATAACTCCTGATATTAATAGAGGAGATTGACAGTGGTGAAAAGTTATGGATAAACAATAAAAATAAAATGCCTCATCCCATTAAAATTGATGAAAAGTCAGAAAGTGAATGCAAATATGAAAGTAGAATAAAACCTGATGTCTTATGTTATTATGTCAGTTATTATGAACAGAGATGGGTTTTTTTACTGAATGATGATCAGAAGATTTATTCGCAAAAACAACTAAATACATTCCTACTCTATTGCAAACATCAGTGTGGTCTAGGCTTGAGGTTGATTGACCAGCAGACTTCCCTGATGGATACCAGTGTACTCTGACAGTTACTGATAGTAAAGCTGGTACCTTTGCATAATGTCACATGGCATGATGTCACAATATGACCCGTTATGTTATCGAACTTGGCTCTTTTAAAGATTCATGTTTGCCCTGATCATAGATACGTGCAATATTACCACAAAATCCAATGGAATGTGAAAGAAAGAACTGATGAGAAAATGAAGATGTAAGATTTGAAGGTGCTGAAGGCAATACTTGGAGCAGGATGTTGCAACCAGGGGTGGTCAATAGACATATGGAAAGCTGTTCTTGAACCATGCATTGAGCTTGGTTGAAACAAAATAAAATGGTAGCTTAGAAAGATCGGCAGGAGGAAATTGAAGTCTAAAGCTATAGGAAGTTCAAGATTTTTTTAAGAAAAAGTAATTCACAGGATGCAACCAAATGCCACTCCATTCTCGTAATATATTTGCACTTGGACTTTTTTTTAACAGCGCTTGTGATTAGAAATCCATTTCAGTGCAGAGCCCTCCACGACAGTTGTGTGACATGTGTGAACAGGATAAGCAAAAGCGTGTCTCCTTAATTAGTCAGATTCAAGGTGTCTTTTGATTGAGAAGCAGCCCATTCCAAACTCTTGAGAGAAGACTTTTCAAAAACACCCTTTGCATTCTGGCCTTCTTGCCACTGCCCAGGGTTTATGATAGTAAAGGCAGGTTGAAACCTTTAATTGCCAACTCATTGGGCAATAACGTGTCTTAGTAGTTCTGAGGGTGAATAGCCCAGGGGGTGACTTACCCACCTCCTGTATTATGGGGGACAAGTTTAGAGGCCACTTCTGTCACCTACAATCCAACCCCACAACCAAAGAGATATTTCCCTGCCTACCCCTATCTGCCTTTCATAGGGACTGCTCTCTCTGCGACTCCCTTGTCTGCTCCACACTCCCCACTAACCCCACCTCTCCTGGCACCTTTCCCTGCAACTGCAGGAAGTGCCACACCTGTCCCTACATCTACCCCCTCACCTCCATTCAAGGCACAAAACAAAACTTCCATATTAGACAGGGGTTCACCTACATACCCGTCAACTTGGTCTACTGTATCCATTGTTCCTGATGTGGCCTCCTCCACATCGGTGAGACCAAGCATAGACTTGGAGACCATTTTCGTAGAGCATCTGCGCTCTGTATGCTACAAATGATAACACTTTCCAGTCGCCAACCATTTTAACTCCCCCTCCCACTCCCTGGGTGACATGTCGATCCTGGGCCTCCTCCAATGTCACAATGACACCACCCGCAAACTGGAGGAACAACACCTCATATTCCACCTTGGGAGTCTACAGCCCAAAGGCCTAAACATGGAATTCACCAGTTTTAAAATCTCCCCACCCTCGACCTCATCCCATGTCTAACCCTTCCTTTTTTCCCCATCTCCTTGACCTGACACAACCTGTCCATCTTCTCTCCCACCCATCTGCCCCGCAACCCCACTGATCAATCCCCACCAGTCCCTACCTGCACTCATCTATCAGCATCCCACCTACCTTCCCAAGCCCCACCTCTCCTCTCTTTATTTATTTCCCAGCTCCCTTCCCCCACCCCGTTTCTGAAGAAGGGCCCCGAACCAAGATGTCAACTTTCCTGCTCATCTGATGCTGCCTGACCTGCTGTGTTTCTCCAGCTCCATACTGTGTGCATCTGACTAAGGGGAGGCGATGACCTAGTGGTATTATTGCTGGACTGTTAATCCAGACACCCAGATAATGTTCTGGGGACCTGAGTTCGAATCCCGCCACGGCAGATGGTGGAATTTGAGTTCAATAAATGTCTGGAATTAAGAATCTAAGGATGATCATGTATCCATTGCCGATTATCAGAGGAAACACCCATCTGGTTCACTAATGCCCTTTAGGGAAGGCAACTACCATCCTTACCTGGCATGGCCTACATGTGACTCCACACTCACGGCAACGTGGTTGACTCTTAACTGACAATTAGAGATGGCCAATGGATGCTGCCTGGTCAATGACGCACTCATCCTGTGAATGAATTTAAAAAAAAAGCATCTGCAGTTCTTGCTATCTCTGAACAAACTAATGGTTTTTGCTTTGCATCTTTCTATGATTCAGATAAAATTGAAGATGTGTTTAGAATGATTCATCCTAATTATAAAACTGGGTTGTATTAATTTAACATTGTTTCGAAATGTATCTCATGAACCATGATTTACCTGCAACAAATGTATTTTTTTGAAGACATACAATATTGTGGTATTATCTAATTTGCAGCTTTCGAACAAGCAAAGGAGTTGGCTATTCAGCACATTTTGTTGGAAACTGTTTGATTATAACATCATTGAAATCGAAAGGAAAAGGTTTCCAGCATTGTGTAAAGTATGATTTTCAACCGAGAAAGGTCAGTCCATGAAATGATTAATATTAACACACAGGAGAATATTTTGTGGAACACAAATGCCACTGTGTTAAAAAGTATATTTTTGTTAAACACTGTTGATACAATGCATCTTTTTCACTACATTCTGTGATTTATATTAAAGGTTTAAATTTGTATGATGACTTTTTGAAGCTAGTTCATGATTACTAGGAAGCCTGGGTTCAGTATTTATGTGTTTTCACAAACTACTGTGCTTCAGATATTTCTAATGTAAATTTGCATGATCTGTTCTGGTGCTTGGTGTAACAAAATACAAGTTGACAAAGTTTCAGGTTTGTCTGTAAGTCTGACTATTGTAGATTCAAATTCCCCTCCAATGACTTTAGCTGACAGTTCACTGATGTACTAAAGAAGTTCTGCACCATTTAAATTAAAAATGAAAGGTCCAATAGCACTAATTAGTAGAATTCTCTATAATGTCAGAGCTAATATTCACTTTTCGACAAGTGTTACTAAGTCAGGTTAAGTGGTAATTATTTCATTGCTCTTGTGGATCATTGCTTTGTGCAAATTGGCTGTTATATTTTCAGCACTTAAAAAGTTCTTGCCTCAGGATTTACAGACAATAAGGATATTCTGAAGGATAAGTACAAGTTCTCTATTTTTGAAAGTTAGTAGTAGTGCAGGGCTGTATCTCTTAATGAATGGCCGAGTCCAAGCCAACCTGCTGTTAAGTACAATAAGTATTTGAAACTGTTCTTTTTAACACATGTAACGTAAACTTAAAGGACAGGTGTAAGTATTCATTGTGATTGATATTTGTTTATTGATTATTTGTTATTGATATAAGAAATGCTTGTTTGCAACAACTCACTACTTTGCAAATTGAAAAGAATAGATTATTACTCCTCAAATTGAGCAATTGTCACATTTCATTGATGATGAGTAATTCTTATGTTATTTTTCAGTGGTACATGATCAGCATTGTGCATATCTACAATCGCTGGAGAAATAGCGAAATTCGTTGTTATGTCAATGGTCAGCTTGTTTCCTATGGAGATATGGCTTGGCATGTCAACACTAATGATGTAAGTTTAATGCAGTTTTAATGACAATATTTTACCGGGTGTGTGAGCAAGTATGGATTTGAGCAAATCATAGTTAGAACATAGGAGTTCAGATTACATCAGGCTTCTTATTTTTATCATGTTGCCTCTTGTTAGTGTTTTCAGAAGGACTTACATTTCACAAATTCTCAGAATCAAAGATACTATTTACTTTAAAATAGGGTGCTATGTAATGGATGATATAGTGAATAAATATTATTTGCAGTTGTTTCACGTTTTGATGCCTGAATTCTAACTTCTGTAACACAGTACAACAATGCGTTTGTTTGTTGGGGTTGAAGATGTTGAATCAGGTCTGAGATAGGTGCAAAGAGGATGAATTAAAACTGTATCAAAATTATACAGTTCAATTATTTCAGGCAACAGTGGAACCTGTTCTCATGCCTATCTATCTAATCAAAGGGGGTTTAATGGAATAAACAAAAAAAGAATTCAGTTGCGTGGAAGGTCAGTGGCCAGAGCACCTAGATTTAAAATAATTGGCAAAAGAATGAGAGGAAAGGTGAGAATTTTTTATTGCTGTAAGTTATAATGATCTGGAATTAACTATCTGAAAGAGTGGCACAAACAGATATATTAGTAATTTTCTAAAGGGAATTGGATACCTACTTGAAAAGGAGAAGGCTGTATTCTTGAGAAAGCTTTGATACTGTGAATAAAGAGCAGCAGAATTTCACTGATTGGATAACTCTTTCAAAGAATGAGCATAGGTATGATGGCTAATGACCTCTTGTGCTGTATGATTGTCTGATACTTCACAATGACCAGTTTGGTTCTGTTGGCATCGTAATTTTAATTGATTTTGAATGTAATCTTCTAAACAAAATTTATATGCATGGCTCAAAATGCATTAACATTTATTCTTGTGTTTGATTGCATTCCTGAAAATTGCGACTTTAAGTCAAGCATGGTTTCTCATAGAAATCCACTTTAAACCCAGATTTAGGGTCCTGTGGACATTTTATTTGCTTGGCAAATAAGACACAGGAGGGAGAAGTTGGGGGTTGATGATGGGACCGGGGGTAAAATGTAAAATAATGGAGAACAGAGGTCATGCTGTGGAACTCAGTATTTCCAGAGGTTGTAAAGTGCATCGGTGGAAAATGAGACGTTATTCTTCTGACATGCATTGAGCTCTCCAGCACTTTGCTTTTATTTAAAAATAAACTCACCTGATGAATTTTTACTTGACCAGACTCTATTTAGTGTTTGAAATTGGCTGTTGGGATTACCTGTACTTGCCAACTTCTTCCAATAAATGGACCCCAGCACCTCAGTGCAAGTTCAGAGCAGCAGTTAAATGAGTCTTTAAAGATAAGAACAGAGGGCAAAAATGAGTTTGGGTGCAGGGTAGTTTGTAAATGACGAGGGTGAGGAGCGACATGTGGGATGAAAACAGGAGGAAGACCAGGGGACTGAGTGTGACATTGGAACCACGGTAAAGAGGTGTTGAGAGCGCGCACATTGTACAGGATGTCTGTACCAAGTAATATTAAACTGAAATTCTAATGTTAATCAAGAATGTCTTGTCACTTTTCTTTAACAATGTTGAAGCCATCATAAAGGCATGTTTAGTGATGATTGCACAATGTTATGCCACATTTGCAATTTCTGAGATACTGAAACAGTCCATATCCATATGCAATTAGACCTAGATACAATGCTCCCTCTAAATGATTTTGGTGGAAAGACCTCTGAGGTGTGTGTGGCATCAGCTTCTGAAACTGAGGGTCACTGTATGTGAAACCTTGGAGTGCTGCGGGCAGCTTAGTGGGAACGTTGCCTGGATGATACCCAGGCTTGGGCTGAAAAGTGACAAACATTTGAACCACATAGTGCCAGGCAACGATCATCTTTAACAAGAGTGAACCTAACCATTGCCCTTTGACATTAAATGGCATTCCCATCACTGAATCCATCATAATTAACATCTTGGGGATTACATTTGAACAAAAACTGGACCAGATGAGCCTTATAAATATTGTGGCTACAATAGCAGATCAGTGGCTATGAAGCCTGCAGTAAGTAACCCACCTTCTGACTTCCCAAAGTCTGTCCATCATCTACAAGTCAGGTGCATCACTGGAATACTCCCCACTTGCCTGGATGAATGAGGCTCCAACCACACTAGCAACTTGACAGCATCGAGGCAAAAGCAGCTTGCTTGATTGACATTGCATCCACAAACATTCACTACCTCCTCCACCATTGCACAGTAACGGCACTGCAGAAATTCATCAAGGCTCTTTGGTCAACACCTTTCAAACACACAACCACTGCCATCTAAAAGGAAAGTGCAACAGGTACATGGGAATGCCATCAACTGCAAGTTCCCCTCCAAGCCATTCACCATACTGACTTAGAAATATATTACTGTTCCATATTTGTCTCTGGATCAATATCCTAGAACTCTCTCCCTCTTAGCATTGTGCGGAGCTACACGAAATGGACTGCAGTGGTTCAAGAAGGTGGCTCACCAGCACCTTCTATGGGTATTTAGGGATATGGAATAAATGCTGGCCCAGCCAGCAAAACCTGTATCCCTGAATGAATTTTAAAAAAAAGCAAAGTCAATGTTAACTGAGTCTGCTATAAATGGGGACTTACTGTCATTGTTTTCCTTATGTAGAGCTTTGATAAGTGCTTCCTGGGTTCATCAGAAACTGCAGATGCAAATAGAGTATTCTGTGGTCAGCTTGGAGCAGTGTTTGTGTTCACTGAAGCACTTAATCCAGCGCAGATATTTGCAATACATCAATTAGGACCTGGATACAAGGTATGTCTAAATAGTCTATCAAGAATGAGTTAATTTTTGACTGTGTTATACTTATGTGTGCACTTACCTAAATTTTAACTTGAAAATTGCAGATATGTTGCTAAAGATACAAGCTTAAAAGATAGGTACAGATGAGTAGGGTTTTTTTTTTCTCATCATAGTTCATTTGCTGAGAATCAGAACCTTACATTCCTTCCATCATGTTAGTTAACTGTCATTTGAAAAAAAATTCAGTTTTTGCTTTCACTACTTTGCCCATAATACCAGTATGCACCCAGTCTTCTGATGAAAAAATTGTTCATGCAATCTGCCTTAAACTTTCAATTATGCAGGTTTAATTCAGGCCCCTTGATCTTTGTTTAGAATGCACCTTGGAATGTTTTATTATGTCAAAGGTGTTATATGACCACAAGTTATTGCTTTCTTTTTTGCATTTATAGATATTTTTATGAAGTTATAATACATTTACTTCTAAAAATATAGGAAAAGGGAATGGAAATAGGCAACTTTGACCCTTGGGTCTGCTCTGTCATTCAATAAAATCATGGCTGATCTGATTTTGGCCTTCAGTCCCCTTCCTTGCCTGTCTGTCCTCGCCCAACCTTGCACTTCATTATCAGTCAAAACTCTGTCTAACTCAGCCTTGAACATATTTAATGACTCAGCCTCCAATGCTCTCTGTTGGGGCGGTGGGTGGGGTGGGGGAAACCCAAAGATTAATCGTCCTCTGAGAGAAGAATATCCTCCCACCTCCATCTTAAATGAGAACTCCCTATGGGAGGGACCATCCTCCCAGCTTCTACCCTATCAACTTCCCTCAGGTTCTTGTATATTTCAGTAAGATCATCTAAATTCCGATGAGTAAGGCTCAGCTGCTTGACATTTCTTTATAAGAGAAACGTCCAGGAATCAGTCTCGTGAATCTTCTCAAAATTTCGCACAATGGAAATATGTCTCTCCTCATGTAAGTTGACCAAAACTGTATGCTTATCACTAGATGTGGTCTCACCAATACTTTGTATGATTGTAGCAAGGCTTTACTAGTTTCACATACATGTAAGGTATAAAGTTGTGCATTTGATTTATGATTGGTGGCAACTCATATTTTAAGAAGCCGTAGAACTGTAGAAATGTTACAACCACAGAAAGAGGCCATTTAACCCATTGTGTCTGTGCCAGCTGAATAAACTAGCTGCCCATTCTAAGCCCACAAAGCTACATCTGGTCCCTGGTTTTGCAGTTTACAATGCTTCAGTTAAACTCGACATTCTTTATAAATGCCATTGCATGACTAAGTGTACACTTACTGAAATGTTTCATAGTATCATTTATATTTAGATATTTAATAATGTGCTTCCACATGATTCCTTCAGGAGCAATGTACTTCTGTTACAAATGCAAAAAAAGATTTACAAGGATGCTGCCAGGGTTGGAAGGTTTGAACTATAGGGAGAGGCTGAATATATTGGGGCTATTTTCTCTGGAGCATCGGAGGCTGAGGGGTGACTTTATCAAGGTTTATAAAACCATGAGGGACATGGATAGGGTGAATAGTCAAGATTTTTTCCCAAGGGTAGGTGAGCCCAAAACTAGTGGGCATAGACTTAAGGTGAGAGGGGAAAGATTTAAAAGGTTCTAAGGGGCACTTTTTAACACAGAGGGTGGTGTGTGTATGGAATCAATTGCCAGAGGAAGTGGTGGAGGAGGTTAAAATTACATTTAAAAGGCATATGTTGGGTATATGAATAGGAAGGGTTTAGAGGGATACAGGCCAAATGCTGGCAAATGGGACTAGATTTATTTAGGATATCTGGTCGGCATGGACGAGTTGGATTGAAGCATCTGTTTCCATGCTGTACATCTCTGACTCTGACTCTATATTGTTCTTAGAACCCTGAAAACTGTGATTCAGGAGGCTGAAGCTGAGTTTGAGGCTTGAATTCTGGGATTAGTTGGGTTTGAAGACAACCAAGTAGACTTAAATTGCAGGTTTGGTGCTGCAGATGGTAGATAGATTAATTGTTTGAGGAAGGTGACCAAAAGTGAACCCCTCGCTCTCTGATATTTTCCCAAATCCAGGGTATAAACCAGGTGTTACTTGCTCCAGAGTGTGAAGAAAGTTGCCACATGCTTGTTGTGGTTAAGATTGCACTCTCTCGTAGAGAGTGGATATATTTTTCTACAACTAATACTGAGATTCATGCTAGTCTGCTTGTTGTTTGAGTGGGGGACTTTTCTAACCAGTCAAAAGCCCTAACAAACATTGATTTGGGTCTTCTAGAATGATAAGTCACTGTTCTGGTGATTTCTCATAATGATATCCACAATTGTTGGATGTTGGAGTATAATGGGATACTTGTGGGTGTTGCTCATTTGGCTTCTAGTTTTCTACTATGGATAGTTAGAATTTGTGTATGATTTTGAATTGTCTTTCCTGCATTTTGTTGCCATGGAACTTAGTTTCTGACTTGATGCATTTTGTTATTCCTTTATTGTTGATGGTTTGGCATAGATAATATTTCCAGATATCATTCAGGGATTTTGTTGTTACAGAGGTAAAAATAGTGCGGAAGTTAGAACTAGAGGAAGTGTTAATCAGGGTTAGCTTCACCAAAATCTACAAAGTATTGCATGGTTATGAATCTGTTTCTGCATTTGGGCTTGGCATTGTGGTCATGTTGGTGGGGTGAAACTTGTCATCTAGTTTGTGGAAGCAGATGTTGTGGCTTTCATGGAAGAGATGACCTAATGTGGGAATCCATTTCTGTTGCACGCAGCTGAGTTAAGTCCTTGGGAACTTCCCATTCTGTCATTTTGAAGAGTGAGTTGATAGGTATGTGTAGGAACTGCAGGCAAGTATATCCCTCACTCTGGACTGGGAGAGTTACAGAATTACTGGGAGAACAATAAAGTGCTTCTTTGGCTTTCATTTTTGGAATTGTAGATGATGCAGCCATTCAGACAAACAAGCTTGTGCTGGCTCTTTGGTGGTGATTTGATTTGACTTACTTCTGTACATTTTCTCTGTACTCATGTAAACTTCTTCCCTTCAAGTATTATGCATTCTCTTCTGAATGTTACTGCTGAATCAGCTTCCACCATCCTTTCAGTGGGTGCATTCTCATATCTCAAATAAGCTCATTCATGCGATTTTGCTTCTGAAAAATATTAAATATGTCCTCTGGATACCTAGAAGGCTATAAAGTACCTACTGAAAAGATGAGATGATGTTCCTCAAGCTTATTATTAGCTTCACTTGGACAAGCCGAGGACGAATATGTCAACCAGTGAGCTATGTGAAGAATTAAAATGATAGGCCACTGGAAGTTCAGGATCATGCTTGCAGATTTAGCAGTGGTATTATGCAAAGTAGTCTTCCCCACTGTGTTTGGTGTCCCCAGTGGTACTACATGTAAACAACAAGTACAGCATAAATTGAAAGTATATGGCACTACCCCTGAATCCAAAGTAGATTGGAAGAGTGTTGTCGGTGTCTGTATAATTTCCACTCTCCATTTAACATCCTTGGATGCTTCTTACATGTTCCTGATGTCTTATCAATTTTAAATATGAACATACAAACAAGGAAGTAGAGTAGGCCACTCAGTCCTTTGAGACTGCTCTGCCGTTCAGTAATATCATGGTTAATCTGATTTTAACCTCAATTTTATATTCCTGCATACCCTGATAATCTTTCATTCCCTTGGTAATCAAGAATCTATCTACCTCTGCATTAAAAATATATGAAGATTCTGCATCCATTGCCTTTTGAGGAAGGGAATTCCAAAGACTGTCAATCCTCTGAGAGAAAAAATGTTTTCTCATCTCTGTCTTAATTGATGAGCTGTTAATTTTAAACTATGACTCCTATTTCTAAATTATCCCACAAGAGTAAACATCCTTTCCACATCCATCTGGTCAAATCCCCTTTGGATCTTGGCCTGAGGTGTGGCAGATGAAGTTTAATTTGGATAAATGCAATGTTTTGCATTTTGGTAGGACAAACAAGGGCAAGTCTTATATAGTTCATGTAGGGCCCTAGATAATATTATTGAACAGAGAGGCCTAGGGTCCTTTGGAAGTTGTGTCACAGGTAGATAGGATGGTTAAGAAGGTGTTTAGTACACCTGCCTTCATTGCTCAGACCTGTGAAGTTGTACAGGATGTTGGTGAGGCCACTTTTGGTGTACTGTGTATAGTTCTCATCCACCCCCCCCCCCCCCCCCCCGCCCGCCCGCCCGCCGCCATAGGAAGGATGTTATTAATTTGGAGAAGGGTCAGAAAAGATTTACAAGAAAGCTGCTGGGACTGTAGAGTTTGAGTTGTAAGGAGAGGCTGGATAGGCTGGAACTTTTTACCAGTAGCATAGGAGGCTGAGGGGGTGACCATATAGAGGTTTATAAAATCATGAAGAGCATAGATAAGGTGAATAGCAAAGGTTTTTTCCCTACGCTAGGGGAGTTCAAGACTAAAGGGCATATTTTTAAGGTGAGTGGAGAAAAATTTAAAAGGGATCTGAGGCGCAAGCTTTTCACACAGAGGGTGATTCGTAAGTGCAATGAACTGCCAGACAAAGTGGTAGATGCAGGTATAGTTACAACATTTAAAAGACATTTGGATAGCTACATGAATAGGAAAGATTTAGATGGATTGGGACCAAAAGCAGGCAAGTGGAACTAGTTTAGTTTGGGTAACTTGATCGGCGTAAATGAATTGGACTGAAGGGTCTGTTTCCATGCTATATGACTCTGAGTAAGTCACCTTTAACTCTTCAAAACCTCAGAGGATGCACGCCTAGCCTGACTAGCCTTTCCTCATTCGCTCATTCCAGGTATTAGTATACCTTCGTATACTATACATTAGTATAGTAAACCTTCTCTGAACATAGTATTATCATTCTTCTTTAAGTATGGTGACCAGTACTGTACACAGAACTCGAGATGCCGTCTCCCCAGTGCCCTGTAAATCTGAACTACAAAGGGATTTTGATAGACCAACTGAATGGATGAAACTATAGCAGATTCAGTTCAATGTAAGCAAGTATCAGGTTATTTATGTTGGATCATAGAGGGATAGATCATGGTACTTTCTGGGTGGGGCGAAGTTAAATATAATCAATGCCCAACAAGACTGAGAGGTTCGGGTTCATAGCATTTTAAAATGTCATGAACAGGTGTAGAAATTAATCAAGAAATCTAATGAAATGCAGACCTTTATGTTAAGACACTCCCAAGTGCTCATCTAAGCACCTTTTTTTTTGAAAGGTTGAGGTTATCCCCCTTGACTACCCTCCAAGGCAGTGCATTCCAGACCCCCTACCACCCTCTGGGTGAAACAAAAATTCCTCAAGTTGCTTCTAAACCTTCTGCCTTTCACCTTACTGAGCGGTGAGTTCCTGATCCCATTTACTATCAGGAATTAGAGTTGGATGGATTTGGTGATGTTGCAACTGCAGAAGCTGCACCAGTATTTGCTTTGCCTGTGATGCCAAACCTAACCACTGATACTGCAACCTGGAACTCCCAAAAGCTGTTCTTTGAGATTCAAACTGATAGATTATGCTTATAGATCTTGGGAGAAATTTAGATTCTCTTATACATTTATTTGAAAGTTGAAAAGTTTTATTTCGTTAGACTAAATAGTTTTAAACACGCATTTGTCTGAAATGTTATGGATAATATGGTGTGGAAAGAGCTTGAATATCCTCACAGTGGGATTTCAGTGGTTGGAGAAAAGCACCATGCACCGAGTGCTTGTTCCCAAGCACTCAGGGCAACAGAGCGAGCTAAGCAGTGTCTGATGGAGCATGAGGTGTGGTAGAGTTGACAGGCCAGTGTCATACATGAGGCAAGTGGACAGGGTTTGCAAACCAATACCGACACTGGCTAATGGCTAATGTCAGTGATGTCAGCACTGGGAGAAATCATGCATGTGATGGTGAGCACTTTTCCTGGCTCAAGATAGGCATCAGGAGTTAGTGTTCATTTAATTCCATAGTTGTTTGCGTTCTTTTTTATTGCTTTGCCTCCATCTAGTGTATGAAATGAGCCATATCAGCTGGACAGTAGCACTGTGTGCCAAAAGTACCTTTGGAGAAATTCCATGTTTCCTCTCAAAACGAAATATATATATTTCAGAGCAATAATTAGCAGATTTTAAATTATATTACATTTTAAAAATATTGATTGTAAAAGCCTTGATGGGGAAGAAAGAATTTACTTTTAAAAACAGTTGTGTTAGTAAATAACATGCATATCTGTAACAGATATTTTTAAAGATTGCATTTCTCTCCCTTTGAATTTATCGTATGATGTTGCACTCTTCTTTCTATTTCCTTCAGTTTTGTTTCATAGCCCACGAAGGCAGCTCATGCTTTGCAGTCCTTATACAACTGATGTAATTGACCACTCAGGTTCTTTAGGAACTGATCTGGGCATGATGTTATCCCTAGATTTTTCAATATGCCTCCTCACCTCTGCATATTTTCAGTAGGATTGATTTTCCCTTCTTACGAGGGACATAACTAGTGGTTCATCAACAGAACCTTCATTGCAAATTAATTAATGTATCTTACATTAACCATGCAGCTCAAGGTGAGAATTGTAATTCTTCATGTGCCAAAACATTGCCTTGGATGACAGTGCATATCTCAATTAAACCAGATATTTTTTAAAAACATAAGAAACAGAAATGGGAGACAATCAAACGGCCCCTCGAGCCTGCTCCACTGTGCCATTTTAATTAAAGCCTATAAGTGCACTTTCTGTCTGCTCCCCATATACCTTTATTCTCTGAAAGATGAAAAATCTCAAACATGAAGCATGCAACGATGGAACACAAACCTTCAGTGCTAGCGAATTCCAAAGATTGTCTAACGTAGCTTGTCCTCTCCTTAGTCCAAGGTGGCCCTCTGAGTACCTTGTCATGTCCCATTAGAATTTGTGTGTTTCAATTATACTTTATTATTCTAATTATTAAATGACTATTTCTCCAATCTCGGATGTAAATAAAATTTACTCAGCTGTGATCACAGTCTCCTCATCTCAGACACCAAGATAGTGATCCTTCACTGCACCACCTCGTTTAGCAAAATACTGCGGATATTGGAAATATGAAATATAAAGATTAAATGATGGAAGTACTTAGAAGCAACATTCTTTTTAAGCCTGCAGCTGCTCTGAGGGTCCATGCATGGCAATTGGCGTGCCAACACCGTTCGCAGAATTGACTTCCGGTTCTGGAAGTCACTGCTGCGGACAGACCTTGTAGGTCTGAGTAAAAGACAACTAAATTAGCGGGATTGTTGCTCGGAAGTTCTTGAGGAGTCTCAATTATGTGACCTTTTTATATCGAAGGTCAACATGCCATTTGTCCCCTTAATTGCTTGCTGTACTTGCATGCTAACTGTGAACATTAGAAGCTTCGCACCTTTTTCAAAACTTCCTGCCTTAATTAATCTTCAGTCCATACTAGTATATTGCTTTCTACTCCATGAACCCCTCTCGTGTGTATTAACCTTTTGTGTGACATCATATCAAGTGCCTTTTGGAATGCAAGTCTACTATATCTTACTCCTGTTTATTTATCATTTTAGATAAAATTTTCATAAACTTTGACAAATTTGTCAAACATGTTTTCCCTTTAGTAAAACCATATTGACGCTGTCTGATCATTGTTTAATTTTATAATACATTATTAAGACTTTGATAACAATCAGTTGCAACGTTTTCCCAAAGATGGATATCAGTCTGACGTGAAGTTCCCTGTTTTCTCTCTCCTTCATTTCCTGAATAACAGATTTATATTTGCTGACCTGGAAGTGCTAAAGCAATTCTAGCGTGCAGGGAATTTTGGAAATGTATGACTAAGGCATCCATTTTCGCTGCAACTATCTCTTTGAATGGAGCTGCTAGCATAGTAGTAATCCAGAGACCCACACTAACGTGCTGGGTACATTGGTTTGAAACCTACAATTGCAAATGGTGAAATTTGAATTCAATAAAATCTGGAAATAGAAAAACCAGGCTGATGTAGCTATTATAACAATTAGCCATCTAACTATTTCACAATCAATAAAAATATCTGGTTCACTAATGTGCCTTAGGGAAGGATATCTGCCATCCTGACCTGATTTAGCCTATGCAACTCGAGAGCCAAAATAATGTTGTTGACTCTTTACTCTGAAATGGCCTAGCAAATCACTCAGTTGTATCAAAAAACTGCTTTGAAGTCTAAAAAAGAACTGAAACCAGGCTGACAAACTGACATTGGCCCACGCGATGGAGATGGTAATGGCAATGTCAATCTTGCAAAGTCCTCCTTTCCAACATCAGGGAGCTTTTGCCAGAATTGGGACAGCTGTTCTAAGCAACATTAGATTTAAATCTGCAGCTGCTCTGAAGTTCCACGCATGGTGATTGGCGTGACAACACAGTTCACAACATTGACTTTTGCTTCAGGAAGTTGCTGTTGCACACTCACCTTGGCGGTCTCCGTAGAAGAAAACTAAATTAGTGGGAATGTTGATCAGAAGTGGAGTGTGGAGACGGAATCAGAATGAATGTATGCATGTCTCAATTATGTGACCTTTTATATTGAAGGCCAATGTGTCATTTGTCCCCGTATTGCTAAACAAATTAGACGAGCAACAGCCCAACATTGTGCGTATGCAGTGTGATTCTATGTGTATGACTATATCTCACACACCCGCATCATCATCATCATCCCTGGTTATGTTCTGTTCTCTCTCTTTCACTCTCACCAAGTGGAAGAGAGGCACCAGACCGGATGATGTAATGGTATACATGTGGAAAGTGCCTCATGCTCAGAATCATAGAGTTTCAAAACATGGAAAGAGGCGTTTTAGCATATCATGTCCGTGTCGGTCATCAAATACCTATCTACTCTATTCCCATTTTCCGACACTTAGCCTGTAGTCTTGTATACTGTGCTGCTTGGAGTGATCATCTAAATAATTCTTAAATGTTATCATGGTTCACACCTTTACCACAATTTCAGACAGTGAGTTTCAGGTACCCACCAGCATCTGGGTAAAAAAAGTATATTCCATAAATGCCTTCTAAACCTCCTGCCCTTTATCTTTAAATCATAGAATCTCTACAGTATGGAAACGAGTCTTTCAGCCTATCGAGTCCACACCAGCCCTCTGAAGAGCATCCCACTCAGATCCACCTCTACCCCCCACTCTATCCCTGTAACACTGCATCTCTCATGGGACACCATGGGAAATTTTCCATGGCCAATCCACCTAATCTGCACATCTTTGGACTGTTGGAGGAAACTGGAGCACCCATTTTAGACATGGAAAGAATATGCAAACTCCACACAGTCTGTCGTTCACACTCCCTGCCCTCGTCTCTGTCTGTCCCCAAGTGTCTGTCTGTCTGTCTGTTTGTCTGTCTTTGTATTTCACCCCCTGTTCCCCTCATACACATTTCTTTCCTCACATTTCTCACACACCCAACACTATACCCCATAACATTCTTGTTCCCTTGACTCTTGCCCTTGTTTCCTTGACTCTTGCTCTCGTTCCCTTGACTGTTGCTGTCGCACTGTTGTTTTTACACATTCTATTCCTCTCTTGCATGCATTCTCGCTGACACTCTCCTCTCTGTCTCTTTAGCTTACACATACTCACTCATCCTCTCTGCCTACCCTGTGCATACACCCCATCTCAGGCTTATGTTCTCTCCTGCATGGTCCCTTGTGTTTTGTACGGCATGCTGTCTCCCACAGGTTTTCTTGTGTTCTCTTCTGCATGCCCTCTCTCATGCATGCACCCCCCTCCACTGCAGCGCCTTTCATGCTCTTTCAATTTTGTACTATCTTCTGTACACCCTCTCAATCCTCTAATGCTAGCCTTTTGTTTGCACCTCTATAGTTATTCTTGCGGTATTCTGTCTGACCTTATTATTTATTTCCTAGATTACCTGGTCAAGTGACCATTTTCTCATCTCCGGGTGCTTGATTAGAACAATCTAGTTCTTTAAGGGACCATAATCACTGCAAGATATATGCTTCCCCCTTTCCCACTATTACATTGGTCATCACAGTATGTACATATGTACAGTGCTACACAGCTGACTTACTATAGAAAGTCAACTGATAATTGATGAACTCCGTATCAGTCTACTGAGATTCTTTTGCAATGGTCTTAGGGAGAGAGTTTTAGGATTTTGATCCAGTTCTTTTGGATCATGCATTTGGACATGGATTGCTTCAATAGATAAGGAGTCATGAAAGGTGCGGAACATTGTGCAGTTATCTCCACTTCTCATTTTATGATGGTGGGAAGGTAATTGATGAAGCATCTGAAGTTGGGCCTAGGACACTACCCTGAGGAACTGATCAGGGTGCTTGTGGCACAGTGATAGTGTCCCTACTCTGAGCCAAAAGGTCAGGTTCAAGTCCGATATGCTCCAGAGGTGTTTTGTAACATCTCTCAAGAGGTTGATTTAAAAACTCTATCCTGAGGAACTGCTGCAGAGGCGTCCAGGACCTGAGATGACCAACCTCTTAACATCTACAATCATCTTCCTTTATCCAGCTGAGTGGCTTCCCCTGATTCCCATTGACATAATTTTCTCTCGGACTTTTTGATGCCACATTTTGTCAAACATGACCTTGATGTCAAGGGTGGTCAAACTTGCTTCACCTCAGAAATTTGTTGCTTTTGTCTGTGTTCAAACCAAGATTGTAATAAGGTGATGAACAGTGTGGCCCTGATGGAACACACTCTGAATGTCAGTCAGCAGGTTATTTCTAAGTAAATGATATTAGATAGCACTGTTGATGACACCTTCCATCATTTTACTGACGATTGAGGTGGCAATTGGTTGGGTCAATACAAAGGCAATGCTGCTATGTTGTCACCTCCCCCAAAGGTAGTAGAGTTGGATTTCTGCTAATAATAAATTACAAGATGTGGAGGTGCCAGTGTTGGTCTGGGTTGAATAATGTCTGAAGTCACATGATACCAGGTTATAGTCCAACTCGTTTACTTGAAATCACAAGCTTTCAAAGTGCTGCTCCTTCAACAGGTGAAGTTAGGCTTCACCTGATGAAGGACCTTGTGATTTCAAATAAACCGGATGGACTATAACTGGTGTCATATGACTCCTGAATAAATTACGAAACCTTTCACTGTACAAACTCTTGTACAAATTATGTGAGACAATTTTTATATTTGATCTTGGCTGATTTTTAAATCTCATATATGATTAACTGTTTCATTTTAGGTGGTCAGTTAGCTGAGTTAGTTGGATGCTAGTGTGTATTGCAAAATGACACAAATGGTCTAGGGTCTGTTACTGCGTGAGGTTGTCATGATAGCCCTGATTTCTTAACATTGCCCTTAACTTGAGGTGTGGTAACCCTTAGGTTAAATTTCTCACCAGTCATCTCTCTCTAATGAAAGAACAGCCTCCTGGTTGAACAACAGTTCTTCTTTAGCTGTCACTGCAAGGAACAGTTTAAGTGATCATTGTTATTTTTGTGGGTGAATGACTACATTATAAATAAATTTGTGAAAATACTTCAAGGTATTCTTTAGAGGTATTCTTACCTGAGCTCAAAACTTAATTTCATAAATTTGTTTACAACTTGCTGATAATCTGTTCTGTAAACTTTGCCTTGGATATCTCTCCTTTTGGGACTCTTATATTCCTTTTCTGATGTTTTATTCTTCTTGCTGGGCTGTCGCTCCCAATTTATTTTGACTTCTTTGAATGTATGTGTATGATTGATCTCCCTATATGTTCCAATCTTGCTCCTAATTCTCTATTTCTGCTTCTACCTTTGCTTTGAAGTCTTTGTTCTTTCTGCTAATGTCAGTTCATTAGATTGCCCTTTTAGTGTGTAATCCAATTTCATCCTTCCACTGATTGTTAACTCCAACTGTGTTTGTTTCTCTATTTCCATATTAGCTATATTTAACCCATTTTAAAATAGCTCTTACTGTGGGCCAGACCTTCAAGCTCAGAATGAAAAAAGACAATTTGAATGGAAGTACCAAAAAAACCCACTAGAAGTAAATTTAAAAAAAAAACAAAGTTGCAGACCAAAAAATGATGACTTTAATAGGTAGAAAACCTCAATAGTAAAGAAAGAAAAGCGTTAAAGGAGACAGGGACCTTTTTTAGAAGGAGAGCAAGAAACTGCTAAATGAATATGAAATGTTTATGTAATTTAAGTTTTGTAAATTGTCCAAATTTTCCGACTTTTTCAGTGAACAATGAATGCAGTTAGAGGTTTGTTACTTTAAATAACTGTACCTAAATGCATATTAATATTTTACTCTGCATTTGGATACGTTTTCTCTGCTCTTCTGATTTGCAACTTCTATTCTGCATGCATGATTCTATAGTTATGACTCTCTTCATGTTTTGGCCTCAGTCCCTCTTTAACACGTTAGTATCTCCTGTGTGTAAAAATGTAAACACTGACATTTATAGAATGCCTTTCATGAGAATTGGATGTCTCAAAGTACTTTACAACTAATAAAGTACTTTTGCAGTGTAGTCATTGTAGTAATGTGGAAATGTGTCAGCTAATTTGCACACAGCAAATTCCTACAAATAGCCTTGTGATAATGACCAGATAATCTGTTTTTGTGATTTTGACTGAGCGATAAATATTGGCCAGGACCCTGGAGATAACAATCCTGACCTCTCTTGAAGTATTGCCATCAGATCTTTTACACAAACCCAAGCAAGCAGATGGGGCCTTGGTTTAATGTCTAATCTAAAAGACAGTACCATTGATGGCAGAGCACTCTTTCGTCACTACACCAAAGTGTTATTATTGCAGTGCATGCCATCTGTTATGTTATTCATGTTACTCTTCTCTGATGCTTGCCAGAGATGACCATGATAAAGAAAGTGTCTCGTTCTTTGCTGTACATATAATCACAGTTTTTGGGATATTTAATTGAAAACATAAAGCAGCTACATAAATTGAAATGACATGCTTATGTTTATAGGCAAGCTCTGGAGTGGGTCTTCATGACTCAAGCAAGAACCACCAACTAAACCACCACTGACAATGTTTTGTATCAACCATAAATATATGAATTTGATCAAAAATGCATATTTTATATTTGAAACGATCATCATTGATAACCACATCATGCTTTTTACTGTCCCTTTTTCTCAACCCTGATAGGGCAACACAGGCAGGTGCAAAAAAGGTTGATAGAGGGTTCTAGAGAGGATGTGTGCTCTGATGTGGCATGTAATTCACTGGATTGAAATATTTTAATTTTCTCCATGGAAAACTTATTTAAAATGACTATTAATGTCATCTGTCAACTTTCTGCTATGCAGTCCCAATTTACTACAAGACACCCAAATTTACTACATCCCAGTTCTTGGTTGTTTTCTTCCTTCCTGTCATGGTCATTAACCCTGTTTACTCCCATTCACTTTGTCTCGGTTGAGCCTTGACTTACATCCCATCTTCGGCTTCATGCCGTGTGCTCCTCACCAAGAGCTCATAGTTTCTCCCAGCTCATTTTCCCTTCTATCACGTATAGATATCAATCCTCCTTGTTCCTAGCAAATCTGAACTCTTTTTGGGCCCACAGTTGTATTTCTTGCTCGTCTCATAGTGGATTCTGACTTGTCAGTGCTGCTTAGGGCAGAGGTTCCAGATCTATTGCTCCTGCTTTAAAGTAGATAAAACAAAAATTAAGTCAATAAGTAAAGGAATGTGAAAGAAAACTGAAGGGAAGATAAACTTTGAATGAGCATGAGTCTGGGAGGCAGAAGGGAAGGAGAGGCAGACTGAAAAACAAATTTTATGAAAAGCGCAGTTGAGAATTGGAACAAATACAGCACTGGAAACAGTTATTAAATAGGAAAGAACTTTTTAACAATTTGTCCATGAAAATATTATGAGGCCAGCTAGAACATGTTGCTCTTTTAAAAATGTTATAATTGTGACAGCAAAGCTATAATTCTCTTTCAGCATTTTATGTGGAGTATGGTGATAATGGAGCATGATTGGGTGTTATAGAATGGGGATTTATAGTCATTAAGGAGTTCTTTTTAAAAAATGTTGAAGGACTGAGTTGGTAAGCAAGCTCTGTTCTTCACATATAAATTCAAAATAACCTATACTGATAGAATGAACTTCAATGCATGTTCATCCACAGCCAACTATGGACAGGTTTCATGGTTGCTAATATTAATAGCCACTGAACATGGGGGCAAGATAGTAACTTCATCTTTGCTGCACAAAAATACTAAAAACTATACCAGACAACAAAGTCATTGTTAAAAGTTGAATTTATTTTGCATTTTTAGAGGAAACAATATAGATTGTAAGGATATACATTTATATAAAAAGAACTGTATCAATAATTTTTGAATGCTCTAACTGTTCCACTTGTGAAGAATAGCTGCGTAACTAACTTGTGTATATTTGGAAGAAACATTGCATTAAACAGTTTGTAGCAAACTATTTGTTACATTTCTAAAGTCAAGTTCTAATAGATGTGATTTTTTATCTTATACTATTATGTAATATTGACTACAATGTTTTAGTATTGTGAAATATTTTAACTGTGTAGGAAAATATAAACCAATGTATTATCTTTCAGAGTACCTTTAAGTTTAAATCGGAGAGTGACATCCACCTTGCGGAACACCATAAACAAGTTTTATATGATGGGAAGCTGGCTAGTAACATTGCCTTTACATATAATGCCAAAGCTACTGATGCACAGCTTTGCCTTGAGTCATCGCCAAAGGAAAACCCCTCAATTTTTGTACATTCTCCACATGCACTAATGCTGCAGGTTAGCATTAAAATCTTATGCTTATGTGATTTCCACAAACAGAAGTTGCTGAAGAAACTCAGCAGGTCTGGTAGCATCTATAGAGAGAAAAACAGTTAACTTTTAGATTCCAATAATTCTCTTCTTCAGAACACAAACCTACTGGGTTTCTCCACTTCGTTTTTATTTCAGCTCTTCAGCATTTGCAGTACTTTGCTTTTATTTGATTTCTACAGATCTCTGATTTACAAGTTAATTATTATGAATTTGACTGTGATGAGTTCTGTAATGAAATTTTCAAAATCATGTAACAAAAAGTTTGCTTTCCTTACTATGATTTTATAACTGAATATAATACATTATGGAATGTTGCTGGTTTTCTTCTCAGGAAATATGTAAATATAGCTACATTGGGGAATTTCCTGTTGTCAAAATCAACTGATGCTTCTTTTCCAGTTTATTGGGCTGTGAGAATTATTTTGTGCTTAGTTATAACTTAGCAGTAGCTGATTACAATCAGGCACATTGAAGCCAGAACATTTGTTTTCAGGAAAGTAATGCTTGGATTCATTTCTATTGATCTTTCTTTTGAGGTCCAACATCTCTTGAGCTTATAGAGTGTCTGTTAATCACAACACAGTATCGCTTATGAGCTGACCACCTGCAAAATACTTGAGAGTGGCCTAATTTTCATCTTGCCAATATGCTTTGCAGAGGATGGAAGCACTGCCAGACACCCAGTATTTCCCTTCCATCCTCCCATTTGTACAAGTCAAGGTGATCAAAAGTTGATGTGGTCTGAAATAGCATGAATTTTTGTGTTTAGTATTTTCATTAACAATGGCCCATCATTTGTCAAATACGCATTTGAAATTTACTGCTGTTGCCGGACTTCGCACACTGCACCCAGACCTGCCACTCTGTGTACTGTTAATTTTCTGTCAAGAAATTACTTAAGTTTTCAGTGTCTTCCCAATGTCATAGAAATATACAGCATGGAAACAGGCCCTTCGGCCCGACTTGTCCATGCTGACCAGGTTTCCTAAGTTGAGCTTGTCCCTTCTGCCTTTGTTTGGCCCATATCCCTCTAAACCTTCCCTATCCATGTACCTGTCCAAATGTCTTAAATGTTGTAATTGTACCCGTCTCTGCCTCTGGCAGCTCATTTTGTACACATACTACCCTCTATGTGGAAACGTTGTTCCCTCTGATCCCTTTTAAATCTTTCCCCTCTCACCTTTAAACCTATGCTCTCTAGTTTTGGGCTCCCCTACCCTGGGGAAAAAACTTGGCTATTCACCTTATCTAAGCCTCTCATGATTTTATAAATGTCTGTAAGGTCACCCTTCAGCCTCCTATGCTCAGGGGGAAAAAGTCCATGGTATTCAGGTTCTCCTTATAACTCAAACCTTCCCAGTGTTGCTAATATCCTTGTAAATCTTTTTTGCACACTTTCCAGTTTAATAACATCCCTTCTATAGCAAGGTGACCAGAATTGTAGGGAGTACTCCAAATGCGGCCTTACCAATGTCTTGTACAGTGAAACATGATGTTTCAACTCCTATACTCAATACTCTGATCGATGAAGGCAAGCTTGCCAAACCCCTTCTTCACCAACCTGTCTACCTGTGATAACAAGGTGTAGACCTGGATGAACACAGCAGGCCAAGCAGATCAGAGGAGCAGGAAGGCTGACGTTTCGGGCCTAGACCACCTGTGATTACACTTTCAAGGCATTATGTACCTGCACCCCCTCAGTCTCTCTGCTCGACAATGCTCCCCAGAGCACTACCATTATCTCAATAAGAAACAAAAACAGAAATTGCTGGATTAGCTCAACAGGTCTGGCAGCATCTGTGGAGAGAAATCAGATCAACATTTCAGTTCCAGTGACCCTTCCTCAGAACCCTGGACCCGAAACATTAACTCTAATATTTCTCTACAGATGCTGCCAGACCTGCTGAGCTCTTCCAGCAATTTATGCTTTTGTTTCTGATTTCCAGCATCCACGGTTCTTTCGGTTTTTATTAACTGTGTACCAAAATGCAACACCTCGCATTTATCTGAATTAGACTGAATTAAGGTCATAGGGATTTACCTACCTCTAAAACCTTAGATTTATCTACCTTTACGCATTTTAAGACATCCAGCACCTCCTCTTCTGTGATGTGGACTGTTTTCAAGACGTTCACTATTTATTTCCCCCAATTCCTTGGCTTCCATGTCTTTCTCCACAGTAAATACTGTTACAAAACATTTGATTAGTATCTTGTGTGATTCCACGCATAGAGGGCCACGTTAATCTTTAAGGGGCCCTATTCTCGCTAGTTATTCTTTTGCCCTGTACATACTTTCGCAATCTCTTTGGATTCTCCTTCACCTTACCTTGTCAAAGCTATCACACATCCCCTTATGCTCTCCTGAGTTCCCTCTTAAGTGTACTCCTGCACCCCCTGTACTCCTCAAGGGATTCACTTGGTCCCAGCTGCCTATACTTGACACATGCCTCCTTTGTTTGCTTGACCAGATCCTCATTGTCTCTAGTCTCTAGAAATATCTGTAGAAATATTAGAGTTAACATTTCGGGTCCAGGATTCTGAGGAAGGATCACTGGAACTGAAATGTTGATTCTGATTTCTGTCCACAGATGCTGCCAGACCAGTTGAGCTAATCCAGCAATTTCTGTTTTTGTTATCCAGTGTTTCCTACTCCTTCAAGCCTTGTCCTTCACACTGACAGGAACATGCTGGCCCTGAACCTCGTTATCTTGCTTTTGAAAGCCACCCACTTGCCAAACATCCCTTTACCTGTGAACTGCCACCCCCAATCAACTTTAGAAATTCCTGTATAATACCATCAAAATTGGCCTTGCTCCAGTTTAGAACATTAACTAGTGGACCAACCCCGTCCTGTTCCATAACTATTTTAAAACTGATAGAATTATGATCATTGGTGCCAAAGTGATCCTTCACTGACACGTCAGTCACTTGCCCTGCCTTATCCCTGCCTTATTAGTTTTGCCCCTTCTCTAGTAGGGTCATCTGCGTATCAATTGGGAAATTCTTCCTGAATGCACTTAACAAATTCCTCCCCATATAAGCCCTTATCACAAGGCAGTCCCAGTCTATGTTTGGTAAGTTAAAATTGCCTACAATTACCACCCTACTATTCTTACAACTATTTGTGATCTCCGTACATATTTGCTCTTCAAATTCCTGCTGACTATTGGAGGGCCTCCCTATAGTACAATTCCATCAAAGTGATCACCTCCTTCTTATTTCTCAGTTCCACTCATATAGCTTCATTGGATGATCCCTCAGGATTATCTGGTCTAAGTACTGCCATGTAGTGATATCCTTGCTCCCTTCAGATCTCTTAAGGAGTGAATCCAGGGCCAAGTGTGTGTACTTTCTGGCAGAATTTTCTGATGGGCACCTCTTTGGTAAATTTGCAGGGGCATAAGGTGATGCACCCCATTTGTGCCTTCACATCTCATTTGCATTGCATGTATGTATCCTTCTCCCTATTGAAGAAGAACCATAGGGAAGTAATGTATTCCGGATGGATTTTGTGTGACTAGATTTGAATTTGTTTGAGGACATACCATGGAGGATTGATGAGAGCAGTGCATTTGATATAATGTAATAACTCTTAGCAAGACTTTAGCTTAGGTTCCATAAATAAGACTGGCCACATAAGTAAAAGCCCATGGGATCCATGTCAAGGAGGCAAGTTAGATCCAAAACTGGCTTCAAGGCAGGAATAAAGGATAATCATTGATGGTTGTATTTTGTGACTGCAAGGCTGTTTCAGATGGGTTACGCACAGCTTAGTACTAGGCTCCTTGCTTTTTCTGGTATATATTAACCACTGGGATTTGAATGTAGGGGTTATGATTATCAAGTCATGATTATAAAGAAAGATTGGACAGGCTAGCTTGTTTTCTTTCGAACAGAAGTAGCTGAGTTGAGTCCTAGTTCAAGTTTTGAAAATTATGCAGTGGGTAGATAGCATGGTGGCAATGCTGAAAACAACAACCCACGATAGTGCTTGATAACCATTGTATATGCGATACTTGTGGCAAATTTTGCCTCTTATGTATTGGTTTTTTAGACTATTAGCCAAAAGTTTACTATCTATAACTACCCTATCTCCAATGGATTTCATTTGCTGTGTAATTTTATGCAGATGGAAGGATGCTGATGATGATACAGGACTAGTTAGAGTATATAGGAAAGTCCTATTCTGCTTAGTTAAGGGTTGGGATTCATAAGCAGCAAGTATTTTAATGTAATAATTAGGTTTACAGGGGAAAGCTTTTTTGCCAGGGGATGGATGGATCTGAAGCTCACTGCCTAAAAGGATGGTAAATGCATGAATCCCTCCGAACATGTAACATGTGTTTGGACACACATGTTGTGCTGTAATTAATAAGGTTATGACCCAAAAGCTGGAATATTGGAGCAGGCTGGCCATGTGCACATGATGAGCTGAATGGCCTTATTTCATGTTATAAATGTGTATGATTTCTTTGATTTGTTCCTCCCAAAAGTTCAGTGACATGATTCAAATTTGTGTGCCATCACAATGTTGTGATAATTTTGCCCAAGTAAGCTATAATGTTTTAATATTTGATCATCTCAGAGATGAGATGTAGGATTCCTTGTTTTAGAATAAATAATTTTTTTTGTTGTGTTCTGCTTTGCTTTAGGATGTAAAAGCTATTGTGACTCACTCGATTCACAGTGCAATCCACTCTGTTGGTGGCATTCAGGTTCTTTTCCCACTTTTTGCACAGCTGGACTGCCATCAGCCAAATGACAATCAGCTAGAGACAACAGTTTGGTAAGTATTAGACGAAAATTGTGATTGTATGAAGTTTCAGTGGTTAAAATGGAAGTTCTGGGAAAATGTCTTAATGTCATGCTTCCTTCAACGAAGTAACATACTGTTTTGATATGAATAGATTAAATGACATAGTACTTGGGGCTTTAACTGTATTAAATATTTCTTCATCTTAGTCTTTTAGGGAAGTGACAGGAAATTCAGAAATACACATCAGCAACATGTCTATACTGCCTTTAAACAATGTAAGATTTCTAAGGTTGCTCACAGGAGTGGTGTAAAACTAAATTTGACATGGAGCCGCTTCAGCAAATAATAAGGCAGATAATTAAAAGCTAGATTAAAGCAGGTAGGTTTTAAAGGGAACAGAGAGACCATGAATTTTAGAGAAGAATTCCAGAACTTAGGGCCTTGGGAGCTGAGAGCATTGTCACCAGTGGTACAGTGATTAAACTTTGACATGAGCCAGAAGCCAAAGTTGAAGCACGGATATCTGAAGGGATTGTTGGACTTGAAGAGATTACAGAGATAGGAAAAAACATGGTTATAGAATGAAATGGAAATAATTGAAATTTTAAAATTGATGCATTGCTTAACTGGGAGCTAATAGAGATCGGCAGACAAGTGTGATGGCTGTATGGGACTTTGTGCAAATTTGGAATTAATTCACGGGTTTTGATGATGTCAAGTCTACAGAGGGGAACAAAAGCACAATTGGACAGGAAAGCATTGGAATTGTTACGTACAAGAGGCAACAAATTCTGGTGAGCCAAGGAGCTGAGGCAGTGGTGCGATCACATCTTAAATAACTTAAAATTAGATTTTGTGTGCCAGACATACACTGTAGAGAATATTACACTAATTAAGGGTTGAATCAGTTGTTCGGTGCTTTTTGTCGCCTTTATGTATTGGATTTTTTTTTGTTTGGATTGCCTCACAAAATTCCTTAGCCAAGAATGTGTCCACAAAATGGAGTGCAACTTTGACCCATAGACCACAGTTGACTCCATGTTTTATGCTGGCTTATTTCTTGGGAAATACAAAAATAATTCCAAAGTCACAGGTCCCTACACATCCTCCCACTTCAAGTATTTATACAGTTGTTTTTCCTTTCGCCACTCTCTGTAATACATATTCATGATGTAGCTAAACTAACATTTTGTATCATTGGCCACTAGTTTTGACCACAAGTTCACATTTTTTATAAACCTTCAGTGTAACATAACACCTTTGCATATCTCTTTGGCTTTTTGCCGGAAGATGCACAAAATATGGTGACTATGTCTCGTTAATCAAGTGATTAATTAAGGTTGGAAGCTGGGAGAGAAATGGAGCTATGTTTCTCTAGTTTATTTTAGGTACCATGCAGCCTTTTAATGCCAGTGTTCAGAATATCTCCTTATGTCTACTGAAGGACATGAAATGGGTATAGAAGGTAATGTAAGTGTACATACACTAGATGAACAACAGTATTTCAAGGAGTTGGCTCACCATCATTTTCTCCAGAATAAGTCGGGAATGAGCAACAGATGCTGACTTTCCCAACGAAGCTATCGTCCATGAAGGAATACAAGAAAATCATGATCCATTTAAGAATGAATGACTTGTGTAGAACGGACTTGAGGAACTGGCATCTATACCAATGAGCAGTACTGCATGAGTGATACTCATTGGGTTACTAAGCCAAATTGGCATAAAGTCAAGCAAATTAGTGAATTAATTTAGTGACAGAATTTTGTTTTAAATGTAGAAGGCTTGTTAAACAAACTAATGACATGAAAGTAATTGTGATTGACCATTCCAGATTAATTGTTAAGTGAACAATAATTACAAAATGAATGTTGCAGGACTTACAACATTTGAAAAAGACATAACAAAATGGACAAGGAGGAGGAGTGGCCTTGGTGTAACACTGCTACTGGAGAAACTACAGGCCATCTAACTTGATATTAGTTATCATACGGTTTAGAATAACATCAACAGTGTGGGTTTGATTCCCGTTCCCTCTGAGGTATTTTTAAGAACCTGCCTCCTAGCCCTGTTCCTGTAGTGTTGGCAAACCATTAATGTTTTAAAAACTGAGAAGCATACTGAGCCATGAGAAAGCTGAAGCATAAGCATGTAATGAACCAAGGGCTTCCTTCAGTCAGAACACACGTGAATGAATAAATGAATGAGTTGTGAAGTAGTTGCTAAAACTCATAACATGATCGAACAAGTCAGCATGGTTATTTGAAAGGGACATTGTTTTTGCTTATGTAGGGTAGGTAAAGAGGAACCAATAAATGTAGGACTGAATCTTAGATTTTTTTTTGTCAGGTGTCAATTTTGTAGTTTCATTGAGGATTTCTCACCAAGGCCTAGTGCAATCTTTCACTGCATCTTACCAAATTCACCTCACTAATTACCTAACTCACCCCTAAGGTACCCATCTTGCCCAATTCCAGCCCCATTCTACCACTCACTATTCATTGAAGTCACCACTCACTGGATATCTGCCGAAAGTCTAGTGTCCCTGATGCCCGTGCCAAACATAAAAGGTTGCTGTGCGACCGGAGGAGTAGCCTTAAACGACAGATGGGGAAAATGGCGCTGTAATTTTATGACACTGTCCTGGTCAATGGAATAGTCTGGAGGGAGGCAGTTCTCTTCATGGAAGACTGGCAGATGAGGTGATGCCACTGGATCCTGGCAGGCTATTTGGAGGTCATCAGCCTAGTCAGTGCTGTATCTGTGGTCTGGAGGAATGGCGAACAATGCTGCAAGAAGATCTCTTACCTTGTCCAATCTCAAGGTAAGTGCCACACTCTTCTTTCTGAAACGTCACATTCACCTCAGCTTTGCTACTGACCCACCTCCCACTAAGTCTTATGGTCTGCATGCACTATTACAATATCTGCCCTTTTTCATTCACGTTTTCTCCAAAATCCTCTACCCCAACTGGTCCATGACTGGCTGCCTACTCACTTGCCTGGGATAATTCATCACATATTGGTCACCTGCACCAGTGCTAACAGCTGTGCTACCCACTTACACCTCAACCAATCTCTCCCCTTCTCCTATTACAGGAGGAAACAGCCCATACCCAGGCAGAAGGAGATACAGTGGGTGGAGGGCTACCTGCTATTAGGCCCCTCATCCTCCATGTGAAGAGAATCCTTTCCTTCACAGGAGATGTCCATGATGCCGAAACATGCATGTCTTGCCAATTAAGTGTGTATCAATTTTGATTCCACTTCACCTCTCACATTGAATAACACTGAAGGTCAGATCATTGCACGCCACTTCTTACCATTGGATGTGTCACCTTCTTTCCTTTGAGTCTTGAAAATGCCAGTGGAATGACCACAATCCCAGCAAAGAAACAGACAGCTCCACCAGAAGCCTCCTCTTTGACCTCTGAGGAAGAGTTCCAAGGCCTCACAGGAAGCATAGCCAAGGCTGCCTCCTGCACTCCCCCACCAGCTCAGATATTGATGTTTTGGTGGGAACGTAATTTTTATAACATTTGGGAGCCTTAGCTGATGAGTCCGTCATTGCGACAGCTCTGCAACTGACCGAAGAAGAAAACTTCTAGTTGCTGGCACTGATAAAGCTGCTGGAGACCATCCACCTACCGAGCGCCAGTCAGGGGAGAACGCTGTCGTGTTGACAGTCAAGAATTTTCATTAGGATGCACAAAAGGGTAAAGGAACAACGGGCAGGTATGCTGGAGGCAATAGTCCTCATTGCCTAGAGAATGCAGTTCTACAGTTACACTATGGAGACCCAGCTGCCTCAAGTACGTGATTAACTAGCTACGTCCAAGGACAGTTTGGTGACTGACATGGAGATCCAGGTCCAGTACATTCAGGGTCTTCTCGATACATGCACACACCTGAACCCAATCACCCCAACCAATGGTCCTCATGATTGAATGTATGACATCAGGAGCAGGGAAACAAACATCTACTCAGATGCCCCTTCTACACAAGGAGATTGGACAGTGCCTAGAGGCCCCCAACTAGGGGAGGCTTGGTCTTCTACTTCCGTCCTGTCTGCCCTTATCTGATCTGTGGAAGTTAAATTCAGGAGCAGACCCTCCTGGGATCATCCCGCGAAACCTCCAAGGCCAACAGGCTCCAACACCTGTTCATTTGAATCTCTGTCTATCCCTGAATGTAACGGCTATCATGATGCCTAAACGTGTCCACACAGAGTGTACCATGGAGCGATATTTGTGCTGAGAACCTGCTGCATCATGTAGAAGCAAAATGAAATAGGCATATATAGGACAATGGGTTCAGCTGGCACCCTTTTGATCAACCATTGCTATTCTTTCTCTGGCTTCTGTGTGCAAAAGTGTTAGTCTTGAATGATATGGTCAACAATGTCTGGGGTACAGAGGAGTATTGCATTTGGAGACAATGTGGCGAGTCTTTTACCTGTGCATTACAGGGTTCTGTTTGTAATGTGTTGCCCTTTAAATGGCTTCACATTGGTGGATCTTGCAACCCCTCCCTCACAGATCAGGACACTTATCCTATGCATTCAGGATTTTATTGTGACCATTTTCTTTTCCATTGCACAATTTTTTATTTCTAGCACAATGAAAGGCAGCAACAAACATACTTTGAGCAGTGGTTTCTAGCCTCAGTCTTTACATAAGTTTCTGGTATATGATCCAATGTGCCTTGCATGAAGATATCCTAGCTCTTTGCTGAGGACTACTGACCAGCAAGACAAACTGCTCAGTTGAGTGCTTGTGTGAATAGACAAAGCAGGGGTGCTGTCAGCATCCAGGTAGATGCTAAATGAGTGAGCGCTAACAGAGCTAGCTAGCAGCCCTACTATACAGCTTGAGATGCAACCTGATCAAATTCATGAGCTGAGTCCCTGTCCCTGTGTGCAAAATGTCATTATAGTAGCATTTTGATGCCAGTTTCCAGTGTACCCTGAAATGCAAGTCTAAACTCAGAGTATTCTGCAAGTATATTGTGAAGGACATGAGGATCCTGAGGTGTTGGCAATTATTGGAGACTAATATCCGTGGATAAGTGACGCATGTGGATGTTGCCCATGGATCGTGCCCTGAAATCTTCAGCATGGTGAATGACATGGAGGCTCTTCACAGTTGGCTGTGAGCTGAAATCACCAGATACCTGTTCTGACTTCCATGTCAAGAACATTTGGCATCTAGTTTGCTTGCAGTGTTGTGTGACACAATGCTGTGTATAAATGATGCAAGTTGAGCAATTAATAAGGTAATTAACAAGCAATGGTCCACTTAATTGGCAACTTGTTGCTGCCTTGCAAGAAACTCACCTTGACCCCTGGAACTTATATAAAAGATATACCAAGCTGTTCTGGCCTTTGAGATAGGCCTCATTGGGCTTGTTGCACAATTCTGACACATTTTTTGCCATTGCACTTGTTGTTCAGGCCCCCATAAAATTCCACTTGTAATATATTTGATAAGGCGCCACGCAAAAGGTTAGTGCATAAGATGACAGCTAATAGAGTAGGGGTGATGTTACAGAAGCGTGAATGGAGGATTGGGTAATGTACTGGAAGAAGAGAATAGGCATAAATGGGGCATTTTCAAGATGACAAGTTGTGACTGGTAGAATTACAAAAGCATTGGTCAGTTGCCTATTTTCAATCTATATTAATGTCTTGGACCAAGGGAAAAGGTCATGTATCCAAGATTGCTATTGATTAAAAAGCTAGGTGGAAATGCAAGCTGTGAGGAGAATGCCAAGAGACTGCCATCAGAGGTTCAGTGAGCAGTCAAGAATGTGGCTGAGATATTGTGAGGAGGTGTTCATTTTGGTAATAAGAATAGATAAACAGAATATAAATGCATTGAGATCGCAAGAACTGCAGATGCTGGAGTCAGAGATGACAAAGTGTGGAGCTGGAAGAACACAGCAGGCCA
>NC_063337.1:28189669-28225211 GCF_021869965.1 Rhincodon typus | reverse complement strand
CATCAGAAAAAGCTTTTTCTGATGAAGGGTCTAGGCCCGAAACGTCAGCCTTTCTGCTCCTATGATGCTGCTGGGCCTGCTGTGTTCATCCAGCCCTGCACCTCGTTGTCTATGATATTTCAGAGTTGGTTTTCCTGACTAATTCAATAGTGATTAATTTTGCAAATATGGTGCAACATTTGTCAAATGCTAGTATAAGAAATGCACCATTATTGAAATATACTTTTCAGCTAGAGGTTTGTTTCTTTCTCCCATGCCATCTCCTGTTTTCTCTTTATATACTGTGGTATACCAGCAAGACATTGATCAGTGTTTGCTACAAAAAAATGTTGAATTAGATTTAATATGGGAATGTATAGAATAAAGAGAGAAACTGCTGGAAAGTAACAGTTAGGCAACATCTGTGGATAAAAAGTGAGAGAGTTTGCTCAGACTGGAAAATGTTAGAGGAGTAACAAGTTTTAAGCAAATTCAGAGAAAGTATAAGTTTGGACAGACAAAAAGTACAAAGGATATGTTCAGGCTGTATTGATGCTGCTTCCTGTTTTTGCTCCAAGCTGGAAAATTCCATTAACTTTGCTTCATGTTTCCACCCTTGATTCTGCATAGTCCATCTCCAGTATGTTCCTCCTTTTCTTCCCTTGACCTGTCCATGCCTGATTTTGCAAATAGGTTGGTGATCAACATCTATTGAAAGCCAACCGATACCTTGAATATGCTTTGACTTACCCTACTTAAGATAAAGATTCATTCCACCATGGTTTATAGGGTACTAGATTATCTCCAATTCCGCCACTTCTACCATCAACCTTTCACCTTCCTCCATGAATCACGATAGGTTCCCCCTTTTCCTCATTTTCTACCGTTCAATAGACCATCCTCTGTATTTTTGACCAAGGCCAGCACATTTTCGTACACGCCTTCCCATCCTCTCCCCTTGTAATGTTCTGAATGGATGATTTTCCCTGACAAAACCCCAGCCTTGTTTTCTATCATCCACAGACTACCCCTACCCTCCCAACCTTCCTCCAGCAATTCCTGCCCTTTCACCTCTTCTGTTTCCTCCTCCTATTGCCCTAAACACATTTTCTGCTGAAATATTGATTAACTTGAAATCATTTCAACTTGTATACTGTATTTGCTGCTCACTTTGTCTCTGTACTAGGCAGACCAAACGCAAATTAGATGATAAGTTTACTGAATACTTCCATCCATTCCACAAACATCTGGGTTTCCTGAGCCTCTGTTCACTTTCAGCTTTAAATCTTAGTTCCAGTTCCACTTCCACTCTGACCTCTTTGTCTACAGACCCTTAAATGGTTCCTATGAAGCTCAGTGGAAATGCTTGGAACAACACCTTTTAGGTACTTTGCTATGTGCACTTGACATCAATTGAACAGTTTCAGATTGTACCAACTGTTTTTTTTTAGAAGACAGGTGCTGATAATAATTCTGTTGTTATTTTACTGATCCTCTAGATTGTCTTTTCATTTTTATTTGCCCTGCCCTATCGTTTCTTTTGCCATATAGTCACTCTTGCCTCTATCCTTTTGTTCTTTTCCCCCATCCTATTTCTTTTAAAAGTATTGCAGATAAACAAGGGACAAGAATAGGCCAAATGGCCCTTGGAACATGCTTCGCCATCCAGTAAGATCATAAGGGAAACAAGTGGGGATGTTTTGTACATATTACCAGAGAGGAGGTGTTTGCAGCCTTTAAGCTCATTAAGGCGGATAAATCCCCTGGGCCTGATCAAGTTCATCTTCAGATGTTGCGGGAAGCTAGGGAAGAAATTGCAGAGGCCCTTGGAAAGATTTTTGCTTCATCTTTAGCCACTGGTGAAGTTCCGGAAGACTGGAGGGTGGCTAATGTTGTTCCATTGTTTAAGAAAGGTAGCAAAGACAAGCTAGGGAACTACAGGCCACTGAGCCTGACATCAGTGGTAGGCGAGTTATTGGAGAGGATATTGAGGGACAGGATCAACCAACATTTGGATATTCAAGGTCTGATGAGGGATAGTTAGCATGGATTTGTGCACTGGAGGTCATGTCTGACAAATCTTTGAGGTTTTTGAAGAGGTAACCAAGAGGATAGATGAGGGCAGGGCAATGGATGGTTAGTCATGAAGGTTAGGTTGCATGGGATCCAGGGAGAGCCAGCTAACTGGATTCAAAATTGGCTTGATGCTAGGAAGCAGAGGGTGATGGTTGAAGTTTTTTTCTTGGACTGGAGGCCTATGACTAGTGGTGTGCCACAGGAGCTGATGCTGGGACCTTTGCTATTTGTTATTTGTATAAATGGTCTGGATGGGAATGTACAAGGCATGATTAGTAAGTTTGCGGATGATACAAAATTAGGAGGTATCGTCGATAGCAAGAAACGTTTTCAAAAATTGCAGAGGAATCTTGATCAGATTGAAGTGGGCTGAGGATTGGCAAATGCAGTTCAATACAGATAAGTGTAAAGTGTTGCACTTTGGAAAGTCAAACCGAAGTAGGACTTATTACAGTAACTGGTAAGATCCTGAGGAGTGTTATGGAACAGAGGGACCTAGGAGTACAAGTACATAGTTTGTTGAAAGTGGCGTCACAGACAGGGTGGTGAGGACGGCATTTAGCATGCTGGCCTTCATTGGTTGAGGCATTGAGTATAGGAGTTGTGATGTTATGTTACAGTTGTATAAGTTGTTGGTGAGGCCGCACGTGGAGTATTGTGTACAGTTTTGGTCACCCTATTATAGGAAAGACATAGTTAAACTGGAAAGTGGGCAAAGAAGATTTACAAAGATGTTGCCAGGACTAGTAGGCCTGAGTTATAGGGAGAGGTTGGCCAGGATCGGACTTTATTCCATGGAATGTATGAGAATGAGGGGTGACCTTATTTAGGTGTATAGAATCATGAGGGGCATAGATGGGATGAATGCATATCGTCTTTTTCCCAGGATGGGGAATTGAAAACCAGAGGGCATAGGTTTAAGATGAAAAGAGAAAGATTTAAGAAGGACTTGAGGGGAAACTTCTTCAAGCGGAGAGTGGTGCATATGTGGAATGGGCCGTAAGAGAAAGTGGTTAAGGCAGATACAACAGCAACATTTAAAAAAACATTTGGATAGGTACATGGATGGGAAAGGTTTAGAGGGATATGGACCAAATGCGGGCAGTTGGAACTGGCTGAGTGGGCACCATGGTCAGCATGGACCTGTTTGGCCAAAGGACCTATTTCCATGCTGTATTAGTATATGTCTCTACGGCTGATCCAGTTTTAACCTCAGCTCTACACTTCTGCATACCCCTGATAATTTTTCATCCCCTTGGAAATCAAGAATCTACCTCTGGCTTAATATTTGAAGATTCTGCATCCACTTCTTTTCGAGGAAGGGAATTCTAAAATCTATTAACCCTCTGAGAGAAAACGTTTTTCTTCTTTGTCTTAAAAGGGTGACCCTCTTATTTTTAAGACTTCTAGTTCTAGATTTTCCCACAAGAGGAAGAATCCTTCTCACATCCCCCCAGTCATGGCCCCTCAGAATCGTATGTTTCAATCAAGTCACCTCTGACTCTTCCAAACTTCAGAAGATACAGGCATAACCTGCCAGGCCTTTCTTCATAAGGCAATCTGCTCAATCCAGGTAATCATGTCGTGAACCTTCTCTGAACAGCTTCCAGTACATTAACATCCTTTCTAAATACGGTGACCAGTACTGTACGTAGTACTCCAGATTCGGTCTCACCAATGCTCAGAAAATTGAAGTATTACCCTTGCTTTCAATTTCCCTGCAATAAAGCTTAACATTTAATTAGCTTTCCATTTTACTTGCTGTACCTGCATACTAACCTTCTGTGATTTCTGCACCAGGACACCCAGATCTCTCTGCATCTCAGTGCTCTGCAAACTCTCACCATTTAGATAATGTGCATCTTTTTCATTCTTTTTTCCAACATTGACCGTTTAATACTTTCCAACATTACACTGCATTGCCAGATCTTTTCCTACTTATTTAACCTATCTATATCCTGTAGGCTTCTTATGTCCTCTTCACGATTCACTATCTTTGAGTCATCAGCAAATTTAGCTTCCATATCTTCGAATCCTTCATCCAAATCATTTATATAAATTGTGCAGTTGAGGCCCTGGCAACAACCCTTGTGGCACACTATGGCGCATGCTGCCATACTGCTAAAGACCCATTTATTCCTCCTCTCTGCTTCCTGTTAGCCAATCAATCTTTATCCATGCCAAAATGTTATCCCCAACACCATAAATGTTTTTTTCCACAATAACCTTTGATATGTTGCCCTATCAAATGCTTTCTAGAAAACTAGGGACATTACATCCTCTGATTTTCCCCTTTATCCAGTGCACATATCACTTGTTCAAAGCACTGCAGTTAATTAGTTAAACATAATTTCCATCTGTAAGTTTTTCTTATTGTGGTAAAAGGTTATCATCGACCTCAACTGCTGACTCTTTCTCTCTTCACAGATGTTGCAGAGTTATTCCATTCTTCCTATTTCAGATTTCCAAAGCATGCGATAATTTTCCCTGTATTTCGGTGTGGAAATGATTGTTTGACCAAATCTTCAGCCTCATTCAACTCTACAAATATTAGCACAAATTCTTTCAATGAACTTCATGCGGAAGCAATCACCCCAGTTTGATAAAGTTATAGTGCACATCGCTAGCCTGGATTAAAGTAAAGGCAGAGCCAAAGTCAATTTCATAAGTCAAAGTTATGTACATATAGCAGCTGTTTATAATAAGTAGCTTGTAATTGAAAGGCACAGAATTGTGCCAATCCAGTTTATGCTTGTTCACACAATTTAGATATTACAGATTTTATTGTATGGCATTGAGAGACTAAGAGTATAGAGCTTCCTTTTACAGGTAGAAAACCTATTTGAACATAAAAACCTAAGGAATGGGTACATGAGTGGACTTGACAGCTTTTGATCCTGCTCTGCTATTCATTATGACTATGGCTGATCTCAACTTCCATCTCCCAATCATTCCCCATTGTCCCTGATTGCCTGAGATCAAACATCTCTATCTCAACAATTCCAAAAAAACAAATTCCAAATTTCTGACCCATTGAGCAAACAAATTTTTCCATGTCTGAGTGTTAATGAATCGCCATTGATCCCATTGCCTTTGACTGAGAAGTAGGGACACCACTGCTGCACCACAAGAACCCATCTCTTCAGACTCATGCATGCCTCATTGATGTCTCTTATTATCCTTAACTCTGGCGACTTAAGGCCCAGTTAATACAGTCACATGTCAAAGGTCAACCCTTTTATTCCATGATCCAGACTGGTGAACCTACTCTACGCTACTTCTAAGGCAAGTTCATGCATCCTAAAATATGGAGATAAAACTACACACATTACTCCTGGTGTAGTCTCACCAAAGCCATGCACAATTTTGGTGCAACTTATTTATACCTGCACTCCAATCAGCTTGCAGTAAACACTAATATGCCACTTACCTTAAAAAAATTACTTGTTAACCTTCTATGTTCCTTATACGAGTATCCCTGTGTCTCTCTGAACATCAACATTTAAATGTTTTATGGTTTTAAAAGATGTTCTGTTTTTTCTATTCTTACTGGCCAAGTGAATAACTTCTCACTTCCTCACATTATACTTCCTCTGCCACATTGCTGCCTGCTCACTTGATAGTAATATATAAAGCTTTAAAAAGTCATAATTCTAACAAGATTGGACAGGGCAAATGCAAGAAGGAAGCTTCCAATGATTGGGAAGTTCAGAACCATGGGTCACAGGATACAGGGACTGTGATGAGGAAAAATGTTTCATTACTCAGTGGTGAGCCTATGAAGTTCTCTGCCACAGGAATTGGTTGAGGCCCAAATGTTGAATGTTTTCAATAAGGAGTTAAATATTGTTCTTGGGTTGAAGGGATCAAAGAAAATGGGAATAGGGTACTGATTTAGATGATCAGCTGTGATCATGTTGAATGGCAGAGCAAGCTTGAAGGGACGAATGACCTACCCTTTCTATTCTGTTTTTAACATTAAAACTTCTGCATAATTATGAAAAATACAATGAAAACATTGGTAAATTTACTCATCACTTAAAAATCATTTTGTTTGGGTCAGGAAGACATATTAAGCCAAGATGCCAATGTTTCATAAAGACCTGTTAGTATTGAATAAATTTGATAAAGCTTTTCATGTACAGCAAACATTTTATGAACCGACATCTATGGGACCAAGAGTGTGCCGGTTGATGAAATATTCCGGTTGATCAAGAGGTCCACATAATCAATGTAAAAACACTCACTAAGTAATAGAAACGTAATGCAGGGGGTATATACATCACTGTTATATTTTATTTACAGCATAAATCACTTAAATAATGTGCAACTTTGCCTTAAATAAAACTTACCAGTGGTGATTGTGATAATACCGTAAGCTTCTGGTATTTCAGTTATATAATTTTTGCTGGTTTATTGAGAATACTGGTTCATAAGATGCCAATTAAAAAACAAAGTTGGCTGTAATTCTGCCTCCATGCCTTTTTGACACATTTTATTTTTCAAATTTAATCCACTTGCTTTTCTAAACTGTTATACATTCTTAATCACTTAATTCTGTTAGCGATGCTCTCAAATTTATGTATGCTCTCTAACTATTTCCTCACCAAACATTGGAAATAGTTTTTCCAAATAACCTTATCAAAACACGTCATAACTTTACACATTTGATAAAGATAGTTGCTACTTCTCGATTTGCCCTGTTAGGAAAGTTTTTAAATTGAGCATACTACCAAATGTAATTTGGCATATAATTTCTACTCCATAGGGTACAGTTGCTACAGTTCAGTTTCGTTACTATAATGAGAACAAAGTTGAGGACTATGTCTAGCCAGTTCCATCCTCCCCACTACTATTCCTGACAAAACTAACTTTTAAAGGCTTCAGCGTCTTGCCTATCAACATTTATTGATGACTAAAGCTGTTCATAAGGTATGATAATGAACTGTTGATAAATAGCCATTCAGTTCAGTGATCAAATTTTACAGAGTTTAATTTTATCATTACAAGTAGGAAATAAAATATAGTGATAAAAGCAATGATTTTCAGTCAATACACCTTGGGTTAGCAGTTTGCATCACCTATTGACTGTGCACAGGTCTCCTGTTGACTGAAGTTCTCTTTCTGTCTTTAGTCTTTCTTTGTGCAGTGAACTATTAAGAATCACAATTTATTAATCCTTGCTACCCATTGTCCACAGTCCATGATCAGAGATACCCTGACCTTTAATTTGCTTATTATCATGAACAGTTCGTGGTCAATCTTGGATTGCCAAGTTAGTGTTGGCCCAATTCCTATTTTCTTTAAAAAGCCACAGCCCTCATATTGACATTACTTCCTGTTGTCAGCTGATTCATTCTTGAAGTGCCAGTCACTTTGTAAGATCATCCCTTTTGTAACAGCTTATGCTTCTTAGCTAACTAACTCCATAGATCTTTGCCAAGATAAACTGGCACCAGAAGAACAATGTATGTGAGTGCCTAGAGTATGTAGTGTCACCCCCTCGTGATTTAATATCATCCCAAATGCCTCAACTGATATAACTGAATGTTCTCTTAAAACATATCAATGTCCTTTATCTAAAAGAACCATGTGTGACTCTACAATGACTATTGATGACTAAACAAATTAAAGCTCTAATTAGCAGCACAAAAATGATACACATAGGCCAGTTGCATACTGAAATTAAAAAATTAAACCAGCGCAAAGCTTAGCTGTGTCCTTGAGTAAAACATTTACCTCAAAACATTTTTAAAACTTACATTAGCTTGAAAAAAGCAAGTCACAAAACCTGGGCAACATGGCCTTCTTCATTACAGAAAGTGTTATATAGTTAACCAGAACATTTATTCATTCATGGAATCTGGGTGTTGCTGGCTCGGCCAACATTTATTATCCATTCCTATTTGCTGAGAGGGCAGTTAAGTGTCAACCAGTTTAAGGATTCTCATGTAGGCCCTCTAGGTAAGGATCACAAATTTCTTTCCCCAAAGGAAGTTAGTGAATCAGATGGGTGTTTATGAGAAAAAGACATGGTCACCATTAGGCTAGCTTTTTATCCTAGAGTTTTATTGATTTCAAATTTTACCATCTGCCATGATGGCATTTGAACCTGTCAATCCAGACCATGAGCCTGGGGTTCTCGATTATTAGTCCAGTAATATTACCACTTTGCCACCATCACTCCCTATTTATTATTAAACACAATATAACTGAATCCATCATTTATTTAAATCAAAATTATTGTTTGAAAAATGGTTCAACACTATAGGCCTACTCCTGCATTGTGTGATTCCATCTGAATGTGATCTGCTGAGAGCTCTTCTTCATTTCACAGAGTCATAGGGGGATATAGCACAGAAATGGGCCCTTCAATCCACTATGTCTACGCTGACTAATAAATACCAAACTACACTAATCCCACTTACCTGGAGTTGATCCATAGTCTACAGTGCCCAATCATTTTACGTATTCATCCAGATTTTCTTAAATGTTATGAGAGTACTTGCCTCCACGACCCTCTTAGACAGCACATTCCATATTTCTACCACCCACTGGGTGAAAAAAAATCTTTCTCCAATTTCCTCTTAAACCACTTTGTCCTCATCTTAAACTTACACCCTCTGGTCTTTCACACATCTGCCATGGGGAAAGATTCTCATGATCTTCTCGGTCTATACCCCTCATAATTTTGTATAGCACAATCAGATCACCCCTCAGCTTCCTCAGCTCCAAGGAAAATAAATTCAACCTATCCAGCCTCTCCTCTTAACTGAGACTTTTAATCCCAGGCAACATCTTGGTGAATTTCCTCTGCAACCTCTCCAGGGCAATCACATCCTTCCGATAGTGTAGTGACCAGTTCTGCGCACAGTATTCCATCTGTGGCCTAAACAATGGTTTATAAAATTAGAGCAAGACTTATCTGCTCCTATATTCTACACTCCAACTAATGAAGGCAAGCATTACATATGCCTCATTCACCACCCTGTCTACCTGTGCTGACACTTTCAATGATCTATGGATTTGCATACCAAGGTTCCTTTGTACCTCAGTAATCCATCGGAACTTTCCATTTATCTTTGTATGTCCTTCCCTTATTAGCTCCCAAAATGCATCACCCCATGCTTATTTGGATTAAATTCCATTTGCTATTGCTGTGCCCAGTTTACCAGCTGATCAATATTAGACTGTAGCTGAGACCATCCTCCTCAGTATCAAAAGCACCACCAATTTTTTTGTCATTTGCAAACTTACTAATTATACCTTCTTCACTCAAATCTAAGTCATTAATGTAAATAAAAAACAGCAAGGGTCCTAGCACTGAATTCTGCGGTACTCAGGCTACCAAATACAAAAACAACCTTCCGCCATCACTCTTTGCTTCCTACTTGCAAGCATATTTCAGACCTAGTTTGCCTTGGATCACATGGGCTCTTATATTTTGGACAGGCTTCCATGTGGGGCCTTGACAAAGGCCTTACTGAAGTCCATGTAAACCATATCAATTGCACTACCCTCATCAACATATTTAGTCACCTTTTCAAAAAAACTCAACTAAATTAGTCAGACAGGATTTCCCTTTAACAAATCCATGCTGACTATCCATGATCAATCTCTGCCTTGCCAAGTAGTAATTGTTTCTGTTTTGTCGAATTTTTTCCAATAGTTTTCATGCCACTGATGTCAGACTAATTGGACTGTAATTAACTGAGATATCCCTGCTTCCCTTCTTGGACAAAGGAATCATATCAGCTATCCTCCAGACATCTAGCATTTCACTTTTGGCCAGCAAGGTATTATATATCTTGGCCAGGCCCCCAGCAATCTCCTCCCTTACCTTCCATAGCAGCTTTTGATACATCTCATCAAGCCCTTGGGATTTGTGCCCCTTATGCCCACTGAACCATCTAATGACTCCTCCTTATTGGCACTATGGAAGTTCTAGAGCCTCACTATCCCCACTGAAATCACCATCTGCAGTGTCTTTCTCCTCTAAAAATACAGTTGAGAAATATTCATGTAAGACCTCTAACATGTCTCCTGGCTCTACGCACAGTTGCCCCTTTGGTCTCCAACAGGTCCACCTTCTCCCTGGTTATCTTCTTATTTTGAGTATACTTGTAAAAAGCCTTGGGGGGGTTTTCTTGATCCATCTGCCAAAGATATTTCATGGCTCCTCTTTGCGGTCTGAATTTCCTTTTCAAGCAACCTCCTATACTCTCTAGACTTTGAAGGGCCTCCCCGTTTTTAATGTACTATATACTTTTTCTTCACGAAACTCTCAATATCCTTTGACATCTAGTGTTCTCTGTGCCCCTCACACTTAGAGTTGGCCCTGAATTCTCACAATATTATTTCTAAAAGACTCCCATTTTCCAAATGTAGACTTACCTCCAAGTAGCTTCCCCCAGTCCATATTTGCCAGATCCTTTCTAATGATGTTGAAATCAGCCTTCTGCACCATGGTTATCCTTTTCCCTAATGGCTTTGAAAGTTCCAGAGTTATGTCCACAATCCCAAAAATGTTCACCACTGAAATTTCAATCACTTGACCGACTTCATTTCATAAGATTAGGTGTGGCACCGCCCCATCTGTAGTAGGACTATCAGTGTACTGGCACAAAAACTCTCATAGATACTTTAAAAAACCTCCCTCCGTCTGATTCTTTCAGACTAAGGGTGTCCCAGTTAATGTTAGGAATGTTGAAATCCCTTACAGCTATGATCCTGTTACTCTCTCACCTTTCCTTGATTTGCTTACATATCTGCTCCTCTATCTCCCTCTGCCTACTGTGGGGCCTGTGTGATAATCCCAGCAAGGTAACCACCCTTTTTAAAAATTTCTAACCTGCACCCACATGGCCTCATTTGAAAACCCTTCTATGATGTCCTTCCTCAATACTGAAATGCCAGTTTCCTTTATCAGAAATAGAATGCCCCTGCCTCTCTCACACACACCTGCCCCTCAATCCCACCTGAAACTTCTACGCCTTGCAATATTGAGCTGCCACCCTCTTTAAGCATCTTGTCCTGCTTTGTTTGGCCCATGTTCCCAACTTCTAGCCATGCTTAATATAAAGAAGCAGCCACACTAGGTCATTCCTGTTTGAAAGCAACTAGATTGTGCATAAGCCTTTAAATTATTTAAAAGACTCTTTCAGAATCTCCAAGGCCTTGCAGACTATTGAAACTTTTAGCAAGTTTTGAAAAGCTTCCTAAAGAAAAACAGAATTCCAGCAATAGGTGGCAGAAAATAACTCAGCTACTAAGTAATAACTTCTGAGTAGTTGACCCTTTCAATAATGGAGGCTGGGAGGGTGGGGTGCTAGGTAGGTAGGGTGGCAGCTGGGGAGGAGGTAGAATTCCAGTTTGGGGGGGGGGGTCTTGGGATGTGTTGAGTCTTGGGGAGAGGGCTGTTTTAGTCAGGATCTGAAGGAGTTTTAGTTGATGATCTATGAGATAGGCGTGGACTTGTTGAATAGCAAATCAGGAGTTAGACTAGTTATTTGTCTAACATTTCCTGAGTAACTATTTTACTTGCTTATGTAGGAATCCTCTGACTCTCTGATTTAAATGGAGACTTTCAAGGGGTTTCAAGGATGAAGGGAACTGCCCAGCAGAAATTTCAGTTTCCTGCGCAGTTCTTTAAGTCTGTGTGAGTCATGACTGACCAGTACAACAGTCCGATCCATCCTTTCCATTGGTGTGTTTGTGCAACACATTTCAAATCTGGGCATTCCACTGTACAACTGCATTTTACATTTCTACGCTCACGTTTTGTTTTGATTCTTTGCAAAGTAGAGAACTTAATAACACAAACACACTTAGAAACATATGTCAAGACATTCTGATTGCCAGATAGTCATTGGAGCAGTGCAGTTTTCCTGCATTTTGAACTCTCCAAAAGATTGTTTTTAAAGGCAGAGAATTCTAAGGGTTGCACTTCAATGAGGTTAGTAGTTACCCTGGAAAAATCAAATCATCAAAAAGCTAGTCTAACTTCAGCATAACTAATCAACACACCCTCTGACTCACTAAACATGCCGTGACTCTGCCTCCCGATTTTTTGTTTTACACTGCTATCCCCCGGACCTCTGACAACAACTGTCTGACCATCCTCTGGCCTGAGCTCCACTCCCACATGCCCTTTGGCTGTGCCACTCCCCCTTGGCTGCTTTCAGGTCCAACACCCCCAACTCAAGCACCAACCCAGCATTCCCTGCCACTTGATGCTGCCACAGATCTGTCACCCTGCTGCCAAACATATTCCATCACTTAGCTGGTACCCTATCTACCTGGCAACCCAACCCCTTAACCAACTGTCACCCTAACTCACACTTACGTAATGGACTCGCCCTTTCGTAGTTGTTATCAAAGCGATTGGCTATGCTTACTCTAAAATTAGATCTCAGAATGCACGTACTAATTGCTGCGTAAGGGATGTGGTTTGCTTACTCCCAATTATCATGCATTTCTGGAAAACTGTGTTGATTTTATGTATATTCTGCATTTCCGAAGGAACTGGAATTGGAATTCTGAGTTAGTAATGTGGAGTTCATTACTAGTGGGAAGAAATAGGAGCAGAGTGCCGATGTGACTATGATTGCCACTCCTCAGAATATCTGGGCTGAATTTCAGCTGTTTTCAGATATGTTGGGATGTGGAGAGATTCTGCAGTATCACCTGATGTTGTGACTGTTGTAGCTGGTTTATTTTCTTTCAAGGTCACTTTCTATGGTTATTTTCATCATACATTTTCCACGGTGAATTGCTAATATAACTCTATCTTTTGAAATCTTGAACATCCAAAGGTGGTATGAAAATGGCATAATTTAGCTAATTTGTTTTGTGTCTTCACGCATAGTGCAGAAATATATAAACTCAGCTTCATACTTTTGCTCCTCATGAAATGTGAGATTCAGCTGGGGATAATTGTTAGATTTAGATGCCAAATCCGTCACGTAGAAGTGGTGGAAGATCTCCAATTATGATTTTAAATTAATTTCAGTAATTTTGTTTCTAAAGTGATCAATATCATAGCAAGACCATATATTGAACTACATACGAATGTAAAAAAAGCAGTGTTTCTTTTGAAATTTCTGCATATCTTTTTGTGCAGTGCAACCCTTCTAGCCTTTCTAGTTGAGCTACTAAAGAGCTCAGTGGCCATGCAAGAACAAATGTTGGGTGGAAAAGGCTTCTTGGTAATTGGCTATCTCTTAGAAAAGGTAAGTTCTTCAAGAAACAAAAAAAATTCTTTATTTAGAAAGCATAAGTATATCTGTCTGAACTTGATAAATAAAGCTAATGATGCATTTTTGTGATATTTAGACAAGCCTGTTTATATATAACGATATTTCAACATTGACAGTTAATTATTTACAGAAGTAACTAGTTTGAGAAAATTGAGTTCTGATGTTTTGAAGTAATTTTAAATGATATCGAATAAGAACATATGTATTATTTGATAATAAGAGTTGTAATATTCAATAGAATTTAAAATATTATCCAGGTATTTTTGTATGGCAATGTTCCTCTGTTTAAGGAGTAACCAAAAATCTTTTCAAAATATGGTAGGCAAACTATGTATGTCGACATGTTAATGTAATAGCTAAATATTTACTGCTGAATAAGAATGTCTTAATGTGCTGATATTGTCAGGGTAGTTACGTTGAATGACATAGCAGTGGGAAATTTCCACTAATCATGATGTTTCAAAATTACCTTGCATACAATTTATGTTCAGGAGGTAATGATTGTGATTTTAAAAGTAGGTTCAGTCATTTATTATATCTTCTGATGTTTCTTTTTTCTGAATATAGTCATCCCGAGTTCATATTACACGAGCTGTCCTGGAGCAGTTTTTGTCCTTTGCTAAATATCTGGATGGTTTGACCCATGGAGCACCTTTACTAAAACAGTTGTGTGATCACATCCTGTTTAATCCTGCAATCTGGATTCATACTCCTGCAAAGGTGTGGTTTTTCATAAATATTTGGAACCTTTATATGTTGCAGAGAAATGTTTCCTTTTGTCCCTTTTTTTTGCTAATTGTTAATATTCTGTAAAATTTTCTTGAATTACTGCATGGAGAAATTGATTCCTTGTTGAGCTTGAGACCTGAGATCTCAGCCCTATTTGTAATGTGTGAGCCTTAACATGGAGAGCTGTCAGGCTATGTGAGAGGTTTTGATACCAGATAATACACTCTGGGCAAGGAGCCACTTAAGCAGGATAATTTATTAAGCAGCAAAAGTTATACTTAACAAAGCTAGACAATCGGTTTCTGGCTTTAGATGGTCCTTTCTTCCCACTGTCTCGAGTAGTACAAGGGCTTGAAATTCCTTTTCTCTAGTCTGTCCCGATATTCCTTCAAATTTGTTCTTTTTATTTAGGGGCCTTTCTGTGTTCTGATGTACCTGCCGGTTCTGATTGATTGATACATGCATATCACTGAATTGATCAAACTTGTTACTTTACCTGCCAGTGCTTTCATTAATTCATTAATTTTGGCTGTGATCCTGAGCATATAACAAACAGCATATCCTTAACATGTAAATAGTCCATTGTCAACTCTTCCCTGCATAAGCAGTGATGGAAGGTGTCATCAACAGTGCTATCAAGCAGCACCACCTGCTTAGCAGTAACCTATTTGTTTATACATAGTTTGAGTTCCACCAAGGCCACTCAGCTCTTTACCTCATTACAGCCTTGGTTGAAACTTGAATAAAAGAGATAAATTTCAGAGATGAGGCGAGTGTGACTGCCCTCGACATTAAGGCTGCATTTGATGGAGTGTGACATCGAGGAGCTGGAGCAAAACTGGAGACAATGGGAATCAGGGGAAAACGGATCACTGGTTGGAGTCATACCTGGCACAAAGGAAGATGGTTGTGATTGTTGGAGGTCAGACATCTCAGTTCTGTGACATCTCTGCAGGATTTCCTCAGGATAGTGTCCTTAGCCCAACCATCTACAGCTGTTTCATCAAATACCTTCCGTCCATCATAAGAGTGTTTGCTGATGACTGCATGACAGTCAGCGTTGTTGCTGAATCCTCGGATAGAGGAACAATGGCAACAGATAGGTTGGATCAACACCACCTGCAAAGTTCCATTCCAAGCCATCCATCATCCTGACTTGGAAATATATCACTGTTCCTTCAGTGTATTTGGGTCAAAATCCTGAAACTCCCTTCTTAATGGAAATGTGTGTGTACTCATGGAATGTGGACTTCAGCAGTTCAAGAATGCAGCTCACTACCATCTCCTCAAGGGTAACAGGATGGACAATAAATGCTGACCTTGCAGTGATATTAATATCCCATGAATGAATAAAAAAACTCATCCATAGTTTCAACCCCTTATCCTCATAACTTGCTCCAATCTTTGAAACACTGAGAATTTGTGTTCCCCAAATCTAGCTTTTTATCCATACCCTCACTTCTCGCACCTGGGTTTTAGCATCTGTCCCTCCAACCATCTCAGCTGTAAGTTTTGGCATTCCTCCCTCAATCGCTCTGCTCCTCTATTGCTCCTCCTTTTAATTGCTCCTTAAAATGTACATCTGTCCCAAAGATTTTCATCAATTAAAAGTATCCTTCTTTACTGAGGTGTTAATTTTTAACTGGCTATGATCCAGTGAAGCACATTGCAATGTTTCATTACTGAAGGCATTATATAAAAGCGTAAGTATATGCTAGGATGTTATAAATCAGAAATAAAAAGCAAAGATGCTGGAAGTTCTTACAGTTCTTTACGAGAGAAACACAGTTAAAGTTTCAGGTTGATAAACTTTTTATCAGAACTGGGAAAAGTTAGCAATGTGATAGATTTAAGCATTTGAAAGGAGGCAAAGTGAGAGAGAGAGAGAGAGAACAAAAGGGAAGGTCTGTTACACGTTGGAAATTAGGAGATATTAAAAGACTCAAGGGTTGGTGGTGTAAAGTCAAAGGTAGTAGAAATCGGATCAGTGAAGAAACAAAACTTATGGTCACCACACTACAGGATGTGAAAGCTTTGGAGAAAGTGTAAAAGAAGTTTACCAGGACGTTGCCTCGATTCAAATGTAGTAGCTATAAGGAAAGGTTGAACAAACTTGGATTGTTTTTGCTAGAGCGTTGAGTGCTGAGGGGTGAACTGATAGAAGCAGAGAAAATTATGTGAGGCATGGATAGGATGGATAATCAGAGTCTTTTTCCCAAGGTAGAAATGTCAAATATGAGGGGGCATAGATTTAAGGTGAGAGGGGAAAAATTTAAAAGGAGATGTGTGAGGAAAATCCTTTACACAGAGAGTGCCTGAGACGTGTTACCAGGGGAGGTGGTATAAGCAGGTACGATAGCGATGTTAAAGAAGCATTAGACAGACACATGAATAGGCAGGGAATGGAGGAATATAGACCATGTGCAGGCAGATGGGAATAGCTTAGAATGGCATCAGGGTCAGCACAGACATGGTAGGCCGAATGACCTGTTCCTGTGCTGTACTGTTTTGTGTTCTAGAGGAAGCGCAGATGTAGGGTGACCTGTACCTGGCCATGTAAAGTGACTTGTACCTGACCACACTAAGCAGCCCATGCCTGCTTACAAGATAGCAGACAGAAGCTAAGCAAAACTAAGCAGCCTGCTCACACAGTGAAAAACAATGGTACTTTGAACAGAACTGCTAGAAGGTCAGGAAGAGAATGCTGTATGCAGTTTTGATAAAAGGATGCTTTAGGACAGATAAATGACCAATTCTAGACTTATTAATGAAAGGATGATTGTCCCAGTAAATGAATAACATCAGGTGCCAGATGAAGTCCCTAAGCAGCTGCAAGGATGACAGCTGAAGTTATTTCATAGTAAATAGTTGCTTCTTTGAAGCTACACGCAATATTAAATAGTTTCTAGTTAAAAATGTTTTAATCATAGAAGTTGGTTTCAATATATAACCAGAATATAATACAAGCATTAAAAAAAATCATTTAAGCTTAGATGTGAAGTTAACTCGCCATAGGAGATGCATTCTTTTATGCCCTGAATAAGATGGATTGCTCACAGCCCATAAATTACAAAATGCTAGCAATAGACGTAGTTGTATAACGTTACACTTTACAATTGACTGGAGAACAGAAGTTAACCTTATAGCAATTAGCTAAAACTAACTGACTTTTTAGTTTTACATTATGTAATTGGGAAAATAAAAGCTACTAAAGGAGGAAACATGAGAATAGAACCAAAATTTGAAAATTAAAAGGAAATGGAATGAAGGCAAAAGAGACAGTTTTAAATTGTTGAAATTATTGTTGAACCCGAAAGGCTGCAAAACGCCTAATTGATGCATGAGGTGCTGGTCCTTAACTTGGGTGGTTGAACCTCATTGAAATACTACAGAAGGCATCAAAGTAGGAGCAAGATGGAAAGCAAAGTTTTGCCTGTCATTTCAATTCCATTCCAGTAGTTGTAAAATAACCTTTTATGTTTGATTTCTAGGTGCAGCTTTCACTTTATACTTATTTGTCTGCTGAATTCATTGGCACTGCTACTATCTACAGTACTATACGTAGAGTAGGCACTGTACTGCAGCTAATGCATACTCTCAAATATTACTACTGGGTAATTAATCCATCTGATTGCAGTGGCATATCTTCCAAAGGGCAAGGTAAGAATCATATGAAATTTTTTTTATGAACGTTGCAATTATTGCAATAAGCTGAAACTTTTAATTTTACTCCTCCAAAATTCTAATATTGTTGTTCCAACAGAACTTATTTGATCACACTTTCTTATTTGGATCGTATTAGTTGTAATGCCACTTATTGAAACAGCTACAAAGTGCAACTTAGATTTACTTTCAACATAACAAAAGATATTTTGATATCAACAAGGTAGTTTCCTGTAAACTCAAGTAAATATTAATTTGGAAAATTTACTTTTTTTTAAGCTGCTGAAGTATGTGAACATAGGAAGTGGAGTAGTCCATTTAGCCCCTTGAATGTTTTTTGCTATCAAAGTTTGTTTTAACAAAATTGAATTACTAGTATTTTTATCAGGTGAATCATTCTTTGCATCAATTTAGTAGAAATGCTTGTAGTGAAAATGCCAAAGAAACCTAATTTTAAAACGTTACTATTGTCACTGTTTTTCTGTTAATTAAGTTCTCAACAAAGTCTTTATTAGCCTAGGTCAGCGACTCTAATACTCTTTTGGCCAGGCTGTAATTTTGCACCATTTGTAAACCTGTGTTCATTCCAAATCTGTGTTGCTTCAAGCTGAACATGCTCCATGCCCATCATGCTGTTTCTGGCCTATGTTGGCACCCTTTCTAGCAATGCTTTGAGTTTTGAATCTTTACTCTTGCTTTCAAAATCTTCCATGGTTATCCTCACTGCCTTTATAACATCCTACAACTGTCTAAGATCTCTGTAATCCTTCAGTTCTGGCCTTTTGCATATTCTGATTTTTCATGCTCCACAATCGGTGGCTGTACCTGTATAGTTTAATGTTTGAAAAATCCTCCCTAAACCTCCATGCCTCTTTGCATTTCCTCCTTCCTTTAAGATGCCTCTTTGACCAAGCACTTGGTCACCTGTTCTAATATCTCCTTGTGTGGCTCGGTGTCAAGTTTCGTTTGATAATGCTCATGAAGCACTATTAAAATTCTTCCATGGGATGTGGGCTTCACTTCACAGGTGTTGCCCATCCCTAATTACCACAACTGAGAAGCTTGCTAGGCTTTTTCAGAGGACAGTTGAGTCAACCACATTGCTGTGAGTCTGGAGTCAGTTGTAAGTTAGACTAGGTAAGGATGGCAGATGGCCCTCTGAGAAGCACATGGGTGAACCAGATGGGTTTTTTACAACATTATTGATAGTTTCATGATCACCATTACTGAGTTTAGTTCTTAATTCTAGATTCATTAATTAATAGATTTGAATCAGTGTCCCCAGAACATATGACTGGGCCTTTGGACTACCAGTCCAAATTACATCACCACATTGCCACCCTATCCCCAAAATGTTTACAACATTAAAGGCATAATGCAAATTGTTGTTAGGAAGACATAAGAAAACATTACTATGAACAGATTTTCAACATTGTTTTGTAACTATCAGCTTCTGTTTGCTTCTATATATAAGTGGTTATTGTAGTCTGTTATGACATTTGTTTTATTCATGTGACAGGTGCTGGCTGAGTGCTAGAAATGCACTCAAATCTTGAAACACCTGGAAAGAAATGGGTTTGTAAAATCTGTTCTAATGTAGTCAATAGGAAACTAGCACAAATAGTGTGATATAACTTTGGTATGAAATCACTCATATTGGCTTTTGGCTAGTAGTTTTAGGCCACAGATAGTTTTGAACTGGCAGCAGCAGCATAGCTAAGTGTTGTGAAGTGAACTTGAAAATATTTTCCTTTAATTGAATTCTCCAGGAGCTTGCAACATATTATTTATAGCAATTTTCCATGAGGAACGAGTAAATGGAGCAATGGCAGATACAGAATGTAAAAGGGCAAGAAATTGAGCAGTTATCAGTCTCAACTGATCTCTCCCCATCCTGCATACAATTGATGTCCCCAGTGGACATTGGGGCAAGCAGTGGAAACTTGCTTGAGATAGATGGGAGCTTTATTAAGACATGGCACTGGAGATGGGAACATCCAGCATGCAATTTGCCATCATTTAGCATACAGAACATCCAATTTAAATCATATACAGGAAACTGGTGTTGATAGGAACTGAAGGATCAGCCCATAGCTAATTTTAAAGAGCAATATAATAAAGGATAAACTAAATGATGTGTTAGCTGTGGCTAGGTTGGTAGCGGTCTCATCTTTATGTCAGAACCCTGAGTTAAGTCCTACTCCAGAGACTTGAGTGCAGAAATATAGGCTGACACTTTGCAATTACTAAGGAATGCTGCACGTTCAGACTTTCCATATTTTTGGTGAGATGTTAACCTGGCCCCATTGCTGTCCCAGGTGGACATAAAAGATCCCATGACATTATTTTGAAAAGCAGCAGGAAAGTTATCCCTGAAGTTATGGCTAATGTTATTTTCTCAATCAACGCCATTAAAAACTTGATTTTCTGGTCAATTTGATTTTGTTAATTTTGCTCTGGGCATGAAATGTAGTACCTGTAATTGAATGAAAAAAGTGTCTGCTGGAATTATGTCATTCCAGACAGATATTGATTTCAAACTACAACTTTTCCAAAGTTACTGAACATAACTTGATCATGTGCTGAATTGAGCAGCTTGCAATGGCTTATTTTGATACCAATGATTGATTAGAATTGTCTTATGTTACTGTTTTGCGATTTACTTATTATGCACAATTCCTTTGACTTTTGTCTCCCAATAAAGCTGCCACAAAGCCTTTCTCAGTTGGTAGGGTGGAGATAATCCGGTCAGCTGACATCCATGACAAATTCTTGCTACTGTTCCACAATCAGTGGGTGTTTTTTGTCCATCATGTTAAGACAAAAGATCTCCTTATTACAAGTTGTTAACCTTATTTATCCAGTGATCTGGTTCAACTCATTTTCAAGCTTTGGCAGGTAGGGTTGAGTGATTGGTAGGGTTGGATCTAAAACTTCTGAACGACTTTTGTTGAGGCAAGCCTACATGTGCTATTGCACTGCCTGTGATTAGTGTGTAGTTGTCACATGGTGAGACTTTACTCTTCCGATGTTGACACAGAGTAAAGCTAAAGAATTTCTTTTCCCAATTTTCTCCCCTTCTTTCCTCTCCTGAAGGTGGTGACTCATGCTGGGGTATGGTTCCACAGGCACCAGCAGCCCTCCGGTACCTCACCCAAGGGTCTATTCTTCATGTGTGAGCCTATACGGTGAGTATCGGTGGGCTATTCGACTGTGGGGCATCAATGCCAAGGAAGTCCTTTCTGCACCTGATGTCCGTGCATGTATTTTTAGCAAGATGGCTTCATAGTGACCTGGAAGCGAAACTCTGCCCAGTTTTTTATGTGCCTCTTCTGTACTCTGGAGCATTGAAAGATGAGGTACCATCTTGAAGTTTATGTTGAGCTTAACAGAGGTAGTGATGGAAAGCTTGAAATTCAAATAGAAGGCAAAAATTGACATCACAAGTGTAGGTCAAGAGAATGTTGAAAATAGAGCCGTGTTTAGATAAGCCTTCAAATCTGGGACTTGGATATATTGTAACCAATACAAGAACAGATTGGAGAAGAGTTCAGCTGAAGGAGTGGTGTTAGTAGTTACCTGGTTTATCTTTATATTGGGTTCCAAGACACAATTGCTTATTTATGGAGCATTGAAAAATAAAAGTGATGAACTTATCACATTCTTCAAATTAGTACCATATTATCCAAATTAACTTGTTCATACATTCTGCTGCTCTCTTAATTCTGTTGTATTAAATTGGTTTTATTATGGTTTATAAACAATGAAGATGAAAAGGCTGTTTGTAAATTTTTGGACAGAGTAAAAATATAGTTTGTAATTGCAAAGGACTAGGAAATACTGAAAATGAGGCCCAATCATATGTTTGGGTTATCTTGACTCTCCTAAATTAACCTTATGAGGAGCTTAAAATATGCATTTTCCAACAAGATGCTTTCTCCTTTTCCTGTAGTGCCAATTGAGCTGAACTGTGGAATTTTCTCACGGATTGTTGTTCTGAGAAGGATTGCGTAAATGATATTTTTGACAAAAGCCCCCACACTGACTGCATATAAAAATCACAAAGGTCCATTATATGAACTATGTGTTTAAAATCTGAATGTAAGGTTGAGATCTTTAGGTAAGAAATGCTAACAATACTAGCAAAATAATTATTGTAATTATTGGAGACAATAACCTCAGGCTGTGGTAAGACAAAAGTCTATGACCAGAATTAGGAGGTGTCCTTTGATTCAATCTGGTAATCAGTATGTTGAACATTCAGTAGTGAAGATTGCAATAGTAAACTTGATCTTACAAAATGAAGCAAGAAAAACGAATGATCTGTAGTTATGTTAGCATTTGTAAAATAATGCAGTATCCCTGGCCAGAAGAGTTAAAGATGAAAGATGTTGATCTTTAAGTTAACCAGTTTTGATGAAATGAAAGGTGATCTTGCCTATTATTAATTGGAAAGAATTAATGCCAGATGTATATGCTGGATGAAGGAGGACACAGACTTTTTAATAGATAAATATTGAAAGTAGAGAAAAGTTTTCTTAAACATTGCAAATGATGAATATTATGGAGGTAATGCAGAAAAAATATAAAATGAGTAGAAGGGAACCAAGGAGGAAACTTATTTTTCCTGTACTTGAAGGACCAATCTTGCCTTGTCAGTGACAGCAGCTTGTATTTTTATAGCTCTTTTTGACAAAATAAAATATCCGACAGCACTTTACAATAGTGTTCCGAAGTAAAAATCAGAGACTAAACCACATAAAGAAATGTTAGAGCAGATGGTCAACAAGTTGGCCACAAGCAAATCTTTTATGACGAAAGTGAGGTGGAGAGGTATAGGACAGTAATTGCAGAATTCAGAGCTTAGGTAGCAGAAGCCACAGCCAGCAGTGATTAGCGATTAGAATCGGGAGTACTTGAGTGCAGAATGAGACGAATGTGGATAACTTGGTGGTTACATCTGGACCACAATTTGCATACAAGTTAATGTCAAAGATTCTAGAAGTCATTTAGAATTAAGTTGTTTGGGCATGCTATGAAACATCTCTGTGGCACCCAGAACTTGAAAGTGGACTTTCTAGACTAGAGATGGGGTGGTATCACGGAACTACGAAACCCTTAAACTAGCAAAAGCTGTTGAAAGTATTGCAGGCAATCAGATTTGATTGGAAAGACTAAATACTAATTGTTGCTCTGTACATGGGGCTAAATCAGGATACTATTTGGTGAGACTGCGCCTGTGGTAATTCGATATGGGCTGAGACAAGCCATCTACTAACACCATTTCTCTTTGACATTGGTGCAGAAGTTGTGATAAAAGAAGCACTAGGTAGAACTACAGAAGGTTGTCAAATTAGGAGGTCAGTTGGTGAAAGTAGTGATATTTAATGATGACCAGGAGATATAGGCGCGCACAGCAGAACGTCTACAAACAGTGTTGGATAGAATGATAAATAATGTAAAAATGACAAGCCATGAAGACTGTAAGAAATAAAGTAGGAAAATTGATGACAAACTAAGTGGTTAACAGCTGGAACAAATTAATTTAAGTATCTGAGAAACACCTTATCAGAAATTGGTTGCTATCATAAATCAGAGCTAGAATAGTAGGTACAATGAATGCATTTTTGAAAGATAAAGAGCTGATCAACATTAGAATAATTAAAGGTCATCCAATCAGTCTTGATTCTTTTGAGTGTTTTGTTTTATGGGCAGCACTGTAAGCATAGCAGATAGAAATGTCAGGAAAAATATTAAGAGATTATGTGAATAGGCAAGACTTTGGCCAAGGGAAAAATGTGAGGCTATCCGCTTTTGATGTAAAAAGGGTAGGACAGAGTACTTACTAAATGATGATTTCTGTCCTTATTAAATGAGGAAAAGTTGCAAGCAATGAGATCCAGAGATTTGGAGTTTTTATACATTGATCGTTAAATTATAAAGAAAAGTCACAAAAAAAATCAAACAGGCATGAAGAATGCTGGCCTTTATATCTGGATGTCTAGAATACATAAAGGTAGAAGTTATGCTGTAGATTTACAAGGCTCTGGTTACACCACAGCTGGAATACTGAGAACAATTCTGGATACCACACCTTTGGTAGGATATATTGGTATGCAAGGAAGTGCTGCCCACTTGGACTCCAGTATTTAAATTATCTTAATAATGTGAGGAAAGATTAAACAACATAAATTGTGTTCAAATAATCATTTGGTAGAACTGAAATTGAATATTGCTGAAAATTGCTGAAGCTTTTCATCTTGTATACATCAGGACAAAGGTAAGAATGCAAAATTTCAAATGGTCAGAACAATTAAGATTCCAGGAGAAAAGAGGTACTGATTGCTTGATAAGTGAGTATAATTGGCTAAGGCTTTGCCATGGAGAAAAGTTAAATGGCCAAGTGATAAGCTGACTAAATCAATAAGCATGTTTCTTTGATTGCTTGTAATAAGCAGAGTACAGATTGTACTCAATCAGCCCATGCTTGTAAAACCCAAAACAAAGCATCTGTAATTAGACAAAATTTACTGAACAAATCTGTGTGTGCTAAAAGTTCCACAAACAACAATTTAAAGCAATCAGTTGAACTTGCGACATAGCTCATTTATGCTTACTAGAAGTGGAAAACATTCATATGTAAGAACCTGTTCTTTGCAAAGAAAAGAAATATGTTCAAACCTTGCATTTTTTTCTCATTTGCCTGAGAGTTTATGGAGCCTAGAGTTCTCTATGGCAATGCCTGAGCCAATCACAAACTGATTTGCCAACCAATCAGCACCCTTTCATCTTGAGGTATAAATTATTGTGATTTATTGCAAATTCTTGCTTTTGTCTTGATGAATGCAAGTTGATAAGCTTTGATGGCGTGTTTTGCTTTTCAGCAATATTCAGATTATTTCATACTTAAGATGACTTCTGCTTGAAATGATGAGATTTACCAGACAAATGCACCAACTTCATAACATTCAAAGTATGTCAGTGGTGACATAGATAGTGAGATGCCAATTAAAGACCATATTTGGAAAATTAGCATTGAAAAATGTTTCTTTTTTGAAGATCTGCTCTAAATCCTGAATGCTGGCAGTTTTCTATTTACAATAGTGAAACATTGGTAAAAGTACATCTAGGAGCTCAAAGGCTAGATTACACTCCCCCGGTGAGTACACTTTCTCTTTTGGAATGTAGGTTTGTGCTTGCTCCACTTCTGATGTGAAGAAAAATATTTCTATGTAAGGCTGTATTACTCAATAGTTCATACCCAAACACACCTTGATTTTAAATCCAAAACTGCAATGGTAATTTTGGGTGTACTGTTACATAACAAATCTTTTAACAGTGGTCGTAATCACAGTGCCATCAGTTGTAGAACTTACTGCAATTAAATATGAATTTCCTCATTTACAAAAAAGGCTTTGTTAGTGTGTTTTGTGATGGGTTATTGTGATTACATATAAATAAATTTACATGCACACATGTTTTTGGAAGCAAATCAAAGATGATGACTTTGATTTCCATCAGTTTTGATTATTTTAAACTTGAATAAGAATCTGAAAATAAAAAAAACTGGGCTGACTGGAAGGGGCCATACATTGTCATATTGTCATAAACTCAACTGGTTCGCTGATGACCTGTAGTTAAGGAAACCTCCTGCCTTTACTTGGTCTGTTGCTGACTCACATCCGTAGAACACCAGTTGAGTGTCTCGGAATGCATTGGTGTCAATGTTGCCATTTGTCGTACAGGAAAAAAGGGGGCCAAATATTATTGACATTTTTCGCTTCAGCCTGATGTTCAGTACGTATTCCAGCTAAGAAGTAATGTGGATGAAACATTGTAGGACAATGAAGATTGAAGGATCAACCATAAATGATAGAGGATGTGCTCTGGAATGTAGGGTTAGTGAAGGTTTTATTTTTCCTTCAATGGATGTACATGTCTGCCAATCCCTAATTGCCATTGAAAAGATGTCATGAGCTCTCTCTTTTAAACTTGCAGTCCATAAGGGGAAGGCACACCCATAATGCAGTTAGAAAGGGAGTTTCAGGAGTTTGACCCTGTGACAGTGAAGGAACGGTAATACATTTCCAAGTCAGGATGGTGTGTGGCTAGGAGGGGAACTTGAGTTAATACAGTGTGGAGCTGGAGGAACACAGCAGGTCAGGCAGCATCAGAGGAGCAGGAAAGTTGATGTTTCAGGTTGAGAACCTTCAAAAGGACACTGAGCCCTGATGTGAGGGGTCCTGACCTGAAACGTCGACTTTCCTGATCCTCTGATGCTGCCTCTGATGACATGCTGTGCTCCGCCAGCTCCATGCTGTGTTGACTCTGACTCCAGCATCTTGAGTTCTTGTTATCTAAGAGGGCAACCTGTAGGTTGTGGTGATCACTTGCATCTACTTTCTTGATGGTAGTTGTTATACGTTTGGAAGTTGCTGTAAAGGAACTTTGGTGGTTTGATGTAGTGTGTCCTGTGCATGGTACACACTGCAGCCACTAAGCATCAGTGGTAAATGAAGGGAATATTGAAGTGGTAGATGGTGTTCCACTCAGTTGGGCTGCTTTGGCCTGCATTGTGTCCAGCTTCTTTAATGCATTAGAGTTGCATGCATCCAGGCAAGTGGAGACACTCATGACTTGGGCTATTGTTAATATGGAAAGCTTTGGGAGTTAGAAGATGAGTTAATTGCTGCAGAATTCTTAATTTCTGACCTGGTCTTGGAATCACAGTATTCATATGGTTGATCCCATTCAGTTTCTAGTCAGTGGTAGGATGTTAATATTGGGAGAATTCACAGATGGTTATGCCATTGAATGTCAGGGGAAAAGGTAAGATTCTGTCTTATGGCAGGCAACGACCATCTGCAACATGTGTAAATGTTACTTGTCGCTTATTATTCCAAACCTGGATGTTGTACAAGTCTTGCTACATTTAACTATGGACTGATTTAGAATCTGTGCAGTCATGAACAGTGCCAAACATTATGCCATCATCAGCAAACGCTTCCATTTCTGACCTCTAACAGTTGGAAGGACATTGATGAAGCTGCTGAATTTGATTGCAGAGTTAAAATACTTTGATGACATTGTGATATTTGCAGTTGGTTACTGACATCAGAAATTTTCCTGCATGTTTGATGCCAATTGTGATGAACATCATGCAAATATGCATCGTGCGTTTCATGACTTGACCCCCAAGGTGAGATGTCCAAACAGGGTACATCTGTCTCTTTTCAGATGTATATCATAGACATCCATTTTGTGGCTGCACACGTCAATAGTAAGAATAGTTCCTGATATTGACAGAGACCCAAGGTACTGCATGACACACCCAGCGTTTCCCTCCTCTGTTATTGTTCTTCATATTACTTCATTGATGTAGGTTTGTTTGCCTTCAATTTGATTTAGGGACTGAAATACGTATAAGCAAAATCTGAGTCAGGAAAATATGTCACAAGATCATATTTCTTCTACTTAAAACATTTCTGTTTGACTAGCAAGTACAGTGTTGTTATTCAAACTTTTTGAGTATTTTTTTCCTGGGAGCAAATGTGCTACATGTTGAGGTATAGCTTGTAAAACAAACTAAATAAAATTGTAAAACCTCCATACTTCTTTATTTAATACTATGTGAGTTCCTCATGATGTTCACCTTTACTGAACTTAAAATTATACTGTGCTACACCTGTGATTTCTAATAATTGCAGTCAGTTCACTCTAGTGAACTATTCCACAAGTGTGTTATAGTGTTCTATTTTTTCAACATTCAAAGTACTTGTAAAGCATCTAATTATTTTCATCATGTTTTGACATTTCCACTCCCCAAATGTTTTTTGATTATTGATGGAAATCAGTGCCGGTCTCAACAAAGCATTTTAAAAGTATAGTTCTTCTCAATTATGGCCCCATTAACAAAGTCTGCGAAGTAAGTAGTTATACCTGAAATAGGAAATCAGTATTAGGTTTCTTTTCTGTTGAAAGCAGAAAGCTTGAGGAATGACCAAATAGTGGTCTTTAAAATTATAGAATGTTTTATTAAGAGTAGATGCTAGGCATATTTCCACTTCTGTAGAAGATTAATATTGGAAGTTGCCAAGAGAAGGTGATCACCGCAAAATCAAATTGGAAATTCAGAATTTTTTTTATCAGAAGAGTGTCGAACACATACAACAGGAAGTATTTGAGACAAATTGTATAGGTGCGTTTAATTGGAATCCAAATAAGAATTTGAAGGGGAAGTGAATAAAGAGCCATGCTGATGGAATTAAGTTAACGAAGATGGGAGAAGGCTAGAGTAGAGTTTAAATACTGGCATAGCCTAATAGGAGCAAATGTCCATTTTTGTTTTTTCACAGATTGTGGATATTTCTGGCTAGATCAGCATTTGTTACCCACCCCTAAATGTCTTTCAGAAGGTAATGTTGAGCTGCTTTCTTGAACCACTGCAGTCTTTCCAGTGTTGATGTATCCATGGTCCTTTTAGAACAGAGCTTGTAGAATTTTGATGCAGTGGCAGTGATGAAAGGCAATATTGCTCTATGCCAGAGTGTTTTGTGGTTTGAAGGTGAAGTTGTAGCATGATGTTCCTATGCATCTGCTGTCCTTGTCCTTCTAGGTGATAGAGGTCTTAGGTTTGCAAGGTGTTGTCAAAGAAACATGCGTAAGCTGCTGCCACTGTATGTCAGAGATGGAGGAAGTGAATGTTGAAGATGGTAGGTGGGCTGTAATCAAGTGCACTGCTTTGCTGTAGATGACGTTAAACTTTGTGGTATTGGGGCTACACTTACCCAAGCAAGTGGAGAGTACGTGTGTTGTCTATTTTGTGTAAAACTTCTTTAAAGTTGATAGTAGGCAGGTTTGAAGTGAATGGTGTGGGATCCAAATTTTATGCTCAGGCGAGCCTTATGAGATAATGCAGAATGCATTACAAGGAAGAACTCTTTTTGGTGTAATCAAACTATATACCACTGAGTTGACTTTTGATTAGCATCTTTTTCATAATTGGGCCTTTAATTTACTATGGATGTACAGAATTTTGTTGTTCTGAAAGCCATGATATTGTATAAATGGTATTGAAGCGTATGCCAAAATGCAAACATACAAATATATGAGTAAGGAGTGGGAATAGGCCCTTGCACCTTTGGGTCTACACTGCTAGTCAATTAGATCAAGGCTGATTGTGGCCTTGATACCACTTCCATGCTTACATGAATGCCCTCGGATTCCGTTTTTAGTCAAGAATTTATCTATCTCTGCCTTAAAAATATTCTATGACCTGGCCTCCAGCAAACTCTGGGCAAGAGTATTCCACAGACTTGTGACCCTTGGAGTGAAAGAAAATGCTCCTCATATCCATTTCAGACAAGACCTACTCGCTTATTTTTCAAACCATATCCCTTAGTTCTAATCTCTCTCAATTGGCATAATACCTATCAGCATTTGTCATATCAAGTCTATTAAACACTAAAGATGAAATGTTGGATAGGCCGAGTTCTGGCATATGCTTTTCTGGTCAGTTTTACTCCAACACTCTCACCATCACTTGCCACTCCACCAATTACTTGTTTACTGTATATTCATCCAGTCAATTTCTCACCCACTTACCCTCAATGAACATATAATCATCACCTGTTCCTTAGTTCCACTTAATGTCAGACATCCGTGTCAGACCCCACTGGATAGTATCACATTTCCCTAATTTCTTTATAAAATACATTAATACATGCATAATAATAAATAAAAACTAAAAGAATTATGCAAAATTATAATGTATCATATTCCTTTTTAGTCTATAGTGACTTCCCAAATATCCTTTTTTCCAGTAATTTTCATAGTTTTATAGACCTTGCTTCTTTTTTTATAAAACAATCAGACAACTCTCTATATGTTTCCCACCAGTTTCAATTTGGATGTTTTTCATTCTGCAACAGCTCAGTCATTTTTCATTCACACATTTTGCTGAATGCACATTATCCCAATGTAACTTCTTTTCGATATAATCCCCAATGGGTATTGCTGCTGAGTCCCTTTAGAATTTGTTCTGAATTTTTTGCTGAGAGATACACCATTCCATTGCTTTATCAGTGAGTGTTTATGTTGAGAAACAAAAATAGAGATTGCTGGAAAAGCTCAGCAGGTCTGGCAGCATCTGTGAAGAGAAATCTGAGTTAACGTTTCGGGTCCGGTTCCAATTATAGAAATTTCAAAGCAATGTTGCTTCATTTTAAATTTTTTCACTGTTTTGTTTGTTCGAATTATATCTTCTACCTTGGGATTTTTCATAGTTGTACTCAATTCTAAGATCTTTAAACTGACATCTGGCTTCTTTAGAGTGCCTACCCAATTTAGCTGTTCAATCAGACTTTGCAATTCTGCATTTCAGTTTTGAAAAGCACAGCAACTTTTCATGAGGCCCTATCTTGATGTAATTATTATTAATTGTTATATATTCTGATATAGCAATATTCAATCTATTTCTGTTTTCCAATGCAATGTATTTAGTGCTCCATAAGTCATATTTCTAATTTTGAATTCTGTTTTAAGCTTTATTTAGAATAACGATTTCAAATTCACTGTTCTTCTCCCACAAAAAGAAATTGTCTGTAAGCATCATAAAAATGCCTGAAATCTGTCCTCCATGCAAGTAACACTTGGCAGGATTTGCTTCAGCTGAAGACAGCGCAACAAGCACCAAACTCTAGAGGCATCATTTAGACCATGTGTGTATTTATTTAATTTCCAGTGTCCTCGGTGGATTTCGCACCTCTCCTGGAGGGCAAAGAAATGCTTCCCTTTTGAACTAATAACCCTCCAGAAATGGTACTTTGATGGCAGTTATCTGTTACCATGACATTTGTTGCTAACAATACCAAGAAAATATTCCAAATTGCTTTTCCTGCCATTGGTGAATGTAAACACCTCCTGGTCCCTCAAATAAAACTGAAAGAACTGTGGATGCTGTCAGTCAGAAACAGAAACAGAAATTGCTAGAAAAGCTCAGCAGGTCTGGTAGCATCTGTGAAGAGAAATCAAAGTTAACGTTTCCTCTGATTTCTCTTCACAGATGCTGCCAGACCTGCTGAGCTTTTCCTAGTTCCTCATGTTTTCTTGAGAACCTTTGGGGTGGCACGGTGGCTCAGTGGTTAGCACTGCTGCCTCACAGCACCAGGGACCTATGTTCAATTCCACCCTCGGCCGACTGTCTGTGTGGAGTCTGCACATTCTCCCTGTGTCTGCGTGGGTTTCCTCCAGGTGCTCCGGTTTCCTCCCACAGTCCAAAGATGTGCAGGTTAGGTGGAATGGCCATGCTAAATTTCCCATAGTGTTCAAGGGATGCCTAAGTTAGGGGGTTAAAGGGAGATGGGTATGGGTGGGATGCTCTGAGGGTTGGTGTGGACTTGTTGGGCCAAAGGGCCTGTTTCCACACTGTACAGATTCTATGATTCTGATGCTGCCAGCCTGGATTTAGCCTTGTAAACCCATCAGGAGACATATTTTCCATGCATCTCCTCTTAATGATAGGGCTGGCTGTCCCCCATTTGGCACCTCTTTGAACACCTCAAATTCTCTCTAGCTTTCTAATTTATTCATAATCTAAGCATTCCCAATCACACAGGTTTTGGCTCCTGCTGTCACTCCTGGTGTGTCCTATATTCCTTGTTAAGCTACTCATTCTCTCTCTTTCTGGACTGTTACTGTTTGCTTTCCCCATGCTTATAAAAGTGTTCTTTACAATGGTCCATGAACTCTTTCTGGGGGCGTTTTCTCTCCCACTGCCCCATCAGAGCTTACACTGGTGTCCTACTTGCCATTTTAATCCTTCATGTTTCCAATTCCATGGGACTGACCTTTTGCCCCTCATTCTGTACATTCAACCAGTGGCCTTCCCTGCTGTACTTTTAGTCAGATTTTTTCATTGAATACTCCCTTCTGATAAATATTTGACTGTAGTACCCATTTTACATATTTGTCTTTTGAGATGGATGGCCTTATTTTGATCTCGAATTGATCTGTCCTTTAACCAGCAAACTTTCAATTGTGAGAAAGAGACAAGGAGAGGCAATGGCCTAATGGTATTATCGCTAGACTATTAATCCAGAAACTCAGCCAATATTCTAGGGACTCAAGTTTGAACCCCAGCACAGCAGATGGTGTAGTTAGAATTCAATAAAAAAAAATCTGGAATTAAGAATCTACTGATGACTGTGAAACCATTGCTGAGTGTTAGACAAACCCATCTGGCTCGCTAATGTACTTCAGGGAAGGAAATCTGCCGTCATCACCTTGCCTGGACCACATGTGACACCAGACCCACAATAATGTGATTGATTTTCAGTTGTTCTCTGATATGGCCTAACAAGCCACTGTGAAGCCTAAACAAAGAAATGAAACTGGACGGACCACCCAGCATTGACCCAGGCATTAGAAATGACAATGGTAGAAATAGCCGTGTTGACGCTGTAAAGTCTTCCTTAAAATTTGGGGTTGCTGCCAAAATTGGGAGAGCTGTCTCACAGGCTAGTCAAGCAATAGCCTGACATAGCAATGTTCATGGAATCATACCTTATTGAGAATGTTCCAGACACTGCCATTACCATCCCTGGATGTGTCTTGTCCTACAGGCAGGCTAGACCTAGCAGAAGGCACAGTGATATACAATCAGGAGGGAGTTCCCCTCAGAGCCCTCAACATTGACTGCAGACCCCGTGAAGTCTCATGGCTTCAATTTAAACATGGCAAGGAAATCTCCTCCTTACCATGTACCTGTCCTCTCTTGGGGTTGAATCAGTACTCCTCCAAGTTGAAAAATACTTGCAGATAGCACTGAAGGTGGCATGGACATAAAATGTACTCTGAAGGGGGAATTTCAATGTCTACCACCAAGAATGTCTTGGCAGCAGCACTTCTGATCGAGCTGGTTGGGTCCTAAAGGATGTAGGTGCTAGATTGGGTCTGCGGCTGGTGGTGAGGGAACCGACAAGGGCAGGAAACTATGCTTGACCACACCCTTTACCAACCAAATGCATAAGACCATGACAGTATTGGAAAGAAAGACCACCACGCAGTCCATGTGGAGATGAAGTCTCGCCTTTACATGTAGAATACCCACCATCATATTGGACAGACTTTGAACAGATGTAGCAACTGTGAGGCACTGTGGGCCATCAACAGCAGCAGAACTATACTCCAGCATAACCTGCAATGGCATGGCCTGGCATATCCACCAATCAGCCATTAGCACCAAGCCAGGGGATCACCCCTGGTTCAATGGAGAGTGCAGGAGGGCATGCCAGGAGCAGCACCAGGCATACCTAAAAATGAGGTGTCAACCTGGTGAAGCTACCGAACAAGACTACTTGCATGCTAAACAGCATAAGCAGCAAGTGATAGACAGAGCTAAGCTGTCCCATAACCAATGGACCAGATCTAAGCTCTGCAGTCCTGCCATATCTAGTTGTGAATGATGGTAGGCAATTAAATAACTCACTGGAGGAGGAGGCTCAACAAATAGCCCCACCAAAACTCAACATATCAGCGCAGAAATAAGGTTGAACCATTTGCAGCAATCTTCTGCTGGAAGTGCTAAATGGGTGATCCATCTCAGCCTCCTCCAGTAGTCCCCAGCATTACAGATACCAGTCTTCAGTCTTTGATTCACTCCATGTGCTAACAAGAATTGGTTGGAGCTACTGGAAGCTGCAGAGACTATAGGCACTGACAATATTCTGTACTGAAGACTTGTGCTCCAGATCCTGTGCTCTCCTAGCCAAGATATATTTACAATACGGCATCTATCCGACAATGTGGAAAATTGCACAGGTATGTCCTGTACACACAAAGCAGGACAAATGCAACCCGGCCAACTGCTGCCCCATCAGTTTACTCTTCGTCATCAGTAAAGTGATTGAACGTGTTTGTTTTTATTCATTTACAGGATGATGGCATCGCTGGCTAGGCGAGCAATTATTGCCCATCCCTAATTGCCCATAAGGCAGTTAAGAGTCAACCACATTGCTGTGGGTCTGGAGTCACATGTAGGCCAGACCTGGTAAAGATGGTAGTTTCCTTCCCTAAAGAACATTAGTGAACCAGATGGGTTTTCCCAACAATCGACAATGAATTCATGGTCATCATTAGATTCTTAATTCCAGATATTTTGTTGAATTCAAATTCCACTATCTGTTGTGGTGGAATTCAAACCCAGGTCCCCAGAACGTTGTTTGGGTCACTCGATTAACAGTCCAGCGATAATACAACTAAGCCATTGCCTCCCCATTCATCAACAGTGCTATCAAGCAGCATCTGCTCAGCCAAAACCTGCTCAGTTATGCCCTGTTTAAGTTCTGCCATGGCACTTAGCTCCTGACCTCATTACGACCTTGGTTCAAACATGGAGCTGAATTCCAGAGGTGAGGTGAGAGCGACAGCCCTTGACATCAAGGCTGCATTTGACTAAGTCATCAAGAAGTCATAACAAAACTGGAATCAATGGGTATCATGAAGCAAACTCTCTATTGGTTGGATTTATACCTGGTACACAGGAAGATGGTTATGGTTATTCGAGATCAGACATCTCAGCTCCAGAACATCTCTGCAGGCGTTCCTTGGTAGTATCCTAGGCCCAACCATCTTCAGCTACTTTAACAATGACCTTGTGTCCATCGTAAGATCAAAAGGTGGGAATGTTCGCTGATGATTGCACAATGTTTAGCAGCATTCATGACACTTCAGACACTGAAGCAGTCCATGTTCAAATGCAACAAGATCTGGACAATGTCCAGGCTTGGGCTGATATATGGCAAATAACATTCACACCACACAAATGCCAGGCAATGGCCGTCTCCAATAAAAGAGAATCTAATCATTGCCCCTTGACATTTAATAGCATTACCATGACTGAATCCCCCACTATCAACATTGTTGGGGTTACCATTAACCAGAAACTCAACTGGACTTGCCACATGAGCACAATGGCTGCAAGAGCAAGTTTAAGGCTTGGAATATTTTGTCAATTAACTCACCATCTGACTCCCCAGAGCCTGTCAAGTGAGGCATGAGTCAGGAGTGTGATGGAATACCTCCCACTTGCCTGGATGAGTGTAGCTCCAACAAAACTCAAGAAACTTGACACCATCCAGAACAAAGCAGCCCACTTTTTTGTCACCATATCCACAAGCATCCAGTCCCTCCATCACCAATACTCAATAGTACACACTGCTGTTATCTCCAAGATGCACTGCAGAAATTCACCAAAGATCTTTCGAAAGCACCTTCCAAATCTACAACTATGTCCATCTAGAAGGAGAAGGGCAGGAGATACATGGGAACATGTGCAAGTTCCCCTCAAAGCTATTCACTATCCTGACTTGGAAATATAAAACCGTCCCTTCAGTATCGTTGGGTCAAAATTCTGGAATTCTATCCCTAAGGGCATTGTGGGTAAACCTACAGCATGTAGAGTGCATTGGTTCAAGAAGGCAATTCACCACTACCTTCTTAAGGGCAGAGAGGTGTGATAAATGCTGTCCAGCTGGTGTTGCCAACGTCCCACAAGTAAATTTTAAAAAAAGCCTGATCTCATAGTGTAATATATGATTATGAGAAATACCTGGATCCTCGTTACTTTCTCTAACAACTTTGGGATGTGTACATTTGTAATCCATATTAAGCAACCTTGAAGAGTGTACCTGGACAGCCTGGTTTCCATGCTGTACATTTTTTTTTAACCAATAATATTTCCTGGGTCTCTTCACTCTTTATGACCCTCTTTTTAACAATAAATGATGTCTCCTTGATGGAAGAGATAGTAGCAACTGCAGATGCTGGAGAATCTGAGA
>NC_063337.1:28125644-28189269 GCF_021869965.1 Rhincodon typus | reverse complement strand
AGCAGCATCAGAGGAGCAGGAAGGCTGACGTTTTGGGCCTCTGATGCTGCTTGGCCTGCTGTGTTCATCCAGCTCTACACCTTGTTATCTCCTTGATGGAAACCAGTTTCCAATGGCCTTATGTTTTAAGGTTCACCAAATTCTTTCTTGAAATTTCAGCTTTAACTAAAGCTTAGCTGCCTGGTGGAGTGTATTCAAATGTTTAAAAAAGTGTGCTGATTGCCATCCCTTCAGAATCTGGCGCTGATCATTTATTACTGATGGAACTTGAAGTTTACTACCAGAAACAAACTGATATGATCCATAATAACCAATTGTCTGCACCGAATTCTTAGCACGAACAGCCCATGCTGGTGCAACTGATAATTTATTGTCTGATTGATCTACCAAAATTTTATGAACCATTTCATACTTCCACATACTTTGTTGCTAAAAGTGCATTCTGCCGCTGCATTCATATTTGCACATAACTCTCTGAGCTGATCATTTGCAATTGCCCTAATTATCTGAGAGAAATTTTGCCAAGTCTGACCTCTGTCTACTTTTCCATTACCTTTCTCCAATTGTTTTCTTCTCTTTATTATGTATTATTATCGACTGACTGAATTTGTTTGTCAAATCCACAAAACGTAAAATGGAAATGTTTGTTTCTTCTTGACATAAATTTGAATCCAGAGCTACTACATTGTTGAATGCCTACGCCTGTGATCTTTTGTGTTTATTAAGATCTCACCTACATCATTCATCTCTTTTATAAATTTATTGTATTCCTCATTCCTTATTCCTGCACCTATTGTAGTTTCCTTTAATCTATTAAAAGACAGATGCCCATTTCATTTTAATGTAAATATTGTCTTCTAAATTTTTGCCCTGTGTCAATAACACCACTTTAATTTTTTAGTCAAGGGGTTATATTCCATAAACGAACACATTAGTATCACAATTGTAAATTCCAAGTTCACAGATTTTGCACACACAATTGTTTTATTATTTTCCATATCCACATTTCATTCAATCAATGGCTTTAACAACAGTATTTTACTAAAATCTAGATTTATGTCTATAAAATAATTATGGCTATTTTCCAAAGAATGATAATACGCTAAAATCTTGGATGAGTAATTATTCCCAAATCTGGAACTGGTGAACTCCAAATTCTTTAATTTTGTTCCGATCTTTATTACTGAGAGACTCCAGGTAAAATTTTAGCCAGTTCATTCCAGGCGCTGTAAACATGAATCTGTTGTCTGACATTACACAATTGAAAGATTCTGCCACCAACACATTCTTGTCTGAAACTCTTCAGATCAATATAATGCCCTCTCTTTGATCCACGGGAATTGGTTTACCTCATTTGGCTATACGAATGGTTTGCGATGCAGTATGACACCAATAACGTAGGTTCAATTCCTGCACCTGCTGAGATTTCCACGAGGGATTCTCATTCTCATTCCCCAACTTGAGCTTTGGATTCAGAGTTGTGGGGTTTTGAGGAAAGTTGGAGGGTCACTTAGCTGAAAGCCAACGGAAGAAGCTTCTTACAACTTTGCATTTTGGGGAATATATGGAACACTGAAGAGAAATCAGAATAAATTTTGCAGTGCTTTATAAGCTATAGCTTTATTAAGCTATAATCTTAATTTGTTTAATTAATCTTCATATATATTATAAGATTGTTTGTGCTGGGAAAAAATTCTTGTGGCATAGTTCTATTACTTCATTGCTGAATATTCAGTTTTCTTTGTGTTGACAGTCCCTCACAAAATTGTACAATATATTTCTTAAATATATCAGTAACCTTGACGGAAATTTAATTTTTTTTCTATCAGAATGCATTTTGATCTTGAGAATTTACCCAAAAAAAGCTAAGATTTAAGATGGTTCAATAAAGTAAATGAAGTTACATTCTGAAAAATGAAGAATTCCATTCATTTTAGTACATGCCTCAGTTTTACAACACAAGATTAAGAATAGAGAATTGGTGTAAGTTGGAACTTAGTAAAGCGTTAATTTCAGAGCAATCTTATCCTTTTTATAAGTGCATTTTTAAAAGAGTGCAAGATGAATGAGATATTTATTGTCAGATTTAACATGATTTTTTACACACCATGGAGAAAAATGTAGGGGAAACGCTGTGCCTGTTAAGCAGAGCTACGTGGATATTAACTAAATGATGTAACTGTTACATGACTTAGTGAAATGAAGTTGATGGCTCTTTTTACCAGTATGTTCCATATTTGGAATATGCCCAATAAAAGTTGAGAATTTTTTTAACTTATGCCAATATATTTTATAAAATTTAGCTTTAATTTTCTAACATGGATTGGATAGCTAGTAATTTAAATTAGATTTTTTTAATAACCAAATATTTTTCCTGCATATTCAGGTATACTCCAGAAACATTTGATTTAGTCTTTTTATTCTGAAGTTTATTTTCTTAATTGGGCACAAGGTATTTTAAAGTTGTTTGAATTTGCACAATTCTTTCAAAAGAAAATTGTTTTGTTAGGATCCATTTGTATATCTCAGGAATTTGCTGAATGTATTTACATGAAAAGATTGTAAGTCTAGGAACTGGACATTGGAAGACATATTTTTACGCTAAAATTTTGAAATGAATGACAGAAAACTTTCTTTTTATTTCAAGATGGCCCTCGTCCATCTCAGAAAGAAATTATTTCATTGCGGGCTTTTATGCTGCTATTTTTGAAGCAACTAATTTTGAAGGTAAGAACTGACATGTATACTTAAATGTTAAAAATGGTACACTTTTTACTAAGCTTTATTAGATTATAGAAACCGGGAAAGAAGATAACTACAGTGATTAAACAAAATTCATTGCATGTTCCCTGTGATTGTATTCTATCAAGGTTTAGCAAAGCAGCTGAAAACATATTAGGTTAAATGCATGGTCCTCCAATACAGAGTTCATCTAAATTACTGCCAATGTTTTGTGTATCATTGTCTGAATATAATTTGTCAACTGTAATTACGTTATTTTGAATAGGATCGTGGTGTCAAGGAAGATGAGCTTCAAAGTATTCTTAACTACCTGTTAACCATGCATGAGGTGAGTTAAAAAAAATACAGTCATGCAAGCATGTGAATCAAGAACAGAAGTATACCACTCAGTTCCTTGAGCCTGTTTTGCCATTCAATAAGATCCTGATTGAACTGATTACTCCACATTCCTATTTATCCCTGCTAAACTTTCACTCAATTGCTTAATAAAATCTAATTTTAAAAATGCTGACATCAATTATAACAGAGGTAAAAACAGAGTCTTTGCAAATTTGAAATAAAATCAAGCAGAGTCAACATAACTTCAGGAAGGGGAAATTGTGATTGATAAATTTATTGCATTCATTTAAGCAACAAGCAGGATAGGTAAAGGGGAGTCTGAGAAATATATTTGGATTTCCAAAAGTTGTTTGATAAGGTACCACACATAAGGCTACTTAATATGATAACAGCCCATGGATTTGGGGTAACATATTTGGATGAATACTGCATGCTATAGGAAGGATGTTGTGAAACTTGAAAGGGTTCAGAAAAGATTTACAAGGATGTTGCTAGGGATGGAGGGCTTACGCTACAGGGAGAGGCTGAATTGACTGAGGCTATTTTCCCTGGAGTGTCAGAAGCCAAGGGGTGATCTCATAGAGATTTATAAAATCATGAAGGGCATAGATACGGTAAATAGACAATGTTATTCCCCTGGGGTGGGGGAAGTCCAAAACTAGTGGGCATCAGTTTAAGGTGAGAGGGGTAAGATTTAAAAGGGGCATAGGGGCAACTTTTTCACATAGAGGGTGGTGTATATATGGAATGAGCTGCCAGAAGAAGTGATGAAGGCTGGTACAAATACAGCATTTAAAAGGCATCTGGATGGGTATATGAATAGGAAGGGTATAGAGGGATATGGGCCAAATGCTGGCAAATGGGGCTAGTTTTATTTAGGATATCTGGTCGGCATGAATGAATTGGACCAAAGGGTCTCTTTCTGTGCTATATACGTCTATGACTCTATGAATAGAGGATTGGCTAAATAATTGAATACAGAATTTAGATAAAGGGAGCATTTTCACAGTTGTAACCTGTAGGTGTGCTATTGGAATCAATGTTCGGACCACAATTAATTACAATAGATATGAATTACTTGGATGACAGAAGTGAATTGAAAATTGCCTAGTTTGTTGGTGACACAAAATAGGCAGGAAGGCAAATGTTGAGGATAATACAAAGAGTCTTTGGGAGATACGGACAGCTTAAGTGAGTGGGCAAAAATGCAACAATAGATGGAATATAATGCGGGCCAGTGTGAGGTTATGCATCATGGCAGGAAGTGTAGAAGGGCTGAATATAATTTAGATGGGGAAAGACTGCTGTAAACTGCAGCACAGAGGGTTTTGGGTGTTATCTATTTATTGGAAAAAGTGAGCATGTGAGTTCCGGTAATAGAGAAGGCAAATAGAATGTTGGCCTTAATTTCAAAGGAAATGGAGTATAAGAGAGATATTGCTAAAGCTGTACATGGCAGTAGTCAGACCACATCTGGAATTACTATTTTTGTACTTAACAAATATGTGCATTATAGCTATTTCTTGAAGTTTTACATTTTTCAATCTTTGATGTCTTCAGTCATTTTAAAATATCTGGGACTACCCGAAAATCTGAGTGAGTTTATTTGGGTACCTAACCATACAAACCAGGAAACTCCTAATGTCAAACAAAATTTGTTCTCAATTAATTAATCACAATTTATCTATCTGAATGTCAAGAGTGGAAGGGCTTAGGTTTAGTTGCATAACTTCCAAAGCCACATACTCCTCACATATAGTTTAGGCTCAGTGATGAAAATGCCCATTTTTGAAGAGACACAGAAGTTTGACCAGTTCCCACAGAACTGTAACCCAAGCAGAAATCGGATTACTGAAGAGAAGAAATTGTAAAGGGAAACCTACTTTTTTTTTTGTTTTGTAAAATCTGTTTGACCCATGGAGCATATTAGTATCAATTTACATTTCCAATAACATCTTTTATTTGGTGGTGCATTTAATGTAACAAAATAGTTTAGGAGCTACACAGAAACATTTTAAGACAAATGTTGACATCAAGCTGCATAAGGAGATATTAGGTCAGGTAACAAAAAGCTTGAATTTTAAATATTATCCTAAAGAAGGAAAGCAAGTTGGAGAGATACTTGGAGGGAATTTCAGAGCTCAAGGCTTTGATACTTGAAGGTAGAACTGCCAATTTTGAATAGATTTAATTAGGACTGCAGAGAAGACAAGATTTAAAGAAGTACAGATATCTTCGAGTAGGGTTTATTGTTCTTATCTTTACTTCCTCACAGGATATTGTGGTGTCTCAGGGTTGAATTTGCTTGCGTGCCCTTCTTGCTGTATTTTGAACCATGTGGAAAGTTGATTTTTAGCAACTTAGTATCTGTATGAAGAGAGTTTTATTTTGTCTGGCTTACTGACTGACAATTATTCCATGACATAGGATGAAAACATTCATGATGTTTTGCAACTGTTGGTTGCACTGATGTCAGAGCACCCTGCATCCATGATACCTGCTTTTGATCAACGAAATGGGATACGGTGAGGACATAAGTATACAACAACTGCGAATAAATCAACTAAGGAATTTGTTCAACAGTTGTCATTTTTAGTCATTTTTGTTTTTAGCTTTTGTGAGGAAAGAAAAACAAATCATATTTATTTCCTGTGGAAATGTTGCCCTTTGTTAAAATAATTGAGCATAAAATTGTCAATTTCAAATGAATTCGTGATATTCTTGTAAAACACTCAAGTTTTTGAAATTTGTGAAATGTTGGGACACTTTTCTGATGAATAAAACTCATTCATTAAATCACCACACCGGAGCAATGACCACATATATTTATATTCTTCACCAATTTCTAGGTTTCTAGCAATGAGAGTGGCAATGAGAGTAGTTAAATTTTGAAATACTTTTTCGCTGTATTGCTGATGCATTCAACTTTTAGATAACATAGAAACATAGAAAATGGGAGCAGGAGGAGGCCATTCGGCACTACGGACCTGCTCTGCCATTCAGTAGTTCATGGCTGATCATCCAACTCAGTATCCTGTTCTTCCTTTCTCCCAATGCCCTTTGATCATTTTAGCCCTAAGAACTATATCTGACTCCTTATTGAAAACATTCAAAATGTTGGCCTTAACTTGTTTCTGTGGCTGAGAATTTCACAAGCTGACTACTTTGTTGGTGAAAAAGTTGTTATTTGTCTAAATGGCCTACTCCCATATCTTTTAATTGGGCCGCCTGGTTCTTGATTTCCTGGTCAAGTGGAACATCCTTCCTGAATTTACCATGTTTGATCCTGTTACAATTTTATAGGTTTCTATGAGATCCTCCAAATTCTTCTAAATTCCAGTGAATATAGTTCTAACTGACGAAGTCTCTGTTCGTAGATCACTTCATAGGTCAGACCTGTCATCTCAGTAAACAGTCTGGTAAACCTTTGTCATACTCCCACATAGCCCAGAACATTCATTCCCAGATAAGGCGAGTAAAACTGCACATACAACTCCAAACGTGGTCTCATGAAGGCCCTAGACAATTGCAGCAAGATATCCTTGCTCCTGAACTCGAATTCTCTCGCAGTGAAAGCCAACGTTATATTTACCTTCTTCATTGCCTGCACCACCTGTATGCTGACCTTTAGCGACTGCTGTAGAAGAATACCCAGGTCATGTTACACCTCCCTCTTAGCAAATCTGTCGCATTTTGGTGATCTGCTTTCCTGTTTTTGCTGCAGAAGTGGATAATCTTTCATCAATCCACAATTTCATCTGCTATTATTTGGACATGTTCACTCAACATGTCCAAATCACCCTGAAGCATCCCTATTATCCTTGCAGTTCATCTTCCCACAGTTTTGTGCCATCTACACACTTGCAGATTTTATATTTCATTTCATTCTCACGTCTAAAATTGTGAATGTACAATGTGAAAAGTGGGTGGGGTCCAAAAATAGATCCATGCAGTGCCAATGAGTCTCTGCCTGCCACTTGGAAAAGGATTAGTTTATTCCTATTCTTTGTTTCCAGTCTGCCAACCTGTTCTCTATCCTTGTCAATACACTACCCCCAATTCCATGTGTTTTAATTTTACATACTAATCTCTAATGTGAGGCCTTATTGAAAGCCTTCTGAAATCCCAAGTAAACAATATTCATTGGTTCCCCCTTATCCACTCTACTTGTTAAATCCTCAAACAGTACCAGTATCTTTGTCATGTGTGATTTCCTTGTTGTAAATCCATGCTATCTGTCTGCTCCCGTTGCTATTTTCTACTGTTAAATTTATAATGGAGTCTAGCATTCTTCCCACTACCGATATCAGGCTAACCATTCTGTAATTTCCCTGTTTTCTCTCTACCTCCTTTTTAAAATGTGGGGTTACATGAGCCAATTTCCAATCCATTTAGACTGCTCCAGAGTGTTTCAAATCCTGATGGTGACTATTTCTAGGGCTACTTCATTAAGTACTGTGGGATGTAGATGATCAGACTCTGGGAATTTATTGGCCCTAAATCCCCTTGATTTCCGTAACACTGTTTCCCTACAAATACTGATTTTCTTCAGTTCCTCCTTCTCACTCGATCCCGTGTTCCAACATTTTCAGAACATTGTTTGTATTATCCGTTGCATAGCCAGAACAAAAATATGTATTTAACTGGTCTGCTATCTCTTTGTTCCCCATTTTAAATTCCTGTGTTCCTGAATTTAAAGGACCTGCATTTGCCTTCACTAATATTTTTTGCTTTGCACACTGATAGAAGCTTGTAAAATCAGTTTGTATGTTCAACACAAGCTTTCTGTCATACTCCACTTGCTCCTACTTTGTAATTCCTTTGTCCTCCTTTGCTGAAATCTAAATTGCTCCCAGTTGTCATGTCTGTTGCTTTTTTTGGCCATTTTGTATGCCCCTTGTTGGATCCAAGACCATCCCTAATTTCCCTCATTATCAATGGCCGGGCCAACGTTTTCATTTTGTTTTTGTGCCAGACAGAATGAACAATTGTTGCAGATTCTCCATGTAGCTCTTTTAATGTTACCAAAGCTTATCCATCATCATCCTTTTAAATAATGTTCTCCAATTTATCATAGCCAGCTCACACCTCATATCATCGTAGTTTCCTTTATTTAGGACCCTTGTCTTAGAATCCGCTAGATTACTTTCAATCTTATTGAAGACTTCCATCTTCTTGCGGTTGCTTTTCCCCAATCTAGCACAGCTAAATTAACAATTATTCCTTTCTCGTTACACAGTACCCAGTCTGGGGTGGCTGGTTCTCCAGCTGGTTCCTCAACCTATTGATTCAGAAAACCATCCTGTACACAGTCCTGGAATTCCTCCTCTTTGTTATTGTTACTGATTTGATTTACCCAATCTTTATGCAGATTGAAGTCACCATTAGTTTCAATTGGACTTTTATTGTTTCTGTCTCTAATTTCCTGTTTTAGTGCCTTACATTTGGGGGTCTATACACAAGCTGCACTATTGTCTTCTGCCCCTTTCTGTTTCTGAGCTCAACCCATACAAATTCCACTTGACTGGAGCTAATATACTTCCTTACTATTATATTAGAGCTCTTTAATCAGCAGTGCTGCCCCACCTACCAACTTAATTTTTCTTCTTGTCTGTCCTTCCTAAAAACTGAATAGCCCTGGATGTTCAGGGGTACATCTGGTCACTAAGCAGCCAAATCTACATAACTGCTGCTATATCAAACCCATTTAGATCTATTTGCATAACTGATTCATCTGTGTTATTGTAAATTCTCTTTGAATTAAGACACAGGGCCTTATTTTATATTTTGAACATTCTTTGTCCCATTAACATTATTTTGCACTGTGGCCCAGTTTGATTCTTGCCCTTAAATTCTCTGCCTTTTCCTATTTCCCATTCCATAGCAAATCAGAAGAAGTTACAAGGATTAGAAGGATCAATGATTCTGATTTCATTTGTTTCAAAAATATTGTTAACAACGCTCAGTGATCTCGTGTTAATGATTGTAATCATTTTGGTACATTTATTCTTTCTTTAGTGTTATTTACAAATTATTGGCTTCAAAAAGTGAAAGTATCCGTGTTCAAGCACTAAAAGTTCTGGGATACTTCCTCAAGCACCTTGGTCATAAGTGAGTACAGCTAAGTTAATTGTCTTTTAAGGTAAATTTACTCTTTTCACTTTGTCAGACTGTGAGAAGCCCATGGAACAAGAAATAACAATGCAGAACTTGGTTTCTTTGAGAATGGTTGGGAGATTGTATTGAAATTTTCACTTTTATACTTTAATATATTTTGAGTTGAAATTCTTATTTTACTTTAATGTTAGTAGGTCTGTTTTAAATCTCTTAAGTTTGTGCCTTCTGTGTTAATTTGAGGTGGTATTCAATAGTTTGTTAGAAAAGAGGCATCACAAATCAACAGAAGCAAACTGTGCTTGAGAGAAATAAAAGCACTATTGTAAAAGGGTCAAGGGATGTCAAAACTATTTTAAAACATGAAAAATGAATAAAGCCTAATACTACAAAGTTTGAGTAAGAGTTTAGCTGTACTTATGAGTGTGTAAAGTGTTTGGATGACTAATGACTAATCTCAGTAAGGAGAGATACTATGTATAGTTGCTATAATGGTAATATATCTTAAATATTCCTGGTTATAATGTTCTTATGATAGATAGAGTGAGGAATAAAAAGTGGTTGTAATGTTAGTGAAAGGTTTAATTTTAAGATGTCTCAGAGGGTTGTATTAAGACATTGTATTTATGTGTGGAAATTGAGACATAGATATCACAGGTCTCCACATTTGTGATTTAATAGGGGTAGAGATTTTCAGACAGCTCACATGATAAGTAAATACTAAGGGCAGTAATAATGATATAATTAACAAGATAAATTGTACAGAGGTAATGCATGTGGTCAAATTAGGAAATTATATTTTATACGACAGGCAGGTCTAGTTCCCAAATCAATATCACCTTAGTCGAGTGAGGGAAGGAATCTTTTTGAAGAAGTGAAAGGGTGCAGGTTTTCAATGTTTGTTAATGACATGTGTGAGGAAAGTGAATGTACTATAGACAGGTTTGTGCATGGAAATGCAATGTTGACCTTTATTTCAAAGGTAATGGACTATAAAAGTAAGGATGTTTTACTAAAATTATACAAAGCACTAGTCAGACCAGAGCTGGAATATTGTGAACAGTTTTGGGTCTCTTATCTGAGGAAAGATATTGTTCGTCAGGCTGATACTACATAAAGAGGGATTGTCTTATGAGGAAAGATTTAGTAGGTTGGGCTTGTACTTATTGGAATACAAGAATGAGACATGATGTCCACTTTGGACAGGTGTTTCACTTTGTACGAGAGCTTAGGACCAGAGGGCATAATCTCAGAAGAAGTATATTTAATAGCCCAGCTTCAACAGCTCTCAGTGGTAAAGAATTCCATAGATTCACTATACTCAAAGTAACTTAGATATATCTCAGGCTGATTTAGACAGACTTTTAATCAGTAAAGGAATTAAGGGTTACAGAGAAAAGACAGTACAGTGAAATTGAGAGTTATCAGATCACCATGATCTCATTGAATAGCAGAGTAGACTTGATAGGCTGAATGGCCAACTTCTGCTTCCAAATTTTAGAGTCATACAGGTCTACAGCACAGAAGAACCTCCTTTTTAAAAAAAAATTCTTTCATGGTACGTGGGTGTCACTGGCTGGCCAGCATTTGCTGTCCATCCATAGTTTCCCTTGAGCAGGTGGTGGTGAGCAGCGTCCTTGAACTGTTACAGTCATGTCCTTGGGCCCGTCAAGTCTGTGCTGGTCAAAAACAACCGCCTAACTATTCTAATTACTTTTACAGCACCTGGCTCATTGCCTTGTATGCTTGGCATCACAAGTGTACATCTAAGTGCTTCTTAAATATGTGGAGGTACCGGTGTTGGACTCAGGTGGACAAGGTCAGAAATCACATGACACCAGTTATAGTCCAACAGGTTTATTTGAAAACACAAGCTATCGGAGAGAGTGTGTGAGGTTACGGGAGTGTGTGTGTGTGTGTGTGTGTGTGTGTTTGTGTGTGTGTGTGTGTGTCGTGAAGAGAGAGCATGCTTGTGTGTGAGGGAGGGAGAGTGTATAGAATGGTGTGATCACCTGTCCCGGTTGAGGCCTTCCTCATGGGTACCGAACTTGGCTATCAGAGGCATTCTCCATTGTTGTAGCGTCTGCATGGTTTCGCCAATGTACCATGCCTTGGGGCATCCTTGCCTGCAGCGTATTAGATAGACAATGTTGGCTGAGTCACATGAGTATCAGTCAGTATGACAGTTTATAAATTCCTACCATAAATATGAAACCAGTCTGACTCCAGACTAAAACACAAACAGATTCTAAACAAGGCCTCACACCTAACATGTATTGTCTGACCTGAAATGGTGCCTCTTCCTTACACTTAAAAAACCTTTAGTTCTCTCAGGACTGTGACTTGAAAGGAATTCGGGGATGTACATATGCATATTAATCAATTAAAACCTTCTAACTGATTAAAGATTTAACAGCATCTGAGGTTTATTTATTACATCCACATCAATGGTGTGAATCTTTGATCTTTTACTTATAAATTCTGTGTCTATACTATCTCTCGTTAATGCCTGAAGAAGGAGTGAGGCTGCAAAAGTTTGTGTTTTCAAATAAACCCAGTTGGACTATAACCTTGTGTTTTGTGATTTCTGACTTTGGTTCTTAAATGTTATGAGGGTTTCTGCCTTTATCACTTTAACATTCAGTGAGTTCCAGATTCTCAACACTTCACATTCCCTGTTAACCTTCTGGCCCTTACCTTAAAATCTATGCAGTGATCATTGATCTCTCCACCAAGGGGAAACAGTCCTTTCTGTCTGCCCTATCTACACCCCTCATAATTTTATACATCTCATTCATTCCCTCCTTGGTAACCATTCTTCCAAGGAAAACAACCCCAGTCCATTAACTCTTCATAACTAAAAATTTCCAGGTATATCCCCTGTGCACCCTCTCTACGCATTCACACCCCTCCTATAATGTGGACTTCAGAACTGCACCAAATGTTGTAGCTGTGGCCTAACCAACACTTTACACAGTTCCAGTATAACTTCCCTGCTGTTAAAGTCTATGCTGTGGCTGATAAAGGCAAGTATCCCATATGTCTTCATAACAACTTTATCTACTGTCCTGCTATCTTAAGTGACAGGTGGACATGCACACCAAGGCCCCGCTGATCCCCAGTGCTTCCCAGGATCTTATCATTCATCGAGTGCTCCCTAGCTTTGTTGCCTGTCCAAATCACTATTTACCACCCCATTCATTTTTGAATCATTCACAAATTTACTCTTCAACGCTCCTATATTCAATTCTAAATTATTTGTACATACCACAAACAGCAAGGGCCCCTACAATGATTCCTGCAGGACCCGCTCAACAGAGGTTTTCTGTCACAAAACGCCCCTCGACAATTATTCTCTGCTTCTTACCACTCAACCACATCTGAATGCAATTAGCAAGATATTTTTGGATTCCATGTGCTCTTAAATTTGTTACCAGTCTCCCGTTTGGGAGCTTTTCAAAAACCTTACTGAAGTCTAACTAGATTAATGCATCGTTCTCATCTGCACACCTGGTCGCCTCTTCGAAAAATTTGAACAAGTTGGCCAGACATGACCTCCCTTTAACAAAACCATGCTGACTGTTTTTGATGCATCCCTGACTCTCCATATGCGAATTAATTCTGTCCCTCAGAATTTTTTCTGTTACTTTCCCCACCATAGAGGTTAGATAGACTAGCCTGTAGTTTCCTGGTTTATTGCTTACTGCCTTCTTGAATAATGATACCATTTTGGCTGTCCTCTGGTCTTCTGGCACCTCCCCGCGTGGCCAGAGAAGAATTAAAAATTATTGCCAGCACCCTGCTATTTCCTCCCTTGCCTCTCTCAACAGGATGAGACATATTACATCCAGGTCTGGAGATTTATCTACTTTTAGGCCTTCTAGACCTACTAGATCACTCAGAGCCTCCTCTATGTCTATGCTAATTTCTTTAAGTTTCTCACAGTCCTCCTTCTCGATATTTATACCAATGTCATCCCTTTCACTAGTGAAAATATACATAAAGCATTTGTTTAGAACCTACCAATGCCATCTGGTGCCACGTACAGATTTCCACTGTGCTCCTTAATGGGCCGTACTTTTCCCTAGTTATCCTTCAACCTTTAAGGTACTTGTAAAATAACTTAGGATTTTCCTTAATAAAAACCGAAAGAACTCCTGTAAATCCGGAACAAAAACAGAAGTTGCTGGAAAATCTCAGCAGGTCTGGCAGCATCTGTGGAGAAAAAAATCAGAGCTAACGTTTCGGGTCCAGTGACCCTTCCACAGAACTGCTCAAAACCAGTTGGAAGCACAGGTTATTTACTGTGGTAGTTGATAAGAAGAAAAAAAATGATTTGGTGACTGGGGGAAAAGAAATGTTCAGTTGTGTTTAAGAACATTTCTGAATATAGTGAAAATAACAAAAAATCAAAATACTGCATATTAACCTAGTAGCTGTTTGTGGGTTATTGCTGGTTCAGAATGGCTCCCACAGAGTGTTTACTACATGAATGTTTGTTCCACTTAAAATTGGTAAACCATTTTGTAAAATGCTTTAAAATATTGTGATATTAAATAAATGTAATTAAATTGCATATTAAATATCTTGAATATTCTAAATTTCTGGTATTTGCCTTGTTATACGCCTTCATTATGAAGTGTAAAGAGATCACAATTTTAATGTACTTTAATCATGTCCTTAAGTGAAAATTTAAATTAGTGCAAGTAGGAATAACTTCCATCTGATCGGGCAATGGACATAACAAAAGCGACTCTTAAATGAAGAAAAGGTGAATTTAATTGCTTTCTAATCACTATGCAAAATAAACTGTAATCAGTCATATCTAGTATAACCATGTGACTCTTTCAGAAGGAAGGTGGAGATCATGCACACACACAGTCTGTTCACTCTGCTTGGAGAAAGGTTAATGCTTCACACCAATACTCTTACTATAACGACATATAACACACTTTATGAGGTAAGACATTGAACAGAAAAGAGACATGTCAACTACTGTAATTTTTGTGAGAAGCATATGTTACACACAGTTCAAAGGTGAATTTCTTGCTGTGTTTACTACTTGCTTAACAACCAAAAAAACTCACTGTTTTAGAGTATTTGTTAGATTTCTGAAGTTTGCATGCATTCTGTTTGGGGATAAAATGGTAAAGCTGCAATTGCCAATGCATTTTGTACAATGACGTTTCCTTGTGTTCAGATGTGAAAAGATACTTTCACAAATTGATGATTCCTGGAATAACATAGAACCTGTACCCATATGCTTGCCTTTTTCAGTTAAAATGCAATTAGCCCCATTTTGAATGTGTTCCAGTGAGGTGTCTGCTATGTCCAGTTATGTCTTTTAATTTTTGCGGTCAGGCTGGTTCTTGAAAGTTGTTAGATTGTTTTGAGGAGGGTAACAGTAAACCTTGAAAAAATATAATAGTCTTAATTTTGAGCATTGTTTTTAAATGGATAGAAAATAAAACAAGCAGATTAAGAACAGATTAATAGACAGCAGTGCAATTTATCTTGTACTGCATAGCATCATTGTATGTATCTTATAGAATGTTGCTGTTTTTCCTGTACATAATCTTTAACTACAAAATTGACTGTAATTTATATTTTAGTTAAATCACTCAGTTAACATTTAGTGTACCTTTATTTGATAAATTAAAATATTTCTAAAACGTGGCACAAATGTTAGATTTAGAAGTTAATATCCCACTCATTGCATAACTATCATAGAAATATTCATTTCTAATATCTGTAACTTAAAATATTGTGATATTCATGTCAGGAATATTTTTGTGGCTGTGGTGGTAGAGAAGGGAATTCTGTCTGGTATTGAGCACTGTAAAAGATGTCATTGGGAGAGATGGAATATTATATTTTTAGCATGTTATTTGAAATCTTTCAGATTGTTGTATATAGGTAATTTGGTTTATTCTATTTATCTTTTTTGTGTAATAAACTTCTATTGTTAATACTATATCTGCAGTGTTGCATGCTTGTGTTTCAGTGAAAGACTATGTCATTAAATAAAACAAAGCAAAAATATGACCTAACAAGTGAGATTTCGGTCTGGATGTGTTTTGTCCAGTAAAAGCATCAGCTGGGATCATAACAATAGGTTTACTAGAACAGTACAAAGGAATCATTCATTGAAAATGACCATTTAGTTTTTTATCTTTTCCATAGCAGAAAAGGAAAGGTGTCCATCAACCTGTTCCCATTGTTGTTTGTGATGTCCCACCTAAGCTAATTGTGCTGCAATTTAATTTTGATTTCTAACATCCATTGATCAACTAATTTGTTCTTCAGTGTCTATTTTGGCTTCCTATTACCAAAAAAGTCGATTTTACGTTGGTTTGATACTGATTGTTGTTTAATCTTTGTTAGTCAAAAACATTGAAAATACCACCACTTTAATATAGAAATTTGACTAAATTTAAAAAGCAATCTTACGATCAAGATGCAAAGCTTAATTTATTACTAGTTTGCTTCACCTTTGGAACGCCTCAATTTGAGAAGGACTGAATCTAAAGGTTCATTTCTGCTCCCTGTGCGGTTGTTGACTGGATAACAAAAATTAACTTGTTCAACTTGTACATAAAATGAGCAATTAATAGTAGGACTATCAAGAAAGTCTAGGTGTGAGACTGATGAAGATTATTCGAACTGAGGTAGATCTCATCAAAAAAGTTAAAGAGTGTTCATAGGTATCATGTGGATTGGCCACAACTTGATCAAAAATACTTTAAAACCACCTCAAACTTGAGCAAATTTAAATTGTTAGTGTAGAATACAAAATACATGATATGTAATATATTATTGCTAGACTATTAATCCAGAGACCCAGGTAATGTTCTGGGGATCTGGTTCAAATTCCACTATGACAGATGGTGGAATTTGAATTCAATAAAATCTGGATGTGTGCCTAATGATGACCACTGTTGATTGTTGGAAAAATTCATCTGGTTCACTAACGTCCTTTAGGGGAGGAGATTTGGCATCCTTACTTGGTCTGATTTACGTATGACTCCAGACCCACAGCAATGTAATTGAATCTTAACTGCCGTATGAAATAGCCTAGCAAGCCATTTAGTCATAAAACTACTGGAAAGGAAAATGAATAGACCTAGGCATCGGAAATGACAATGGCAAACACCATCCTGTTGACCCTGCAAAGTCCTCCCTAACGTGCTAGTGCCAAAATTGTGAGACCTGTCTCAGATTGGTCAAGCAGCAGTCTGTTCACTATAGCTGACAAACTGGGTCTACAGCAGGTGAAGAGGGAACCAACAAGAGGAGAAAGGATGCTTGACCTTAGAGACAATGCCCCAGACACCATCATTGTTCCTGATCGGTAGGGGAATCGAGTGTTATAGGGAGATGGGAGGAAAGTGGACATATGGCGTGTCGGATCAGCCATGATTCCATTGAATGGTGGAGCAGGCTCAAGGTGCTGAATAGTCTGCCCCTGTTCCTATTTCTTATTGTCTTATTCCTATCCCTGGTTATGTCCTGTCTCACTGACCCTACAGGCCAAGCAGAGGTGGTGGCGCATCGAGTATAACTGGGAGGAAGTTGCGCTGGAAGTCTTCAACGTTGACTTCGGCCACCTTGAAGTCTCATGACATTGGGCCAAACATAGGCAACAAAATCTCCTGCTGATGACCATGTACCATCCTAACTCAACTGCTGAATCAGAACTCCTCAATGTTGAATATTATGTGGAGAAAGGGGTCAGAATTTGCTGTGTGGGAGATTTCGATCTCCAGCATCACTGCTTGTCGAGTTCTAAAGGACATTGCTGCTAGATTAGGTCTGGCAGGTGGTAAAGGAACCAAAAAGAGGCAAAAACCTATTTGACCTAATCTCCAATGTTCTGCCTTCTGCAGAAGTACGTGTCCATGACAGTATTGGTAAGATTTACCACCACAGGGTAATTGTGGTGTTCACATTGTTCACATTGATGGTGCCACATGACACCATATAAGATATTATCACAGTGCTAAATGGGATAAACTTCAAAAGGTCGTTGGGCATCAATGAGGTACGGTGGGCTGTTGTCATCAGCAAAATTGTACTCCAACACAACCTGCAACATCGTTGCTGTCATAACCCCGACTCTACCATTACCACCAAGCCAGGGGATCACCCCTGGTTTGATGAAGAATGGAGGAAGGCATATAGTCATACAGCACTTCGGCCTAACTCACCCTGCCGACCAGGTTTCCTAAACTGAATAAAAACAGAAAGAACTGCAGATGCTGTAAATCAGAGACAAAAACAGAAGTTGCTGGAAAAGCTCATCAAATCTGACAGCATCTGTGAAAAGAAATCACAGTTAACGGTTAACTTTGGTGTTAACTCCGATTTCTCTTCACAATGCTGCCAGACCTGCTGAGCTTTTCCAGCAACTTCTGTTTTTGTTTCCAGCAACTTCTGTTTTTGTTTCCTAAACTGAACTTGTCCCATTTGCCTGCATTTGGCCCATATTCCTTTAAGCTCTTCCTATTCGTGAACCTATGCAAATGTCTTTTAAATGTTGTTTAAATTTCCACAGCTTTTCAGTGTGTTGGTGAATATTTGCCAAACTACAGGAACCAGTGTCATAAAAGACAGACTTGTATTGCCAGGTCCCTGTCATCCAATGCTACAACAAAGGTACACTCTGCATTTCTTGATCAGAAATGCAGAGTTGTCTGTGTGATTGCTGCTCATTGGTAGGTTTTGGGTGCATAAGCATGCCCAAAGCAACAACTGTCATAAAAGGATGGTGTCCCATTTGACACCTCCCTCTGATTTTAGATGGTCAATTGCTATTCCAATACAGATGTTGAACTTGTTGCTAAGGATGCAAATTAATGTTCAAGTAGGACCTAAGGGCTTGAATTTGCTCTCAGCAGTGTAGAATGAGTGCTTATTGTTTGCTCACATCTTCCCATACTGTTATCGTGGGATTTTCAGCAGAGGTTTTCTTTAAACTGGCATCTGTTAAAGGTGGCACCCTCTACAAGCAACCTGTGGTATTTCTGAACAACATAAAAAACAACAAAACTCTTAGCCATATTATCATTGAGACATGAGGAGTCTAAGCCTAGAAATTTAATGTAAATTCAGTGATGTACAGAAAACCAAATAAAAATTTGAAAGGTGGATAGACTTGGGGAAGAGATAGAGAGATCATAGAAAACACAATTTGTTATAATTCTTTAAAGCTCCAACACTAATTTTCTTCTTCAGAAATGAGACTCCACACGTTCATAACTTTTTTTTGACAAGAGATGTTACCCAATAATCACTACCTCTGTAGTTTCAAAACACATTGACTCCTGAATACACTAGTCCTGCCCTTTTCAGCCATTTTTAATGTAGAATTAGTGGATGAGTACAGAAAGGTCATATTTTTGCAGTCATTTCAATATCAAATCTATTGGTGAGGTTCTGATAGTGTGCTGTCTGGAAAAGCAAAGTGTCTCTGATAACAACTTAATAGATTTCTAGTTTTAACTCTATATGTGTGTACTCCAGATTTCTTCCATCATAACAGTGGGAATTGATCACTTCATTATTGCTGTCATGGCAAATTTTACAATAATGTCAGGAAAATGGTGGAAACTATGGCTGTTGTATAGAGATCTTCTTGCTAATGTGAAGGAATGTATTCATATATTTTACATTTTGTTTATAGATTTTGACTGAACAAGTTTGTACACAAGTTGTTCACAAGCCTCATCCAGAACCTGACTCAACAATAAAAATTCAAAACCCAAGTAAGTGGAGATAATGGTTAGTTTTAGCTTCAGATCGTGCAATCCTTCAATTGCATTTACAGCATAAATGTAGAGCAATATTGACAATGGCCTGGATGACAGTAACTTGATGAAATTATAATGTACATTGAAGATCTGTTTCCAGATCATGCCCAATTCATTGTTGTAAAAAACGAAAAAAATGGTATATGTTGTACTCTTTTTGTAAAATATGAAGTCTTCACATATATTTATTTGCATTTATCAAAAACATAACATTATGGACAAACCCAAGAGTTAGAAATTTTTTCTCAATTACAATTCAAAGTTAAGGCTTCTATGATGCACCCCTTAACGTACTTTCCTTTTAACTTTAAATGCTGCTATGATGTGAAAATGTTGATAAGCTAAATAGAATAATAATTGAACAGAATAGTAATTTATTGTCACTTCCAAGCTCTTAGCCCTTTGGTTGTCATCGTGCAGTCAGATTAAACCATAATAAACTGTGGTACAAGTTGGTTGAACCTATGTAAAATTTTTTGAAAAGGAATGCCCAATAAAGCTGACCATTTTCTCATATTTTCCTTAATCTGTTATAAAAGCAAAAATTGTCTCTTGAGTTAAGCTGTTCTCCTCACTCCAAAGACTTCCTTTGCAACTTGTTTTACACATCCTCTCTAAGAACATTGCAGGTCAACCTACAGCACGTGGGCTGCAGCAGTTCCATAAGTCAGCTCACCATCACCTTCTCAAGGACAACTAGGGAGGGGCAATAAACACTGTTCCAATCAGCAACGCTCACATCCCATGAATGAATGAAAATAATCAAGAAATAACTCAATAATGTGAATTATGTAATGAATACTTCAGGCAGAAGAGAGGATCTGCAAGTGTCATGTTGACATGTTCAAAAGTGTAGTAGAACAGAAAGACCTAGGGGTAAGGTACATAGTTTTTTGGAAGTTGCGTCACAGGTAGACAAGGTGGTCAAGAAGGAGTTTAGCACATTTGCCTTCATTGCTTAGACCATTGAGTACAGAAGTTGGTATGTCATGTTGGAGTTGTATAGGAAGTTGGTGAGGCCACATTTGGAGTTCTGGTTGCCCTTGTATAGGAAGGATATTATTAAATTGAAATGATTTACAAGAATGTTGCTGGGACTGGAAGGTTTGAGTTTTAAGGAGAGGCTGGATAGGCTGGGACCTTTTTCAGTAGAACGTAGGAGCTTGGGGTGGGTGACCTTATACAGGTTTATAAAAATCATGAGGAACATAGATAAGGCGAATAGCAAAGGTCTTTTCCCTGTGACAGGAGAGCTCAGAACTAGAGGGCATATTTTTAAGGTGACAGGAGAAAGATTTAAAAGGGACCTGACAGGCAACTTTTTTACACATGGGTGGTTCGTATGTGGAAAAAAGCTGCCAAAGGAGGAGGTGTTAGATGCAGGTACATTATATGACCTAAATTATCCCATAAGCCATATTAACAGCTCCTCCAACACACGTTGCCACCATAAAAGATTTGTGCATACATAACCCTGGGGACCTCTGTTCTAGAATCTCTTTTGAAATGTATTTTATTCTCTCCTAGTCCATCCTATCAAAGTGTGTCGATAGATACTTTTCTGCATTGAATATGTTCTGCCATCTATCTGCCTAACTCACCAACCTATGCCCTCTTACTGTCTATTACTATCCTGCACATAGTCCTTCCAAGTTTTGCATCATCAGATTTTGGTATCCCACGAATCCAATACCTTAGTAGTTCTATACTGACACCTGGGGAAATCCACTATTATTTTCTCCAGTCTGAGAAAATAATTGTTTAATTGCTGTCTCTCAGCCTCTGTTTTATCTATGACATTCCTGTTCCTTTTATGCCATGGTTCAGGTTTGCTGCTAAACCTGTTATTTGGCATTTCATCAAATGTCTTTTAACAATCCATGTACACCACAGCAACCACGTTACTCTCATCAATCCTCTGATTTGCTTAGAAACCATGCATGTCAGATGTAAGGATATGGCCTTTGCAGCAATATTTAAGAGACTTCTGCTTTTAGGTGAAATACGGAAGTATAACACTCAGTTCCTTGAGCCTGTTTTGCCATTCAGTAAGATTCTGGCTGAACTAATTACTCCACATTCCTTTTTATCCCTGCTTTACTTTCACCCAATTGCTTATCAAAATCTAATTTTAAAAATGCTAGCATCAATTCTAACAAGTAAAAGCAGAGTATTTGCAAATTTAAAATAAAATCATGCAGAGCCAGCTAAACTTCAAGAAGGGGAAATTGTGATTGATGAATTTATTGCATTCATTGAGGCAACAAGCAGGATAGATAAAGGGAGTCCCAGAAATATATTTGGATTTCCAAAAGTTGTTCAATAAGGTATCACACATGAGGCTACTTAATATGATAACTGTCCATGGATTTGTGGTACCATTCAGATGAATACTGAGTGCAATTCTGGTCTCCCTGCTACAGGACAGATGTTGTGAAACATGAAAGGGTTCAGAAAGGATTTACGAGGATGTTGCCAGGGTTGAAGAGGTTGAGCTATAGGGAGAGGCTGAATAGACTGGAGCTGTTTTTCCTGGAGTGTCGGAGGCTGAGGGGTGATCTTATAGAGGTTTATAAAATCATAAGGGCATGAATAGGGTAAATAGACAATTTTTTTCCCCCTGGGGTGAGGGAGTGCAAAATGAGAGAACATAGATTTAAGGTGAGAAGGAAAAGATTTAAACGGGACCTAAGGGACAACATTTTCGCGTAGAGGGTGGTGCATGTATGGAATGAGCTGCCAGAGGAGGCTGGTACAATTGCAACATTTAAAAAGCATCTGGATGGGTATATGTATAGGATGGGTATAGAAGGATATGGGCCAAATGCTGGCAAATGGGACTAGATTAATTTAGGATATCTGGTCGGCATGGATGAGTTGAACTGAAGAGTCTGTTTCCATATGCTATTTCTCTATGACTCTAAAATGATAGTAAACCATCACTATATTTCATAAGCAAAATGTTCTACTTAAGGTAAGTGGCAGTTTGGTAGAAGTGACCATTACTTGGGGAAATAAAGACTCATCATTACAATGAGGACACCTTCCAGTGTGTTGTCTGTTACTGTTGCTACTATTACTAAATGGGATAGAATTTGAAGGAATGTAGAAACCTAAGACTGGGCATCCATGAGATGTTGTGGGCCACCAGTACCAGCAGCATTGCACTCAAACACAATCTGCAACATATTAGCCTGGCATATTTCCCACTTTACCATTACCATCAAGCCAGAGGATTGATCTTGGTTCAATGAAGATTGCAGGAAGACATGTCAGGAGCAGCACCAGGCACATCTAAAACTAAGTAAAAGAGACAAAACAGCTGAATTCCTGAGGTGTGGTAAGAGAGACATCAAGGCTGCATTTGACCGATTGTGGCATCAAGGAGCCCTAACAAAACTGGAATTAATGGGTATCAGGAGGCAAACTCTCAGCTCATTGGAGTCATACCTGGCATGTAGGAAAATGGTTGTGGTTGTTGGAGGTCAGTCATCTCAGCTCCAGGACATCTCTGCTGGAGTTCCTCAGGGCAGTATCCTAGGCCCAACCATCTTCAGCTGCTTCATCAATGACCTTGTGTCCATTGTAAGGTCAGAAGTGGGGATGTTCGCTGATGATTGTGCAATGTTCAGCAACATTCATGACATCTCAGATACTGAAGCAGTCCATGTTCAAATGCAGCAAAATCTCTGACAATATCCAGGCTTGGGGTGACAATTGGCAAGTAACATTCACACTGCATGTATGCCAGGCAATGACCATCTCCAATAAGAGAGAATCTAATTACCACCCCTTGACATTCAGTAGTGTTACCATCACTGAATCCCCCACAATCAACACCCTGGGGGTTAGCATTAATCAGGAACTCAACTGGACTTGTCGCATAAACTCAGTGGCTCCAACAGCACGTCAGACGCTAGGAATACTACGTTGAGTAACTCACCTCCTGACTCCTCAAAGTCTGTGCACCATCGATAACGGACAAGTCATGAGAGTGATGGAATACTCCTCACTTGCCTGGATGGGTGTAGCTCGAACAAGACTCAAGAAACTTGACATCATCCAGGGTGAAGCAACCTGCTTGATTGGCACCACAACCATAGTTGTCCACTCCATCTACTACCCACACTCATTAGCAGCATGTGCACTCTCTACAAGATGCACTGCTGAAAATAACTAAAGATCCTCAGACAGCATTTTCCAAATCCCTGACCACTTCCATCTAGGAAGACAAGGGCAGCAGATACATGGGAACACCACTACCTGCAAGTTCCCTTCCATCCTGACTTGGAAATGTATCACCGTTTATTCGATCAAGATCCTGGAATTCCCTTCCTACAGCATGTGGATTGTGGAGATTCAAAGAGGCAGCTCACTAACACCTTCGCAAGATTAGCTCAGATGGTTGGACCGTGTGCTCATAACACCCAAGGTCATGGTTTCAATCCCCGCACTGACCAAGTCTGCAGGTTTCCAACCATGGATTTAACATTGCGTATTTTCATTTGAAGCATGCATTTGCAATGATACCGTGCGGCCGTCTCATCTTTAGGGGCGGTGCCGTTGCTCAGTTCTTAGCATGGCTACCTCATATCACCAGGGACCCAGGTTCAATTCCAGCCTTGGGAAACTGTGGAGTTTGCACATTCTCACCACGTCTGCGTGGATTTCCTCCAGGTGCTCCAGTTTCCTCCCACAGTCCAAAGGTGTGTAAGTTGGGTGGATTGGCCATGCTAAATTGCCCATTGTGCCCAGAGATGTTCAGCTTAGGTGTGTTATAGGGGGATGGTTCTGGGTGGGATGCTCCAAGGGTCGGTGTGGACTTGTTGGGCCGAAGGGCCTGTTTCCACACTGTAGGGATTCTATGATTCTAAATTGCCATAATATCTAGGGATGCGCAGACTAAGTAGTCTAGCCATGAGAAACGCAGGGTTACAGGGATAGCGTGGGAGGTGGGTTGGATGCTGTATGGAGGGCCAGTGTGGACTTGATGGACTGAATGGCCTGCTTCCTCACTATAGGGATTATATGATCTATGAACCAGGGACAGGCAATGAATTCTGGCCAGCCATCAACTCCCATGTTCCACAAATGAATAAAAAAAGTCCAGTGAAGCTACAAAACAGGGCTACTTGTATGCCAAACAACTTAAGCAGCAGGTGATTCCTCAACCAATAGATCAGATCTAAACTGCCATATCCACTCATGAAGGTCAAGAACAATCAAACAACTCACTGGAGAAGAATGCTGCGTAAATATCCTCATCTCAATGATGGCTGAGCTCAGCACATCAATCTAAAAGATAACGCTGAGGCATTTACAGCAGTTTTCAGGCAGACATGTCAAGTGGATGATCCAACTCAGCCTCCTTCAGAGATCCCTAACATCACAGACGCCAATCTTCAGCGATCTGGATTCACTCCATGTAATTTCAGAAAGTGCTGCAGGCACTGGATACAGGAAAGCCAGGACCTTAACAACATTCTGGCAATAGGACTTGTGCTCCAGAACTTGTTCCAGTGCAGCTACAATGCTGAAATCTAACACCGTCCCATTACCCCCACCCCCCCACCTCCCCCCCACCAATATAGACAATTTGTCCAGGAATGTTCTGTACTCCTGAAGCAGGTCAAATCCAACCCGCCAATTACTGTCCCATTAGTCTACTCCTGCTCATCAGGAAAGTGATGGAAAGTGTCATCAGCAGTGCGATCCAGCAGCATTTACTCACTGATGCTCACCTTAGGTTCTGCCAGGGCTACTCAACTCCTGACCTCATTACAACCTTGGCTCAAATATGGTGAAAAACACTGAATTCCAGAAGTAGGAAGACTGACTGTGCTTGACATCTAGGCCACAGTTGATAGTGTGGCATGGCGAAACCATAGTACCCTCCAGTGTTTTAGAGCCATGTCTAACACAAAGAAAGACAGTGGTGGCTGTTGGAGGTCAGTCCCATCAGCTCCAGGAATCCCTTGGGGTAGTTGTCCTAGGCCCAATTACCTTCAGCTACTTCGTCAACAAACATCCCTTCCTTGTGAGATCAGAAGTGGAAATGTCCATGGATGATTGCGTGATAATCGGTACCGTCGCAACTCCTACTGAAGCAGTCCATATCCAAATGCAACAAGGCTTGATCAATATCCAGGTTTAGGTTGACAAGTAATATTTGCACCACACAAATACCAGACAATGACCACCTTTAACAAGACAGAATCTAACCATTTGGATGAGTGCAACTCCACTGCAGAAGCTTGACATCATCCACAACAAAGCAGGCCACATGATTGAGACCACATTCAAGCACTTCAACACCAATGCTTAGGAGCAGCAATTTGTACAAAAATCCACATGATGCACTGCATAAATACACCAAGGCCCGTTAGCGCATTCCAAACCCATGACCACCACCATCCACAAGTACAAGGGGACATCTGCAAATTCCCCTCCAAGCCATTCGCCATCCTGACTTGGAAATGTATCACCGTTCTTTCACTGTCGCTGGGTCAAAATCCTGGAACATTTTCCCCAATGGCACTATGGGTCTACCTACATTAAATGGACTACAATGGTTCAAGAATGCAGCTCACCACTACCTTCTCATGGGCAACAAATGATTGGCAATAAATGCTAGTTGAGTCAGCGATTTTCACATCGTGTGAATGAATACAAAAACATACCCCTGTAATGATCTTGTTTAAATGTTGACACCTGACTTTGACATGAAAACTATTCATTTTTCATACACCTTGTGTGAAATTTGACCCCGACCTTTAGCAAATGTATCTAAACTCCATTCTTAGCCATGCGGTCCTGGCTCATGTCACACTTACCCTGGAAAGATGCAAATCTACTTGGAGTCATTGAATAGCTATTCAGCTCCTTGTACCTCTGTATGTCAGCAAGTCAAGCCTACTACCTCATTGCTTACTGTGTTCCTGCTAATTCCTTCCACAAATATGGCAACATGGTATCAAGAAGCAATGGTATATCCACAGCCCAGTCCAAACTTGAAGTGGCTGAGGTTGCACAGCCAACAAGTAATTGTGGAGCAGCCAGATATTAAATAATTCAAGGTATTGGAAAATAAGGTTCAAGTTTGGAGAAAATTGTGTACCACATCTGATGCAGATATCTAAGAATAACTGCATACAAAGGAAAATCTAGCATTTGGCTGCAGTTGGAACAAGATGTCAAAAAAATTTCAAGGATGGAAACAAACAGTTTTGGATTGAATCTTGAGAAAATGGCCTGAAGCAAGCAAGCTAGCAAGAAACTTAGATGGCGTACTAGGATTATGAAAAGACACAATTCTGTGCAACAGAAGACCTAGATTTCAGTGTCGGTCAGAAGAACTTGATGTCTGGTTTACTGCATTTTGCTGGTTTGTATCAGATATTGGCAAATGAGTAGATACAGGTTGACCTGGATTGCAAATATGGATAAGACTCCCACAAATTTTAACATATTGGTCAGTTAGAAAGTGAGCAAAGTTGGAGAGAAAGCAGTGTTAGTGAAGACAACTGATTATGAAAGGAGTAGATTCACATAGATGATATTTTAAAGAAAAACCCTCCCAAAACAGCAGTTCTCGAAAAGAGTAGTTGTACATGTGTACATGAAGGGATAAAGGTGGCATGACAATATAGCTGAGGAAAATTTGGAGCTTCTAATCATGAGAATTATATAAAGATAAAAGCCTTCGAATCTGACAAAGCCCAAATCACATCTTGTTGAAATTGGTGACCAACAGACCACGCAATGGTGATGTTGTAGTGATGTCTGACAGTCTAATTAGTTTTCTTCAACCATTTGACATCTCTCTAAGCAAGTCCTTCAATAATAGCATCAAAGGTGAACCTTTTGGATAATTAGAGGAAAGAAGACATTCACCCAAGGAAAGCATCATTTAGTCTTCAATGTTAGCAATCCTGTGTGAAATGCTGGGGTTGGGGTGTGGAAAATCAGACAGATTGTCATCAAACTATTCAGGAAGTGTGGGCTGTCCAGTGCATATGATGATCATTTGTAGAATGCTATGGATAATGATATGAATGCTAATGAAGATGATGTTGATCAATACGATGCCAATCTGAAGACAACAAGAACAGTGATTTTTTTTGGATTTACCATGTACTGCCACGTAGTACTGGTATTCTTCTTGTACTGTAGAAAAAACTGAGTGAAACACTACAGAAGTTTTTTTGTTGTTGATGAATTTGGTACATTTGATTTGGTACAGAATAATTAATGTCTGTGTCCATGCAGATTATTACTTGTTCATAAATAAAAATGTCATGATAAAAAAGCTTTTGGCTTCACTTGTGCTATTTTTGGTAATTGGTTTGGTAGAAGCATTCTCCAATGTGGCTGGTTCAATAGCGGTCAGTGGTAAATGGAATTCAATCTGGATAAATGTGATCTGATGCACTTGGATAGGGCAAACAAGGCAAGGGAGTACATGATGATGGCAGGACTCTACGAAGTACCGAGGATCAGAGGAACCTTGGTGTACATGTACACTGGTCACTTAAGGTTTCAGGACAGATGGATAAAGTCATTAAGAAAGCATATGGTATACATGCCTTTATTAGTTGAGATATAGAAGTTGAAGAGTCTATGCTGAAACTTTCTAAAACATTTATTGCTAGTATTGCATAGAGGAACGTGATTGCACTGGAGAGGGTGCAGAGGACATGTGCCTGAGCTGGAAAGTTCGAGGAGAAATTGGGGTTGTTCTCCTCAGAGCAGAGAAATTGAGAAGGGTCATGATTGAGATGTATAAAATTTATGAAGGGTGTAGGAACTTTTCTCCTCAATAGAAGAATCAATGACTGGGGACATAAATGGAAGGGCAAAGACAGAAGATTTAGAGGAGATGTGAGGAAATCCTTTTACACCAAGAGGTTGGTTGTAATCTGGAACTCACTGCCTGTAAGGATGGTTGTGGTAGAAACCCTCATAACACCTGAGAAATGTTTAGACGTGTATTTACAATTCCAAGGCATACAAGGGTATGGGCCAAGTGCTGGAAAATGGGATTGGAATAGGTAGGTGGTCATTTTTGATCAACATGGGTGTGATGGCAAAAGGGTCTTTTTCTGTGCTGTCGATCTCTATGACTTGTACTTGATGTAAAACTTAATGTGGTTTTTGGGAATGCAGTTAGTTTTATTATGGCATTCTTTATGGCAAGTCTGTGTTGTCAGGTGAAAGGAGAAGAAGATGCAACATGCAAAGAAACCTGCTCACAGGAGTACTTACCGTCCAAACACAGTTTATAGGCTAATGGACAACAAGCTTGCATTTAAATAAAAAACGAAAGAACTGCAGATGCTGTAAACCAGGAAACAAAACAGAAGTTGCTGGAAAAGCTCAGCAGGCCTGGCAGCATCTGTGAAGGAAAAAACAGAGTTAACGTTTTGGATCTGGTGACCCTTCCTCAGAACTCAGAAGCTTGCATTTATCTGTGGGATGGTGATGTGGAGGCTTTGCTTCTCTGAAGAGCAAATTCCATTTGGAATTATTACTTTACAGAAGAAGATCTGCAACAACTGACAGTCATAGCAAATATTGCCTGTTGCAGCTGTGAATTATTTTCAGTTCAGTCTATTCTACTGTATTAACAGCATTAGTTCTTTTGCAGTTCATTCAGCATGGAGCTTGCAATTGCGCTAGAGCATTCTGTTCTTCTTGGATCTTTGGATACAGAATAGGGTTCTCTGACATGCATAGAAATCAAATGCAGCCTTTTCTGAACCCATGTTAGCTGTGGCTTCAGCAAAACTGTCTTCATACACAGCAAATGCTTCCACTTCACACACCTGGAAACTGATTGCTACTAGTAATGTATTGCTAAAAGCTTCCAGAGTGCTTTTACAGTAATAAAGTCATACAATAAAGAGGAGGCCCTTCAGCCCATCAGGTCTGCACCAACCTATCTACATAATCCCCCTTTCTAGGACTTTGCCCATAGCCTTGTATGTTATGACATTTCAAGTACTCATCCAAGTACTTGATAAAGATTGTGAGGTTTCCTGCCTCTACCACCCTCCCAGGCAGTGCATTCCAGACTTCCTCCATCCTCTGGGTGAAAACACTTTTTCTCAAATCCCCTCCACGCCTTTTGACTTTCACCTTAAAATTATGTCCCCCTTGTTAATGACCCTTAAACTAAGGGGAACAGCTGCTTCTTTCTCCCCTTTCCATGCCCTTCATAATCCTATATGCTCAAATCAAGTTCCCCTTCAGTCTTATCTGCTCTAAAGAAAACAATCCAAGCCTATTCAGCCTGTCTTCATAGCTAAATGCTTCAACCCAGGCAATATCCTGGTGAATCTCCTGTGCACTCCCTCTAGTGCAGTCACATCTTTTATATAATGTGGTGAATAGAACTGCACACAGTACTCCAGTTGTGGCCTAACTAAAATTTTGTACAGCTCTAACATGACCCTCTATACCATGACTGATAAAGGCAAGTGTCCCGTATGCTGCCTTAACTGTCAGGGATCTGTGGACAAGCACCCCAGGAACTTTTTGTTTCTCTGAGCTTCGTAAATGTTCAACCTTTCACTGTGTCCTCTCTCCGTCATCTTTTAGCTTCTTCCAAAGTGCATCATCTCTCACTTATCAGGGTTAAATTCCATCTGCCATTGATCTGTCCATCTGACCAACATCTTTGTATCTTCCTGTAACCTGAGACCTTCTTACTCACCATTAACCATCTGGCCAATCATTGTGTCATCTGCAAACTTATTAGCCCCCCCCCTCACATCCTCATCTATTTCATGCATATGTACCACAAACAATAAGGGACCCAGCACTGATCACTGTGATACACCACTGGACACCAGCCTGCACTCACGTAAGCAGCCTCCTACCATTAAGCCAGTTTTTGATCCATCTTGCTCAGTTACCCTAGATTTGATGTGCTTTTATCTTCTGAGAAAGAGTCATTGGATCTGAAACGTTAAGTCTGACTTCTCTCCACAGATGCTGCCAAACCTGCTGAGCTATTCCAGCAATTTCTATTTTTGTCTCTGCTTTTACTTTATCAGTTTCCTGTATGGACTTGTCAAAGGCTTTGTTGAAAATACATAAACCTGCACTACCCTAATCTACACACCTTCACCAAAAAATGATTCAAATTGATTAGACATGACCTCTCTCTGACAAAACCATGCTGAATGCCCTGATCAAACCTTACCTCTCCAAGTGGAGATTAATTCTCCTCTTATGGATTTTCTCTAGTAGGCTCCCTATCACTGATGTGGGACTCACTGGTCTGTAATTCCCTGGTTTATACCTACCACCCTTTAAAAGTGCAACCACGTTACCTGTTCTCTTACCAGTGACCTCCCCTGTGGCCAGAGAGGAATTAAAAATTTGAATCAGAGCCCTTGTAATTTCCTCCTGATCTTCCACAGCAGGCTGGGATGCAGCTCATCCAGACATGTAAATGTGTCCACTTTTAAGCCTGCTAAAACCTTCAATGCCTCCTCACTTCCTATGTCGATCTGTTCAAGAATCTCACATTCTTTCTCCCTGAATTCTGTACCACCATCCTCCTTGTCCCAAGTTTTATATTTTGGTAATCCTTCATCTCTCTACTCATTTCCTAGCATAGTAAGGTAAAGCTGCCTCTTACATGCTAGGCTGCCAATTCTTCTTCAACCATCAGCAACCTGCTTATTGATATCTTTAGGCAGTTGTTCTGCATGTGAGTATTTGGTGGCTTCCTGCAATATTGCTTCAAAATAATGCCCATGTGGAGTTGGTTTTTTTGTATCTTGCATCATTCTTGTTCCAAATATGGTGGAGATGATAGTGTAATGTTAACGTCGCTGAATTAGTAATCCAGAGGCCCAAGTTAATGCTCTGGGACATAGATTCAAATCCCAATATGGCAACTAATGTAAGTGAAAATCAATTAATAAATCTCAAATATAAAACTAGTAATAATACTCAGGAAAACTATTGTTCATTTTGCAAACTCATTCAGTTCACTAATGCCCTTTAGGGACAGAAATTTGCCATTCTTACCTGGTCTGGCATTCATGTCACCTATTGTAGTGGATTGAATTTTAACTGTCTTCTGAAATGTCCTAGCAAGCCACTTAGGTTGAAGGGAAATTATGGAAAAGTAATGAATGCTCGCCCGTGAAAGAATGAAAAATAAAAGAGGACTCTGGAAAAGGATTTTCAGTATGATAAAGAAGTGAATACTTATGTCATAGAATGTTGAGAAAAACAGTGTGGTCCAACAGAAATTTTTGGCAGCAACCCATTAAAGAATATTTGAGATGAACAATCCCTGTTGTATGTGTTAGTGGTCAATCCATTGTGTACCTCCAAGTCCTTCATTCTCAAGTGGGCTAAATAACAAAAAGAACAACTATGGTATTCATGTTAAGTAATATTACAGTGTTTTCTACTACTGCAGGAATGCACCCCTATGTATAAAGATTTTAAAAAGGATTGCAGAAATGTCTACACCCAAATTTTTCATCCTTTTTAAGGTCCAGGTGCTTGTCTTGTCTATATTTGTATTTCTGCAGGTGTTTCCTCAGTGGCTCCAAAGTGGAAGACTCCTTCAGGGCTAATTACAAGCTCTGCTTTAACAGCCATTAAAAGCGCTATCTTGTCAGCAACAGTTTACTAGTACAGACTGGCCTAGTTGGCTTTCTGTCATCAGGATCTCCCTGGGATCCTCGCACATAGTGTACTGTTGGATGTCCAATTCCAATTGCATAACTATCTTTAATATCAGATTATGGTTCAGCAGTCCAACTGATCTTTGGGAGGACAAACTGTAGAACATTCATGATTTGACTGAACCACCTCGTTATTGAGTCTCCTTGTCTTTAGGAGATGGTTGAGAAGGTAGTATTATTACTGATGCCACATACACCTGAAGGGAAGGCCCAGCAGCAGTGTCTGTTACAATGACTATTTGCTTCATGATGATTGTAAAATGTTCATGCTATGAATTAACATTGCACATTCATTGGCTCCATATTGTGTACGTCCAGATAGCTCAATGTATTCAGTAAAATCTGGTGCGCAGAAATTATCTAAAATCTATATCCCTGCACTCTCCAGCAAACCATAGGCTCCTCCCTGGGCTGTTCTTTTCATTAACATCTGTTGTTGTTTGTTTATACTTCATGAATCATTCAGTGCAAAGCCTGTCGTTCACTATCAAAATGATATTGGGAAAAATTTCTCCTCTGTATATGAGATACGTGACAATGTATCTTTGGGGAGCCCTCCTCCTTGGATCCTTCATTATGAATGTTTGGGCTTCCTGGTGAAGTCGTGCTTCTTGCGCCTCTGAAATATTGCTCTTTTTATTGTTGATAAATATACTTCTTCTACAGTGTTGTTGGCTGGCTTTAAGTAGTAGTTGTCCCTTGAGCTGTTGCATCGTCCCAATCGCTGAGCTGTCTAAAGAGTGCCTGTTCAACTGTGGCATCTCACAAATCCAAGTTAAAGAATATCTGGCCTCAAATAGTACAGGACACACGCTGAGTCTTTCAGATGTGATGAAGCTCCACCCATTGCCTCCCTCACTTATGCTATGTGTGAAAATCACTGACAGCTCAATTATTTATGTATGTAATTTCATGTCTAACTTACTATATATTTTTTATAGTGATTCTCAAGGTAGTTGCCACTTTGTTGAAAAATTCTACACCAAGCAATGAGCTGATGGAAGTTAGACGTCTGTTTTTATCAGATATGATAAAATTATTCAGCAACAGTCGGGAAAACAGAAGGTATGTTGACACAGGGATTGATTTATGCTTGCCTTTATATTTCTACGTATATTGTTCGTGTTTTAATCCCTAACATGCCTGCTTAGCAGATCCATTTTGTTTAGCCTGTCCAATGATACCTTTGTGCGCGTATGTTCTTTGAAGTGCCTCATGTTGGCATGAATTTTGTATTTATTCTGTGTTTCTTTCCTTATTTACGGTTCTTCATATTTATTGAATTACATTTTTTAATTTCTCTCTCTTATGTTTATGATTTCTTTCCTTGCTTGATTCCGCAGTCGTCTTTTTTCACTTAGAACCATTAGGTCATGTTAAGTTTAAAAGCTGTTGTGTTAAATGTATCATACCTTAGATTTGTTTCTATGCATATCTAGTACATGAAAAGAATTAAACTTTGAAAATTAACTCCTAAAATTAATAAGATCTGAGAAACGTAGATTCCGGTGAGCATGGGACATTTCGGTTATGACATTTCATTTTAAGTTAAAACATGAAGTAATTCTTCCATGGTGTCATTGCTCAGTCCTTTGAGTAAATGGAGCCAGGAAGTCATGTTTGAGGTTGTACAGGATATTGGTAAGGCCTCTTCTGCAATACTGTGTCCAGTTCTGGTTGCTTATTTATAAGAAAGATGTTATTAAGCTAGAGAGGGTTCAGAAGAGATTTACCAGGATCTTGCTGGAAATGGAAGGTTTGAGTTATAAAGAAAGGCTAGATAGGCTGGGACTTTTTTTCAGTGGAGGTTGAGAAGCAGCCTGATAGAAGTTTATAAAATGATGAGAGGAATAGATAGAGTTAACAGTAGATATCTTTTCCCTAGGATGGGAGATTTCAAGACAAGGGGACACATTTTTAAGGTGAGAGGAGATAGATTTTTAAAAAAAGACATGAGAGGCAAATTTTTTTACACAGAAGGTGGTTCGCATTTGGAATGAATCTCCTGAGGCAGTGGTGGATGCAGGTACAATTACAGCATTCAAAAGACATTTAGATTGGTGCATGAATAGGAATGATTTGGAGGGATTTGGGCCAGGAGTAGGGAGGTGGGAGTAGTTTAGTTTGGTATTATATTCGGCGTGGACTGCTTGGACAGAAGGGTCTGTTTCCGTGCTGTATAACTCTATGCGTGCTTATTTTAGTCATGGACTGGACTTCTCCCAACCGAAAATATCTTCAGCAAGCCAAGTCACTCAATGCTCCTCTACATTGATGAACCACATTATTTTTAATACCTCAATTGTAGGCCCCTATTTTCTATACAAGAGGACATGGAGTTTTCAAAGCCTATCTTTAGGTAGATTATTTCCAATCCCTTAATTGGAGCTCAACTCATTTATCTTTCCTGCAGAATTCAGGATAATGCAGCAAAAGTTTTCCAAGTTGTGGAATCACATCTGAGTTGAACATTATGCAAGTGAAGTCTTGATAATCCTGAGTTTGCAAAGAATTACACTGATAACCAATTCAAGATTATCACATTTGCATTATGGCGCATTTGCTAGTACAGAAAGTTGCATATATTAATAAATCGACAGAGCCTCTTTCTTTGCAGGTAGAAAAGCGTGTACAGAACTGTTTCAATTTAACAAAATAGGTGGTAGATACACACTGGTTCATTTCTCAGGGCCATTCCTTGACCAATCTGACTCAACCTGCCTTGTTTTTAAATTTGAACAAAACCTGACGGTCAATTGCGAATCATCATTAACAAGTGTATTCTCTATAGCAATGCCTCTACCTATCCCCTCCTCCCACCTCAAGCCGCACCCCCATCTCCTACCTACTAACCTCATCCCGCCCCCTTGACCTGTCCGTCCTCCCTGGACTGACCTATCCCCTCCCTAACTCCCCACCTACACTCACCTTTACTGGCTCCATCCCTGCCTCTTTGACCTGTCTGTTTCCTCTCCACCTATCTTCTCCTCTATCCATCTTCTATCCGCCTCCCCCTCTCTCCCTATTTATTTCAGAACCCCCTTCCCCTCCCCCATTTCTGATGAAGGGTCTAGGCCCGAAACGTCAGCCTTCCTGCTCCTCTGATGCTGCTTGGCCTGCTGTGTTCATCCAGCTCTACACCTTGTTATCTCAGAGCACTTGCTAGCCAGTCAGCATGTTTCTTTCATACAAAATTTATCTTCCAATGAGAAACACAAATGATGTTGATGAAACAAATGTTACATTGATTAGGACCTGTTTTATATGTGCATATTTCTACCATGATGTATTCTTTTCAGGTGTCTTTTGCAGTGTTCAGTCTGGCAAGACTGGATGTTCTCGCTTGGATATATAAATCCTAAATGCACGGATGAACAGAAAATAACAGAGATGGTCTATAACATTTTCCGTATTCTTCTGTATCATGCAATTAAGTACGAATGGGGAGGCTGGCGTGTTTGGGTAGATACTCTGTCAATAGCACATTCTAAGGTAGGATTTGTTAATAATTGCAACTTCATTATATTAGCAGGAGTTAACTACAAAAGCACATGTTCAAGTTCTGCTGTAAAGTGCATTGTTAGTATAACAAAGAACCTTATTCTTTGTACTATAGAAGTAAAAGTTGAGGGTGGGCTAACTTAGTTGGCTGGACGACAGGTTTGCAGTGCATACTTCAACAACATGGGTTCAATTCCTGCTTTGGCTGAGGTTACCAAGAGGGATTGCCCTTCTCAATCTCTTCCCTTGCTTGAGGCATACTGACCCTCAAGTTAAACCACCATAAGTCATCTGTCTCTAAATGAGAGAGCACAGCCTTATAATTTAGTAAGACTATAACAGCTTTTTACTATAGTAGTGACAATGGAATAATGGATCATGACTTTCTTTGCAGCATAAGAGCAGTAACTTCTTTTCAAAATTGTTTTAATATGGTTCAGCTCACTATGTAGCAATAAACATTTATGGATTGAAGAAGACTGTAAATATGTAATAAGCAATGTGATATGCAGTTCATTGTCACCCTCTTCTGGTAAATTAGAAAAATTGCAATTCAGCTGTCTGTCACCTGGGTTACTTCCTGATTGTGTTGCCTATTAAAACATTCTATGTTTTGATTGAAATGGAAATTAGCTTTATTATTTGGACAATATTTTGTTCCTTAATCATTTTCTGTACTAATTTTTTAAAAATTCTAAGTTAAAATGATTTAAATTAAATTACCTTTGTATTTTTGGCTGAGACTGTCCAGCTACCACCGTTGCAATTCCATCTTTGATTGTATTATGCTATGTTTCATCATTATGTTTGAATCAGAGTCAAAGAGATATTCAGTACAGAAAAAGACCTTTCAGTACATTGAGTCTCTGCCAGTCAAAAACAGGCACCTAACTGTTCTAATCCCATTTTCCTGCACTTGGCCCATAGCCTTGTATGCCTTGGCATCCCAGGTACCCAGGTAAATAGTTCTTAAATGTTATTAGGGTTTCTGACTCTACCACCTAGTCAAGCAGTGAGTTCCAGATTCCTACCACCTCTGGGTGAAAAGATTTTTCCCAAAATTCTTTCCAAACCTTCTGTTCTTTACCTTAAATCTGTACCCCCGGTCATTGATCCCTCTGCCAAAAAGAAAAAAATTCTTCTCTGCTCTATCTATGCCCCTCATAATTTTATCCATTTCAATCATGCTCCCCCCATTCATTCTCCTCCGATCCAAAGAAAACAATCCCACTCTATCCAATCTCTCTTCTTAACTAAACATCTCTAACCTAAGCCAAACCTGGTAATCACCTTTGCACACTGTCCAGTGCAGTCACTCTTAAATCTAGATTCTAGAACTGTACTCTAGCAGTTGGCTTAACTTAACGTTTTGTACAGTTCCAGTATAATCTCCCTGCTCTTAAACTTTATGCTTTGGCTAATAAAGGCATGTATCCCATATGCCTTCTTAAACACTTTATCTACGTGTCCTGCTAAATTAAGGGAGTGGTGTATGTGCACATCAAGGTCCCTCTGATCCTCAGTGTTCCTCAGGGTCCTATGTTTGTCATGTATTCCGTTGCCTTCTTTGTCCTGCCCATCACCATACACTTATGCAGATTGAATTCCATTTGCCATTGATCAGCCCATCTATATTCTTCTATAATCTAGGGCTATCTTCACTATTCACCATCTAACCAATTTTCACATCTTCCACAAACTCACTGACCAACTGGCTGTATTCAAGTCTGAATCATTTCTATTATAACACAAACAGCAAAGGCTCCAACACTGAGCCCTGCCTAACCCCACTGGATGTAGGTTTCTCTCGAGTATAGAGAAAAAAACATGGAGCAGTACAGCACAGGAACAGGTCCTTTGGCCCACCATGTCTGCACCACCATGATGCCATTCTAAACCAATCTGCCTGCACATGGGGCTGTAAATCCTAATTATAATCCTATAATTCCCCTATTTCAAGAACTGCAACATCCCCCCTCCGGTGATTCAGAATGCCCTGAACCACTTCTCTTGCATTTCCTGCACTTCTTCTGCCCTCAATCCCTCTCCCCCCAAACAAAAATAAGGATAGAGTCCCCCTGGTTCCCACATAGCACCCAACAACTTCCGCATCCAGCGCATCATCCTCCGCCACGTCCACCACCTACAATCCGACCTCACCACCAAAGAGACATTTTCCTCCCCACCTTATTTGCCTTTTGTAGGGACTGATCTCTCCGCGACTCCCTCGTCCGCTCCACACTCCCCCACCAACCCCACCACACCTGGCACCTTTCACTGCTACATCTCCCTTGTTACCTCTGTCCAAGGCCCCAAACAATCTTTCCAAATCTGACAGTGATTCACCTGTATGTCTTCCAATCTGGTCTACTGTATCCATTGCTCCCGATGTGGTCTCCTCTGCATCGCTGAGACCAAGCGCAGACTCTGTGACCGATTCACGGAGCAACTGTGCTCTGTACGCTATAATCAACAGCACCTTCTGCCTGGTGGCCATTTTAACTCCCCTTCCCACTCCCATGGTGACATGTCCATCCTGGGCCTCCTCCAGTGTCACGATGACACCACACATAAACTGGAAGAACAACACCTCATATTCCACCTTGGGAGCTTACAGCCCGATAACCTCAACATAGAGTTCACCAGTTTCAAAATCTCCCCACCCCTAGCCTTATCCCATGTCCAACCCTCTTTCTCATCCCTGCCTCCTTGACCTGACACTACCTGTCCATCTTCTTTGTCACCTATCCTCCCCACCCTTACCTCTGACCAATCTCCATTACCCCTACCGCATCCACCTATCACCGTCCCACCTACCTTCCCCCAGCCCCACCCTCTGCCTCTTTATTTATGAGCTACCTTCCCCCTCCCAAGTCCTGTGAAGATTGTAAACCCAAAACGTCGACTTTCCTACTCCTCTGATGCTCCCTGACCTGCTGTTTTCCTCCAGCTCTACACTGTATTATCTCTGACTCCAGCACATACAGTTTTTGCTATCTCCACCTTATCAATCAAGTTGGTCAGACATGACATTCTCTTAAAAAAACCATGGTGGCTGTTCTTGATTAATCCCTATCTCTTCAAGTGCAGGTTAATTCTTCCCCTCAGAATTGTTTCCATTAGTTTCCCTATCATTGGGGTTATACTTAGTGACTGACCTGTAATTTCTTGGTTTATCTCTTCATGCAGTAGTAATTATAGTGCTGATTCTAAGTGCTGATACTATTTTATACGTGCCAAGTTTTTATTTCTTGCAATGCACTCAGGAAGACTTGTGAACCAGAATAAAGTATTAAATCCATTATTAATTTGCAATGTAAACATCAATCCCTCTCATGCCCTCCATTTTGATCTCTGAGAGGAGATATTAACCATCGAATGCTGACAGAATATGATGCTATATCAATACAATTATGGCGTGCTTTAGATCCCTCTTAACTTATCAATGTATCAGTTCCATGCACCAGATGTACTGGTTGTTTTGTCATAGTTGTTATCAAACCATTATCATTCATTAAACAAAATCTTAACAGAAGCACTACTTTGTTAGATTATTTTCCAGAAATTACTAAACATTTAAAGCAGGTCATTTAAGAATGAAGAATGGAAGATTTTGATCATTTGGAAAAAGAATTGCAAATTGCAAATGAATTATTATGATTCGAGTTAATCTACTTCTCCTAAGAAACAAACTAGGAGCAGGAGTAAACCTTTCAGCCCTTTATAACCTTTATTACTGTTCCATGATCATGAAGATATTCAGCTTTGCAATTAATCAGCTGTTGATCAGGAACTGATTTTCAATAATACATCTCGCTTTCAGAAAGGTCTCTATCATTTTAATTTTTTTCCCACAAGTACAGGATCTCTTGGTGCTGATGATGGAAGAATACAATTGCTGCTATGCTGTCTAACTAAGGGGGAAGTCTTGTGGTACAGTTGATAGCATCCCTACCTCTTAGCAAGAAGCTCTGGGTTCGAGTCCCACTTGGGGATTTGATGGCCAAGGGAGGTGTATTCATAACCCAGCCAAACAAGTTAAACATCAATTGGTAAATACTTTGGCAGATGGTAAAATTGAGGGAGTGTCCTGGTCATCCATGTTTGATGCTGAGTGGTGCCCCTCAGGTTATAACCTCTGTCACCACGCTAACAACCTGTCACCGTATCCCCTACCCAGCTTGTATCCAAATTCCTACTCATCTGCCGTCCTGCCCTGGCACCATTTTTCCTCCCCAGTAAGCACTCTTCTCACCTAGCATCCTACTTACCTGGCACTATAACCAACAGGCACCTATGTGACTGGCAGTCTACCTCTCCTACCCATCTGGCACCCTATCCTCTTGGCACCTTAATGTCTAACGTATACCGTGTATAATTACGGTCTGACAGACACTGTCAAAATTACTGTCAGGACTTTAAGTCTCAGAATATAGCAGTTGACTGCTGTGAAAATGGGGCATGATTTATCTTCCTCTGACAGTTCTACACTATGAATGAGCTGTCAGAATAGAAGTAGGGCTTCGTATTTCTGAGGGAGTCCTGAACAGAATTGCCTGTCAGAAATGCTGAGCTTTAATTAAAAAAAAAAGTGAGATTGCCATTCATTGGAAAATCCAGTCCATGATTTCTAATGGTGTTACATGTAGACATATTTCAAGACTTTAGTCGTTTTTCTTTAACTCTAATTGGTATGTTTTTAATGTGAATAAAATGATTTAACTGGTGTCTGCTGTAGCTGAAAGGCAAGACCATAATATTTTTAATTCAAATTTAATTGTACTATTGCAGAGCCATAATGTTTGTTCCAAAACATCCATTTGAATGATTTGGACATTGAAATATCTATAACTGCTGTTGATTGATTACAACTAACATTACTGTTTCTGAAGGTCACCTATGAAGCTCATAAGGAATACCTAGCCAAGATGTATGAAGAGTATCAAAGGCAAGAAGAGGAAAACATCAAAAAAGGAAAAAAGGGTAGTGTTAGCACAATTTCTGGCCTTTCCTCTCAAGCAATAGGATCCAAAGGAGGCATAGAAGTCAGAGAAATTGAAGATGGTTCCCAGACTCAGAGCCCAGAGAGTGAAACTGACTACCCTGTCAACACGGATTCTAGAAATCTCCTAGTTGAAGCAAGGGTATCCAGTAGTGGTGCAGACAGTTCAGACAGGCCAACAACAGGAGTACATGTGGAGGTTCATGATCTCTTGGTGGATATCAAAGCAGAGAAGGTCGATGCCACAGAAGTAAAACTTGATGATCTAGATCTCTCACCTGAGACACTGGTTGCAGAAAATTGTAACCTGGTCGAGGTAGAATCTCTTTTGGACAAGGTTTATACTTCTGCTGTGGAGAAACTACAGAACAATATTAATAGCACCTCCATTTCTCAACAGAGAGAACAGAGAGACAGTGGTCCCTTAATATCTCTGGTAGATGAAAAGGATAATGAACCTATTAATAGTACATCATTTCTCTTTGATAAAGCAACAAACCATCAGGAAAAACTACTGGCTGAATTGCCAGCTGCTGACAATCTTTCAAGTACAACTGTGCCAGAGAACCAAATACATTCAAGTGCCAGCGATGACCTGGGGCTGTTAGCTCATATGACCAGTAATTCAGATATTACAAGTCCAAAATCTATAATTGAGGATAAGGATTTCAAAATTGCAACAAATTTGGAAGAAATGAGTATCCTGTCTGAATCAGAAGGAATTGTTGCAAAAGCAGTGGAATATACTGAAATGATTGGCACAACCATTGATTCAGAACTATCTTCAAAAAAGACTGTAGGTAACTTGGATGCTGCTAGCACAGTTTCTGATACTGACAGATCTGATGATGGCAAAGAACCAGGGAAAGAAGTTAAAAAGATTCAAACCACCACCACAACTCAGGTAAGATTTAAAAAGATAATATGCTTTGCTCATCTTGTTAATTATATTCTGCATTTGTAATAACTGCATAAATGAGAAATGAATACTTTTTATTTGTTAGAAATGTGAGTGAACTGTGCTTCTATTTACATCTGTTTTTCATTTATACTTCCTTATGTTCTTCAGTAATGTTGTTGTCCATCTTTAGTCAAGCAGACAGCTGGGCCTAGTATGAGGTTAACAGTTTCATGACATCCAAAATTAAAACTGAGAAAAACTGCAGAACAAAACATTTAGCATTTGAATTGCAGATGCCAAAAGTACATTTATGACTTGTCTCCTCTAATTTGAAGCCTCTAAGTTATAAATTTCACGAGTCATATATTATCTAACATAAGAGTTGAGAAATCATAAGCTTATAAGGTAGTGATCAATCTACGTTTAAATATGCATAAGCTAAATAGACAGAAAAAGTATACAAGCATGACAGATGAATGATTTACTGATCCCAGGGGTAGAAAAGCAAATGCAGCTGATGTTTGCAGCTGGAAGGAATAGTCTCTTTTCTGATGGTTAACAGAAGTGTTCTCCTTTGTTCTTTGCCTCCTTGAGTTGACCAAGATATTAGAAAACTTCTAGTTTTATGCTAGTCTTCAAGCATCCATTAATTTACTTTATTTCTAGGGGCTAGTTGTTGGCTCTACATTAACCAATTGCTCAGACTCTTCTAAGCAATGATTACAGCAGATATCCAAGTGTTAGGGTGGACACCTGAATTGAATTGGACTGGACTGAATCAGCTTTGTTGTCACATGTACTCAACTGAGTACAGTAAAAAGTTTATAAGGTGCCATTTATAGTGCCATCATAGGCACTAAAGGTACCTAGGTACAATCTTTAGTTACAGAATAGAGAAATGAAGAAAAAAAGTTACATTACCATAGGTCAGAAAAAAGCAAAGTTAAAAAGACAACCATCACAGTCTCTCTACAAAGGCTTTCTGCAGCAGACCAATGGAGGGGGCCTCCACATGGTCTGGCGGCTGGCTGCTGCCATGCTCCATGCTGGGCCACTGCTGGCATGCTTCCGCATCGGGTCGCTATCCCTGCTCTGCACTGGGCTGCCAGTATCCCTGTTGTGGTCGCCAGCGTCGCCGCTATGGCTGTTGGCATCTCTGCTGATTGCTGACTGTGCTTTGCAGGCTGGGACTGGGTATCCAAGGCTGAGAGAACAGATGAGAGAGGGAGAGGGAAAAAAGATAAAGAACAGGCAGAACGGAGGAGCTTGGCTGGAGCGGCCTACTTTGCTGCCATCTTACCGGAAGTCCCATTACCTGTCCCATTGTACATCACTTCAGCTTATGTCTGATTTTTAGTTTACCTCATACCAAGAGTCCTTCATATGCCCTTATCATACACACAGACACTGGCGTGTAAACATGAAATGGTTTATACATGAACTGAGCACCATACAGTCATAGTTGGAGCCAGCAGTGCAGTGGTAACGTCTCTGGCTTAATAGTCAAGAGACCCAGGCAAATTCTCGTGGGTTCATGAGATCCACCATGACATCTGGTGGAAATTAAATGCAATTAATAGTGATCTGGAACTGTGAAGCTATTCTCAGTAGTGGTGCAATGAAACTGTCATTTTTTTTTAATAAAAAATTTTTAATAAAAATAGAAATTTTTTAATAAAAGAGAAGGAAATTTGCCATCCTAACTCAGTCTATCTCAGATTTAAGATTAACAACTGTTTTAGCATCAGCTGCCATTTGTGGACGGAAGTTCCAAACCACTACCTCCCTTTGTGTATAGAAATGTTTCCTAACATCTGTCCTGAACTGCCTGGCTGTAAGTTTTAGATTATGGACCCCTAATTTGCAAATCCCCAACCATTGAAAATAGTTCATCTTTATCTCCCTTGGATTTTTCTGTTAATATCTTGAAGACTTTGATCAGATCACCCTTTAATCTTCCAAATTTAAGGGAGACCAGGCCTGATGTGCCTAATCTCTCTTCATAACTTATCCCTGAAATTCAGGTATATTCTTCTAAACCTATGTTCAGGCCAATACATCATTCCTAAAGTATGGTGCCCAAGTCAGTACTCCAAGGGGGGTCTTACCAGGGTTTATATAACTACAGCATAACTTCTGCATCTTTGTATTCGAATCCTCTGGATATAAAAACCAGGATTCCATTAGACACTATTTTCTGTACCTATTGAAGGTATTTTAAGATCTATTCTGCTGAATCTTTGAGTGTCTTTGAACATCCACTGTATTTACCTTCATAGCATCGAGAAAGTACCCTGATCTATCCTTTTTTGGTCCAAAATGGATAACTTCATACTTGCTTTTTTGAATTCCATCTACCACAGTTTTGCCCATTCACCTGCTCTATTGATATCTGTTTGTGATTTTATGCTATCATCTACACTGTTTGCAGTGCTACTTAACTTTGTGTGATCAGAAAATTTTTTATATGACTTTTTATACCATTGTCCAAGTTAATGAAGGAACTGGTGATGGTTGGGACACTGTCCTGTGAAACTTTGACAGTGATATCCTAGACTGAAATGATTAGTCTCCAATGATGTAACCAACATCCTTTATGTTATGATTCCAACTGGTGGAGAATTTTCTCCTGATTCCCACTGACATCAATTTTGATCAAATACTCCTTTGTTATCAACAGTCTTTGTCCATGTTTTGTGGAGATGAGGGGTATGCAGTTAACAGGAGGAGAATGTGGTTCCAAGAATACTCCTAAACACATCAATAGAGAAACCCAACATACCAATGCATAAACAAGGCTGACGCATTCATAATCTTCGTCAACGGGAAATGTCAAGTGGATTTTCTACCTCAATCTCCTCAGGTCCCACTATCATAGATCCTACTCCAAAGTCAATGTAGGGGATGTAGTAAAGGAAGATATTCTTGAGCCATAATGCTTTCCCGTTTATTTCAGAAACCCAGAAAATAAATAAAGACCTTTGGAAGTAAATAGGGAGCTTCGAGAATTGAATGTTATGATCAGAGCAAAAAGCTTGTGAAAAGTGACATCCAGAAGGAAAATGTCAGTATTTGAGCCATTTGATCAGAGTTGAAAAGCCATGGAGACCTATGCTAGAAGACAGCAGAAAGATGGTTTGACCCAGGCATCTAGAATGATTGACATCATAGCACAGTTGTAAGTGAGCTAAACCAGTTCTTTGAGGATGACAGAGACAGACAAGTATGAATATCATTTACTGCAGATCTTCTGCTAGTTGTAGGTACAAGCATAGAAAGAGGGCCCATGTTTTAACCAAGGTAATAATGTGATCTGGTCACAAGTGTTCCAAAATGAGCATTATTGATCAGGTTAATGGGGAGTAAGTACCACGACAGCAGTTTCAGCAATAGTTTGCATTACTTTACAGATGATTGTGAGTGGGCAGATGGATTGCTATTATTGATATAGGATGCTTCTATTTAATCTAGATAGGGTGTACCTACACAGTTTCAACATTAATGGGAAATGCCAGTTTTGCAGCTTTATTGGAGTATTTTGAATAGAGAAATGCCTAGATTTGAAGCTCAACAAGGAGGTTGTTGATGCTCATTCCCATATGTTTCCCCCACATTAAAGCCTTGCTTGTTATCATATGGAGCAAATACAATTGACTTTGGAGTAGGATCTGATAGTGGGACTTGAGGAGATTCAGGTAGAAAATTCACTTAACATTTCCAGTTGATGAAGTTTATGAATGCTTTAGCATTGATATGTTGGGTTTCTCCATTGATATGTTTAGGAGTATTCTGGGAACCACATTCTCCTCCTGTTAACTGCATAATGATCCACTGCCATTGACAATTAGATATGGTAGGAATTCAGAAGCCTTGATGTGACTGTTAATTGTGGGATTGATGTCTCTGCCTATATCATGTGGAGCTGGAGAAACATCAGTAGGTCAGGCAGCATCAGAGGAGTAGGGTCCTGATGAAGGGTCCCAACCTGAAACATCAACTTTCCTGCTCCCCTGATGCTGCCTGACCTGCTGTGTTCCTCCAGTTCCACACTGTATTGACTCTGACTCTAGCACCTACAGTTCTTGCTATCTCCTGCCTACATCACGTTGTGTCTATTTAGCCACATTGTTGTCTTGTGTCTAGCTTCATCCGATGAACACCTCAGTTTCAGGTATTAAAGCAACGTACTGCACATGCTGGAGATCTGAAAAATGATGGAATGCCAGAAAACTCAGCAGGTCTGGTGGCATCTGTGGAAACAGAGATAAAGTTTTGAATCCATTACAACTCTTCTTTGGAACTGAAAGGGACTGGAAAATGTTTTTTTTTAATGCTGTTGACAAAAAGGGAGGAGGAGCAAGCGAAACTGATGATTAGAGTACCCAGAGCAAAAGACAAAAGTATTTCTAATGATAGTAGTATATCCCTCCTCTCACCATCAATTCCATCTGCTCCTACTCTCCTTTTGTCAACAACATGTAAACCATTTGACCTTGAAATGTTAACTGTTTCTTTTTCCACAGATTTTACCAGGCCTCCTGAGTTTCTCCAGCACTTTTGTTTTCATTTTCAGAAATGCTTGATGCGTGCTGTTCATTTGCTGTTGGACCCCAGCTTGCTAACAATGTAATGCTGGATTGAGGCATGTGCAAGGCTATGAGTTTATAGACTATAATGAAATACATTGTATTGCTGATGATGGCCCAGTTTTGACCTGCTAGATTTGATCTGACTCTTACCCATTTAGCACAATGTTAGTGCCACACGCACGATGGTGGGTAGCTTCTTTGTGGAGATTGGTCTTCATTTCTGCAAGGTCTTTCGAATGGTCACTGCCACTAGTTTTGTCATAGTCAAATGCATCTGTAAAAAGCAGAATGACGAGAAGTTTGTGAATTTTCCCACGCCTTTGTTCTTGCTACTTATGCCAAGCCAAGTTTTGCAACTGTGACCTCTGGACTCAGCCAACTTGTTCAGCAGTAATGTTACTGAACTATTCTTGGTAATGGACTTTGAAGTTCCCTTTCCGTGACTGCCATGTTGTTATTTCATTACTTGTAGGACCATGTCCCTACAACTTAATGAGAAGGACATTCCAGGGTCAACTTTGGCTATGGTGTGTAGAATTTATTCCTTAGGCTGTGTGATCCATCTGGTTCTATTCTAATTGCAACTTTTTTGTAGCTGATTGGTGAAACTGGATGGTTAAGTTGGTTTTGCTAAAGCCAACCATAAAGTGCTGATATGTACCTAAAGCATCAACGGGAAGCAAACAATGAATTGTTTAAATCACCATTGTCATCTATTTTGTAATTTGCACTTCTGACTAAAGATCAGCTTGCAGCATATTCAGATAATGGAAGCATTTGTTGAGGTAACAAAGGGGAACTGCCTGCCACCCAGCTGTTTGATAGAAAACTTATTATAGAGTCATAGAGTCATTCAGCATAGAACAGCCCTTCGACCCTCCATGTTTAAGCTGACAAAAAGACACCAAACTACACTAATCCCAGTTAGCTGCACTGGCCCGTAGCCTGCTATGCCCTGACATTTGAAGTGCTCAACCAAATGCTGCTTAGAAGTTGCAAGAGTACCTGCCTCCACTAACCTCTCAGGCAACATCTTCCATATTTCTACCACCCTCTGGGTGACAACAGTTTTCCTCTGATCTTCTTTAAACCACTTATCCCTTGCCTTAAACTTTATCTCAGTGATTATTTAAGAACTTAATATTTCCAATTTCCTGCCAGACCTTCCTTGTTTAGAAAGAATGATGGCAACTGGGATTATGATAGATTTTAGGTTTCCTAAGCAGTTAAGATAATGCAGGGAAAAAAAATTCCTGAACCAGATTTTAGAAATATTTCTGTGATTCCAAGCTGGTGTGATTTTCACTGCTTGGCAATGCCAAGAGAAATGCTACAGACAACACCAACCATTCTACATGACCTTCATTGATCTGACCAAATTTTTGTCTCAGTCATTTTGGAAATGCTATGGAAGACCCTCTCAAAGGCCAACAGTCCATTGAAATTCATCAACATCCTCTGTCTTTTCCATGACAAGATGAGAGCAATGGTCCTCACTGACAATAATTTGATGGAATCCTTTGAGGTCAAGACAGGGGTCAAGTAGGGATGTATCATTGCCCCAATCTTTTTCTTCATCTTTATTGCTTTATTCTTTATCCTGTCAAGAACAAGCTTCCCAGTGCTGTAGGCATGATCTACAGGATGGATGGAAGACTTTTCAAACTAAATCAGTTGAAATTCAAAATAACAATGACCCCACTTTCTCTTGTGGAACTTCATTTGCAGATGGAAATGTCATCTGTGCTCTCTCGGAAAAAAATCTTCAAGCTTCCCTTAATGCCTTTGCAGAAGCATACCAAAGAATTGGTCTCAGCCTCAACTTCAAAGAGACATAAATCCTTTACTGACCCATCCCAGGTCAAGTTTTGATCCACCCCTTCGTTAAGATCAACAGAGAAATTCTCCCAAATGTAGAACATTTCCCCTAGCTGGGAAGCTATTTTCCATCTAAGGCTGATATTGATGCAGAGATTCAACATCACATCCCATCTGCAATGCTGTCTTTGAACACCTAACAATGAGAGACTTCAATAACTATGACATCTATGCTGATACCAAAATCCTTGTGTATAAAGTGGTCATCCTCCCAATTCTTCTATATGACTCTGAAGTTTGGACTACGCATAGATGCCACTTTAAGACTCTTAAGTGTCAACAATGCTGATTGAGATGGGGGCTACATCGGTGTACCTGAAACACACAATAGCGCCAGCATCAAGGCCATGACCACCTGAAGCCAACTCAGTTTTGCCAGCAACTTGGAGACAGTGAGGATTGCATTTGCTGGAAGCCACAGTCAACAGATGTGTAGCTGGAGAAGCACAGCAGGCCAGACAGCATCCGAGGAGCAGGAAAATCAACATTTCAGGCCTTCATCAGGGTTTTGACCCGAAACATTGACTTTCCTGCTTCGCGCTGTCTGACCTGCTGTGCTTTTCCAGCTTCACATCTATTGACTCTGTTTTGCCAGCCATGTGCTTAGGATGCCCGAGTTCCAACTGCCATAACAAAACATCTTCACCCAGCTCAAGGAAGGCACTCAAACAAAAAGGAAGCATTTCGAAGACTCCTTGAAGGCTTCCTTCAAGAAATGCAACAGCATAGGAGACACTCATTCAAAAGAAACTAACTTGGATGAAACATCTCAATGAAGGGACAAGATTCTTTGAGAAAATCCAACAGAAGAGGAAATACAGAAAAGTAACTGGAGAAAGGAATGCCAAAGATCTCAAGGCCAAGGACCATTTTCACCTCCTTGAAACACCTGCTAAATATGTGGTCAGAGATGTAGCTCTAGGATTGGGTTCATCAGCCATGCAAGGACCCATAGAACCCATGATCAGTGAAATGGAATTTCCTTGGTGGGCGATCATACTTGTTAGCAAATTATTGCTGGCAATCATTGCTTAGGAATGCAAGGTGATCACTAATCAAAAAAAGATGGTGTATTCTTGAGTAACGCTGTCTTAATATTTGCCCAAAACATGTCAATTTTCACATGTATGCTGAAAATGGCTATCACTACCTTACCACTTTTTTAAAATCAGTCCTTCTGTATCCTCTGATTAATCACATTGCTTGTCCAACATCAATATTTGATGAGTAACAATTTCTCCCAGTTAAATATAGCAAAGTCTGAAGGAATTGTTTGATCCTGCCACGCACACGCACGTACCTGGATCTCCAAACACAGCAGCGTTCTTAATCATTTGGTACAAAACTCTGTTGTTATTGTAACAGTGTATTATCAGTGACTTGCCATGAGTATTGCTTCTGGAGATTAACCAACACCATTACAAATCTTTAATATACAAATCTGTGGACACATGGATCATATTTTACTGACTTGACTCGAGTTAACTTTCTGTTGGATGTTTCAAATTCTTATTTCCTAAAATTATTCAATACTTTGGTGGTGCTCATCCCTACCCTTTTTGCAACATTTCTGTTTTAATATAATCTGAATTGTATTTTTTTATTAAATGTACATCAGTTTAAGCTTTTGAGTTCATTCTCTTGTTATGGAGGATGTTGAAGATTTATTTAAATTAATTATATAATTTTTAATTTACAGTCCATTCAGGGACGAGGAGGTGGGTTTCAAGAAAGAGACCTGCGTGTTGATCTTGGTTTCCGAGGAATGCCAATGACTGAGGAGCAGCGCCGACAGTTTAGTCCAGGACCACGAACTACCATGTTCCGCATTCCTGAATTTAAGTGGTCCGCTATGCATCAGCGTTTGCTGACAGATCTGCTTTTTGCTTTGGAAACAGATGTGCATGTTTGGCGGAGGTGATGAAATATTAGCATTTCCTGTAGATAATAATGTCTGTAGAACTTTATATAATGCTGTTGATATCCTTGATACATCGCAAAGTACTACACTTTAAAGTGCACTGTTATCTAGAGAAATACCGTAGCCAATTTGCCCAGCATAAACATCAAATGAATGACTGACCATTTAAATTGTTTTTGAGGTGGTAGTTTCACAGGGGAAGCTCGGTGCTTTCCTCTATCAAAGTACCTTGTATGTTTAATTTGAAAAGCCAATCAGAACCTTCGTTTAAGTCTCATTTGAAAAATGTTGTTTCTGACAATGTAGCAATCTCTAACAGAATTAGATGTTCTATTCAGAGGCAAAAGTAATAAGAAACTTAAGAAAAGTGCTTTGTTAAGTGGAGAAATTCTGTTATGATTGGTTGTTTAAATCTGTTTTATTTGGTTTAGTTAAGAAAAAGGAGGTGACCCTGCCTAATGATCTCCATGATTGAAATTTCCAAACTGTCATTTTAATCTTCACTTTTTATTGTAATGCATCATGTGAATTTGGAAAGAATTTTTAAGGAAATCAGCATTATGTCACTTAAAGATTTTTAATAAAAGTTGTACACTTTAGGCTTTATGTACACTTGAATTTCAAAACTGTCAATTACATCTAAGAGATATGATCAGTTCTTAAGTATTATAATAAGACTATTTTTCAGTGGGACTAGTCCAAGAGGAATTTTGATCCATAACCTTGATAATTAACTGTATTAATTTTCCACCTCATGCAAGTGCAGGGAAATCTCACCCACTAGTTAAAAAAAATTTCTAATCTACCTGTTCAGATATTGTTGCACATCTCTGTAGTGGGTGAGACTTGAAATCATGCCTCCTGGCTCTGACCCACTCATTCTACAAATGAGGCAGTTGTGAGCTTCCTACCCATGATTTAATGTCCATTTAAAATGGCTAGGTGGTAAACTGTGAGCAATTTTTTGAAGCTTGTTGCCAGTATGCTATGCAAAGCTGAACAGTGCAAAATAAGGCAGTTGCCATTGTGGTCTTAACTGTTTTACAGGAATACTGAAAGGAATGAACAGTAGAGTATATAAGCAGGGAATGTGAGAATGTGACTAGTTTATCTTCTTTCCTGCAACATAACTCAGATCTACCCACATTTTCTGAACTGAATGTTCTCTTATATTTTGTGTGAATCTCTTCTCATTTCCTATACCCAAATTTGTAATGGGTTATTCCCATGTAAGCTTGCTGCTCTGTGCAAGTAAGTTACCACAAATGACTCAAAATGCTTCCTGAAAATCTGACCCTTTTGCTCAATGAGTGCAATTTCTGATGTCTAAATGTAGGTTTGAACAATTACATATTTCCAAATAACATCATAAATAACATAATTTCCTTGCCGTTTTATATCCTTCAATAAGTTCACTAAAGTTTTTATTTGGATCCTAAGACTCTTCCAAAAATTTGGACTTGATATTTTTGAGTCTGAGAGCTGAACCTGGATTGTGAATCCAGACTGCATTTAATACCCCAGAACTTGCACTGTTCATTCAGTTGTGCTGAAACTCATTGACACATAAAAATACTAAATTATGGTTGACAAAACAGAAATTGGGCTGTTAGAACATAGAACATAGAACTGTGCAGCACAAGAATGGGCCCTTCCTCCCACGATGTGCCAAACATGGCACCAAATGAAACTAATCCCTTCTGCCTGTCATTGGTCCATATCCCTCCGCTCCTTGCATATTCATGTGCTTACCTAAAAGCCCCTTGAATGTCCTTATAATATCCAGCTCCTCCACCACAGTGCGTTCGAGACTCCTACCACTCTCTGTGTGCAAAACTTGCCCCTCACATCTGCTTTGAACTTTCTCCCTGTAACCTTAAATACATGCCCCCTAGTATTAAGACATTTCAACTCTGGGAAAAAGATTCTGACCATCAACCTTATTTATGTATCTCATAATTTTATAGACTTCTATCAAGTCTCCCCTCAGCCTCCGCTGCTCAAGAGAAAACAACCCGAGTTTTTCTAGCCACTTCTTATAGCTCTTACCTTCTAATCCAGGCAGCATTCTGGTGAAGATCTTCTGTATCCTCTCCAAATCCTCCACATCCTCCCTGTAATGTGGTGACCAGAATTGAACGCAATACTCTAAGTATGGCCTAACCAACATCTTACAAAGCTGCAACATGACATCCTGACTCTTGTACTCAATTCCCTGACCAATAAAGGCAAGTATACCATACACCTTCTTTACCACCCTATCTACTTGCATGGCCACTTTCAGGGAGCTGTGGACTTGAACCCCAAGATCCTTGTGTACTTCAATGCTGTTCAGAGCCCTGCCATTAGCTATACTTTTTCTTAACATTTGATCTCCCAAAATGCAACACCTCTCACTTAGCCGGATTAAACTCCATCTACCATTTCTCTGCTCATATCTGCAACTGATCTATATCCTGCTGTATCTTTTAACAACCTTCTACACTATGCACAACTCCACCGATCTTTGTATCGTTTGCAAACTTACTAACCCACTCATTTACATTTTCATCCAAGTCATTTATATATCTCACAAACAGCAGAGGTCCCAGTACAGATCCCTGCGGAACCACTAATCATGGACCTCTAGACTGAAAAACACCCTTCCACCCCTACCATTTGTCTTCCATGAGCAAGTCAATTCTGTATCCATGCAGCCAAGTCACCGTGAATCCAATGCATCTTAATCTTCTGGATGTACCTACCATGAGGGACCTTGTTGAAAGCCTTTCTAAAATCCATGTAAATAACATCCACTGCTCTACCTTCACTGATCACCTTTGTCACCTCCTCGAAAAATTCAATGAAGTCAGTAAGTCATGACCTCCCCCGCACAAACTCATGCTGACTGTCCCTAATTAGGCCATGTTTTTCCAAATGTGCGTAAATCCTATCCCTAAGAATTCACTCCATTTTGTTAAGTTGTTGAGTTGAGTTCAAAATTCCTGGAGGTTATGTAGAGGCTGTGTACTACCCTAGTCTGATTTATCTTTGACTAGGTAATCTAGAACTATTTCGCACTTGTAAAGTGATACCTAAGAGGCTATTTCATATATTTTGTTTAGGATTGTTGTGTGTCTGACATATTTACAAACCTGTTTAATATTTAAGTGGTTAATAGTTTCAAAAAGAAGCTACTAGGAGAGTCATTGTGATAGACATCTTGTTTTCCAATTTGGAATGTACACTGCTCATTGGGGCAAATCTACTCATCATGTACCAGGTCGCACGTTAGCAATCTGTAATCAGGTGGTAGATATATTCCATTGAAAGGGCTGACTGTTTAGGTTCCACCATTCCAGCCAGGCTAGATGGTCAAGCCTCAACAATTCCCTCATGATGATTCCATCTGCCACAAGTATTGACTTTATCCCAGTCTTCAATTGCCAGGCATTATTGGAACCCCTTGCCTAATGCCATTAGCTGACCCTTTCAGTTATGAAAGAAGACATCTGGGATTGTTCACAAAAGCAGCCTGTTCACCATAAAATGTGTGATTGCATTTCGTTGTGACCACAACTTGGACAGGCACATATCCGATTGAATAATGGTTCCACTAGTTGGAAGCGCATAGCTTCAGCAAGAACTACATCACATTCATGATGGGAAGCAAGCTCTGTATTTATTAAGTGGTATTTTGTATCTCTGGCTTTTATGAACCACCTCTTAATTGCAAGCTCAGACATTTGCTGATCAGCTGCATAATCAAAGTGCGTCTTTAGTTTGGTATTTGCACCTTCAAAGGCAGGGTCAGGGACAGAAATCATGGGGCCAAGTGCTGTTTCTGGTCCGGGTTCTGATCCAGACCAAGCTCGGCAGCTCCAGTGGAATCACAGTTGTCTCCAGAGAGCAGCGGGCCCAGGTTAACGAGTCTTGATGTATGCTCTTGTCCCAGGCCCCAAATACAGGACTGCTTCCAATGAACTATTAAGTGATTAATAGTTTCTTAGACCTTGAAAGTCTAAGAAATCCAAGCTAAACCTGTTTGTCACCAATCCAGTTGGTATAACACTCTTATTCAAAAAGGGAACAGGGCAAAAAAACAATTAACTCTGTAGCTGTTAGCTTAAGATGTCATTGGGAATGTAAGAGTCCATTTTAAAGCAGGTAAAAGCAAAGCATTTGGAAATATTTAATATAATTAAGCAGATCTAACATGGTCTAATGAAGAGGAAATCATGTCTGACAAATTTATTAGAGTTCTTTGAGGTGACAGCACTTGGGATAGATAAATAGGGACCAGTAAATGTAATATATTGAATTTCCAAAAGGCATTGAATAAGGTGCAGCAAATAAGCACCATGGCGTTGGGAAGTATATTAATATGGGATAGACAATTGACTAACAAATAGAAGACAGAGTTGGGATAAAGTGTTCATTTTCAGGATCTCAACCTGTAATTAATGGAGTGTGATAGGGCTGAATGCTGGACCCACAATTGTTTACACTACATATAAATGTTTTGGATGAGGAAAGTGAATGTACTGTCACCAAGTTTTTGGATGATAAAAAAATAGGCAGGAACATGAGTGGTGAGAATAACACAAAGAGTCTACAGAGGGACATAAACAGATTAGGTGATTGGGCAAAAACTTTGTAGACGGCATATAATGTGAGAAAGTATGAGCTTATGCAGTTTGGCAGGATGAGTAGGAAAGTTGAATATTATTTAAATGGAGATAGATTGCAAAAAGCTGCAGCATGGAAGGATTGGGAGTCCTCGTGCATAAGTCACAAAAAGCTGATGTACAAGTTCACGTAACAGGGAAGGCAAATGGAATATTTGCTTTTATTTCAAAGGGAATGGAATATAAAATATAAGGACGTCTTATTTAATCTACGTAAGACATAATTAGATCACACTTAGAATACTGTGAAGTTTTGGCTCCCTTATCGACCTCCAGAGAAGGTTCACTAAGATGAACCTGTGTATGGAGGGACTGTTTCATGAGGAGACATTTTTCTTTCTTTATTCGTTTATGGGATGAGGGCGTCGCTGGCTAGGCTGCATTTATTGCCCAGAGGGCAGTTAAGAGTCAACCACATTGAGTAGGTTGGGCCTGTACACATTGGAACTTAGAAGGAAGAGAGATAATCGTATTGAAATATATAAGATTCTTAAAGTGGTTGACAGGTTAGATGCTGAGAGGTTGTTTCCCCCTTATGGGAGAGTCTTTGACCAGAAGACATAATTTTATCATTAGGGGTTCACCCATTTCACACAGAAGTGAGGAGGAATTTTTTCTCTGAGGGTACTGAATCTGTGTAATTCTTTGCCATCGAGGGCTGTCAGGCTGGTTCATGGAGAATATTTAAGGTTGAGATAGACAAAAATGTAATAGTTAGGGAAATAGAAGGTTACGGTGAAAAGGCAGGAAAGTGGAGTTGATAGTTATCAGATCAGCCATGATATCATTGACTGGTGGAGCAGACTCAGACTGAATGGCCAACACTTGCTCTTAATGTTTTATGGTCATATGTTCTTACTACCTCTTCCAGTCTTAATACTCCTAAGAATCTGTCTTCCTCTGTCTTTTACTTATTATGGATATTGCCCTCTGACTTCTTCATCATTGACATCCAGCTGAATTCATTACCAAAATTTCTTCACCTTCCTCTCCTTCGATGCCATCTCTTAAAACTTAATCACCTCTATTAATGTTTTCCTTCTTTACTTTCGTATCTATTTTTGCTTGAGTATAACCCATTGAATTACCTTGGGGTTATTTTACTACTGTAAAGATGCTGTGCAAATATAAATTGTTATGATTGTTGTAAAATTAGCTTCAAAAACATTCTGACAATGATGGAAATTGGTAATTAGAACAGATGTCCTGTGTATTTTCATGACAAAACTTTGCAAACCCCCTCTTAAATCATGGAAGAAAATGTGTACTTTGGGTACATATCATATCTCCTTGGTTAACCTAGAGACTTCTTGAAATTACTTGCGATTGCTGCTAACTGTGTAATTAGCATCTAGAGAAATCGGAGCAGTACAGGAAGCCATTATTTTGCTGGCTCTTGAAATTTAGTTCAATATCCCTTTCAACTTCTGTTTGGCTGGTTAATGTTCAACTATAGTTCATCTAACCAACTCAAATCTTTTGTTAAGTGATTTAATAATTTTAGAAGTGCATCTCAGAGTAGTAATATTGTTATTTTCATAATTTTTGTTTTTGCAGCCATACTACAAAGTCTGTGATGGATTTTGTGAATAGCAATGAGAACATTATTTTTGTTCACAATACAATTCACCTCATTTCTCAAATGGTGGATAACATCATCATTGCTTGTGGTGGAATTTTGCCTTTGTTATCAGCAGCCACCTCCCCATCTGTAAGTATGAACCATTATCTAATGTTAGTCATCAGAATTGAAATCAATAATGTCTGTACAATAGTGTAAAGTTTTATTTTGCATTTGGCAGATATTCTTACGTTAATTTAATATAACCAAACCAAACAGTCTTATGTTTTATGTAATTCAGTAATTGAAAGTTAATTGTTATTTTAATAAATATCAAGATTTAGTTTTTATGCAGAGGTATAGAGATGACATGGTTACGCAATTAGATTTGGCAGTCAACCACTTTTACTGCATTCCATGTGGTCATTGCAGCATATAATTTTGCTTATTAAGTTTATCATTCTTTCATTAACTATGTATTTTAGAATCTAAAATGTGATGTAACAATAATATTACACTGGTGCAATATAATATATGTAATTTACCCATTAACAAACTCATTACTCAGAACATAAGGGAGATTTTTCATTTTAGATTACACAATAATCGTGCACACAGAAGTGCATAAGCAAGTTCATGCAGTAGACATTGTTAGGGAATTGACAGTCCAGTTAATTCTGAGGTGCTGTCATTTAAATAGTGTATATAAGATGCTCCTGGCATAAGTTAATCTACGGACAGTGCTGAGGCCAAGACATTTTAGTTACTGAGGTCTATAACATAGAAAAAGACTCTTCAATCCATTGAGTATGTGCTGGTCAAAACATAGAACATAGAACATAGAACATTACAGCGCAGTACAGGCCCTTTGGCCCTCGATGTTGCGCCGACCTGTGAAACCAATCTGAAGTCCATCTAACCTAAACTATTCCATTATCATCCATATGTTTATCCAATGACCATTTAAATGCCCTTAAAAGTTGGCGAGTCTACTATTTTTGCAGGCAGGGCATTCCACGCCCTTACTACTCTCTGAGTAAAGAACCTACCTCTGACATCTGTCCTATATCTATCACCCCTCAATTTAAAGCTATGTCCCCTCGTGCTAACCAGCACCATCCGAGGAAAAAGGCTCCCACTGTCCACCCTATCTAATCCTCTGATCACCTTGTATGTCTCTATCAAGTCACCTCTTAACCTTCTTCTCTCTGACGAAAACAGCCTCAAAACCCTCAGCCTTTCCTCATAAGACCTTCCCTCCATACCAGGCAACATCCTGGTAAATCTCCTCTGCACCCTTTCCAATGCTTCCACATCCTTCCTATAATGCGGTGACCAGAACTGTACGCAATACTCCAAGTGCGGCCGCACCAGAGTTTTGTACAGCTGCAACATGACCTCATGGCTCCGAAACTCAATCCCTCTACCAATAAAACCTAACATACTGTACGCCTTCTTAACAACGCTATCAACCTGGGTGGCAATTTCCAGTGATCTATGCACATGGACACCGAGATCTTTCTGCTCATCCACACTACCAAGAATCTTACCATTAGCCCAGTACTCTGTATTCCTGTTACTCCTTCCAAAGTGAATCACCTCACACTTTTCCGCATTAAACTCCATTTGCCACCTCTCAGCCCAGCTCTGCAGCTTATCTATGTCCCTCTGTAACCTACAACATCCTTTCGCACTATCCACAACTCCAACTTTGGCGTCATCCGCAAATTTACTAACCCATCCTTCTACACCCTCATCCAGGTCATTTATAAAAATGACAAACAGCAGTGGCCCCAAAACAGATCCTTGAGGTACACCACTAGTAACTGAACATACTCATCCCACTCCATTCTAATCCCATTTTATCAGCACTTGGCCCGTAGCCTTGTACGCCTTGACATCACAAATATTTCTTAAATGTTATGAGGGTTTCCATCTCTACCACCCCTACAAGCAGTGAGTTCCAGGTTCTCACCAACCTCTGGACGAGGAAATTTTTTCTCACATCTCCTCTAAACATCCTGGCCCTTACCATAATTCTTTGCCTCTGGTTATTGATCCCTCCACAAGGAGAAAAGTTTCTCCCTGTCTACCCTTTTGATGCCCCTCATAATTTTATATATCTCAATCATATCCCTTTTCAGTCTTCTCTGTTCCAAGGAAAACAACCCCAGTCTATCTAATCTATCTCTTTGTGAGTAAAACTCTCCAGTCCAGACAAAGCCCTGGCAAATCTCTTCTGCACCCTCTCTAGTGCAATCGCATCCCTCTTATAGTGTGGATTCCAGGATCACACACAGAATTCTAGTGTGGCCTAACAAATTTCTTATAGAGTTCCAGCATCACTTCCCTGCACTTAAACTCTGTGCCTTGACTAATGAAGACAAGGACATCATATATCTTCTTGACCACTTTATCTATTTTGTGAATGATTTCTGACACAGCAGTAGAAAGAGGCTACTGCTGTTGCTTATAGGAGCACTGGCACTTTTTTTGCTTTGCAGGTACTGGATTTGGATATTAGTTTTGCTGGCATATTAGAGATGTCTGAGGAGAGTGCAAGGGCCCAGAGAGGAGGAAGGATTATTCCTTTTGAGAAAGAGCCATGGAGATAACTTTGCAAGAGGCAAAATTAAGTGAGCTTGCTATTTTTAGTTTGAAGCAGCACCCTCCTCAGAAGGCAACTGCTGTGTTTGTGGGAAAAGGTGCTAGAAAAGGTAAACATAGTTTCTATGGCGAAGAAGTCTTCTGATTCGATGCATAAGAACTTTTAACTAATGAAGAAGTTTTCCAGGGTGGAATGTGCCTGTCTCTGGTGCTAAGGTTTGCTCTAGTATAATGGCTGTATACACTGACACTTCCAACAATTGCATCCCCAAATTGGATGCATTGTGATCCCTTGAGAAGCAGATGTCCTTTCTCAATCAATATTCAGGCACTTTTCAATTTCCAAGCAAATTGTGCAATGGTGTTGCCAAATTTAAATTAATACAACAGTGGGATCATAGTAGTTTCCACTGTATTCACTTATGTACTGCATTTTCTTGAATTTATTTTGGTTAGTAGAATGGCCAGTTTTGCAGCATTAGCAGATCTCATGAAACTATAAGCACTTTATGGATTTGTTGATTGCAGGGAAAGAAACCCCAGAGCAGCACAGAAAGCGCATCTGCTCATGGAAACTCCTTGGCCTCTCCAAGTTGACAATTGAATGTACCCTTTGGAGACAGTTTTGTAGATGTATTTACTATTTGATTTATTATATCTCTTTTAGCTAATTCAGCATTTACTTTTCCCTCAAAATCTTTTTTATTGTGTACATTGAAATAAGGAATGTTTTGAGAATTTCTGCAAAGTTCTGTTTCTTCTTGACTGACTTAAATGTTTCTTTCCTCTTGTGGATCGCACCTCACAGTTAACAATCTCCTGTCATATTTTTCAACTTTCCAACTCTATACATTTTTTTCAGATTACTTCACTGTTCTTTTTAATATTTTGAGATTCTTTTGTTGTGCTCCCCACCTGTGGTTCATTTTGATATAATTATTTATTCATAACTTTATGACAGTTGATGTATCCATTATTTATTCTGTAATTTTGCAAATATAGTGTAAAGTTCATCGTGCCAATTTATTTTTCGACTTAGTTCAGCTTGCTCACTCTTCCTTCTAAAATGCAACCTGATCCACTTTGGTGCTTTTGTTTTTGTACTCAGTCATGGCCTTCATTCTCATGGTTCAGCATATACCCTGCTGCAACATTACCATCAAACTCTGATTCAATAGTTCATTTGGGCATGCCAGTAGCAGCACCAATCATACTTAAAGAATAAGGTGACAACCTGGAGAAGCTGTAATGCAGGACTACTTGAGTGCCAAACAGCATAAACTGCTAATGAATCCATAACCAGTGGATTAATGGAGTGGCTGCAGTTGGAGAAGGGGTGTAGTCATGTGTTCATTTTCTGAAGTTGTTGAACTCAATGTTGAGTCCAAGGCAGCAAATAAAATGTTGTTCCTGTAGTTTGCATTGGCTTCACTGGAACACTGCAGCAGAAGAAGGGAAATGATAGCATGGGAGCAATAGGGTGTATTAAAATAGCAAGCAGCTTGAAGGTCAGCTTGTTCATATGGACAGAATGGAGACATTCTGCAAAGCAGTCTCAAAAACAGAAATTGTTGATGAAACTGAGCAGGTCTAGCAGCATCTGTGGAAAGAAAACAGAGTTAACATTTTGAGTCCAGTTACTTGAGACGAAGAGTCTGATGAAGAGTCACTAGATGAAAACGCTAATTCTGCTTTCTTCCCACAGATGATGCTAGACTTGCCGAGCTTTGCCAGTAATTTATGTTATTGTTTCAGGTCTCCAACACCTGCAAATTTTCTTTTATTTTACTGCAAAACAGTCACCAAGCTTGCACTTGGTATCATCAATGTAGGGAAGATTGTACTGTGAACTGTATTAATCAAGACAAACAGATAGAGCTAACTGCTGACAACAGCAAAACTTCCTCTAACACTTCATGGCAACACAGAAAAATACTTCAAAGAATGCCACAGACAGCATTTCAGATCTGACAGAAGATGCATAGGAACAGAAGAAATCTGCAACCCCAAAGTAGTGGTATTAGCTGTACTGGGAGGCAGTGGTCTGCCGAAGTGGCTGCGAGTATAAGTTGATTTGGTAAGCCAACCAACCTTCTCTGATTTCATGAGTCAAAACCAAAACCCCTTGTACAATAGGAGAAGCATTGACTAGCACAGCAATTCAAACTGACAGCACAATTATTTTCAAAAAGTTGCAACCCAATCAAATATCATTATCATAGGTTGTGAATACCACAAGGCAGGGCTGGAAAAATGAAACATAAGAAAGCTGTAAGAGGGAACTTGTACATTCGAGGAGTGGAGAGTGAGGTAAATTGCTAGCCAAGTCACATAAAGCAAATTAGCATTGGGCAATTTAAAGAAATATGTGCTTTGGTTGAACACACAAGTCTTTCCAGAAATGCTCCAGTGCAACAGTAAAATGCAAGAAAACTTCCACTACAGCTTCAAAGGATGGACACTTCTGTGCAACATCAAGATTCACTGCTGAATAAAAATATTTAAAGAAAATCAAATAACTAATCAAGTTACACACCAGAAGGCATTAATTTCAGAGTGGGCTAAATAAAACACAAAATTGAACATCCTGGAGAAAACAAATCTTGAGCTAGAGAATATACTTGACACAGAGATAGGAATTGAACAAGCCAATGCGCTTCTGTACACAATTGGAAATAGACGATATGAAGTTATTGTTTGCCATGGGGGATAAATAAAACAACTGCCAGATTCAGAGGTTTTAAAAACCTTTGGCAATTTTTTTTTAAACTGCGAACTAATAATATTGTTGAAAGACAAGATCTAAAAGAAGAGAACAGTACTGAGGTGAATTTATAACTGATTTCATTAATGGTCCCTGCAGGTTACTAGAGAGATGCAACAATGGTGACTTAAAGTTAGTATTCATAAGGAATCAGAATGTTGTAGGCATTATGCAAGATCACATTTATTACAGTCCAAAGAAGACATAACTCTAGAGAAAATCATTCAGGTGATGAGTGAAGCAGATGTTCAGAAGCAAAACAATTCAATCCAATAAGGCGGAGAAAAGACTTGGCACGGGAGATTTACAAGTGAAGACCAATTGTTGATGACAAAGGCCTTCTACCTGCCAATAACTTTGTTATTGGATTCTAGGTAGGTTTGCAGCTTGTAAATGTGAATGTTTGCTAAGAAGCCATCGAACCTCTGAACGAGGAAGAAGCTGTCTTAAGTCAGGGCTCTATAAGTGTAAATAGGTTGTCTTGAGCCTCTGACGAGCAAGTGAAAGTACCTGGAGAAGGAAGATTGAGGAGCAGCAGGTCCTGTCACACCAAACGATCATTGCAGAAAACCCTGTTGACAGGAACCATTGAACTGCCTTCTCAGGCGTTCTGTCTGCCAATAATACCGATGTTTTTCTTTGTTTCTGTGTGTGTGTGTGTGTGTGTGTGTATAATAGGGGAAGCTTTATAAGGAGATTAGAATTTTAACTAATAGAGTTATATGACGCTGCTTCAAAATTGTTTATCTGTAATTATAATATATTTCACAGAATTGTATAGTAAAAAAGAGGGCTTTTGGCACATCACGTTTGTACCGACAAAATCTACTCCAAACCTACACTAGTCCTACTTCCCAGCATGTGGCCCATAGTCTTGAATATTATAACATTTCAAGTGCTCATCCAAGTACCTTTTCAAGATTGTGGGGTTTCCTGTCCCTACTATCCTCCTCAGCAGTGCATTCCAGATTTCCACCACCCATTGGCTGAAAATACCTCAAATCCTTTCTAAATCTCTTGCCTTTCATCTTAAAATTATGGCCTCATGTTACTGACCCTTCAATGAAGGGAGAAGCTACATTCTATCCACCCTGTTCGTGCTCTTGTAGTCTTACACACCTCAGTCAGGAACCCCTCAACCTCCTCTGCTCTAAAGAACATAACCTGAGCTTATCCTGCCGACCTTCATTGCTAACTGCTGCATTCAAGGCAAAATCCTGGTGAATCTTCTTTGCAACCCTTCCAATGCAGTCATATTCCTCCTATGATATGGAAACCACAAATACACACAGTACTCCAACTGTGGCCTGACCAAAGTTTTCTGCAGCTCCAACATAACCTCCCTGCTCTCACAATCTATAGCATGACTGATAAAGGCAAGCTTCTCAGATGTCTTCTTAACTACCTAATAACCTTTCCTGCCTTCAGGGATTTTTTTTTTTCTATTCATTTTGTGGGATGTGGGCATCGCTGGCTTGGCAGCATTTCTTGCGCATCCCTAGTTGCCCTTGAGAAGGTGGTGGTGAGCTGCCTTCTTGAACCGCTGCAGTCCTCCTTCTGTGGGTTGACCCACAATGCTATTAGGGAGGGAATTCCAGGATTTTGACTCAGCGACAGTGAAGGAACGGCAATATATTTCCAAGTCAGGATGGTGAGTGACTAGGAGGGGAACTTGGAGGTGGTGGCGTTCCCATATATCTGCTGCCCTTGTCCTTCTAGATGGAAGTGATCGTGGGTTTGGAAGGTGCTGTCTGAGGATCTTTGGTGAATTCCTGCCATGCATCTTGTAGATAGTACACACTGCTGTTACTGAGCGTCGGTGGTGGAGGGAGTGAATGCTTGTGGATGTAGTGGCAATCAAGCGGGCTGTTTTGTCCTGGATGGTGTCAAAATTCTTGAGTGTTGTTGGGGCAGCACTCATCCAGGCAAGTGGGAAGTATTCCATCACACTCTGGACTTATGTCTTGTAGATGGTTGACAGGCTTTGAGGAGTTAGGAGGTGAGTTACTCATCGCAGTATTCCTAGCTTTGTTCCTCTGAGCGACCTAATGCCCTGCTGTTCATTAAATACTCCCTCTTCTGAAGTGCATAACCTCACATGAATGTTAAATGCCATCTGCCAATGATCTGTCCATCTGACCAATCGTCTATATCCTTCTACACCCTAAGACCTTCTTCCTCACTGTCAACCACCCGACCAACCTTCCTGTCATCCGCAAACATACTTACCATATTAATCCCCCCCACCGCCTTTTCTTCGATATTGTTTATATATATATTACAAACAATATGGGACCTAAGACTAATCCCTGTTGTAGGCCATGGGACACCGCCTCTGGTCACGCAAACAGCCTTCTACCACCACCTCTCTCTCCTGCCAATAAGCCATTTTTGGATCCATCTTCCAAGTTACCCTGGATCTCAGATAACAAGGTGTAGAGCTGGATGAACGTAGCAGGCCAAGCAGCATCAGAGGAGCAGGAAAGCTGACGTTTCGGGCCTAGACCCTTCTTCGGA
>NC_063337.1:28097943-28125244 GCF_021869965.1 Rhincodon typus | reverse complement strand
CTGCTCCTCTGATGCTGCTTGGCCTGCTGTGTTCATCCAGCTCTACATCTTGTTATCCCCCTACCCTGGATCTCATGTGGTTTTATATTCTTTTTCTGACTCCCATGTGCGACCATGCCAAAAGCTTTGCTGAAATTCACATTAACTACATCAACTGTACTATTCTCCTCTACACACCTGGTGACCTCCTCGAAAAGTTCAATCAAATTTGTTCAGCATGACCTGCCTCTGGAGAACCCATACTGAGTATCACTGGTCAAACTCCGCCTCTCCAAGTGGGCACAAATTCTGTCCTTACAAATTTTTACCAGTGGATTCCCTACCACTAATGCGAGACTCACTACTTCCTCACTCTATTTGTCAAGTTGCTCAAGAACCTTTATTCTCTTTTCCTGAATTCTGTACCTACATTTTCCTTTTCCAAAGTGAAGACTCATTTAACGCTATATCAATGTCCATGCTCCATGTACAGATTTCCCTCTTGGTACCTAATGTGCCCTACTCTTTCCCTGGTTTCCTCCCCCCCTTGATATACTTATGGAATATCTTGGGATTCTGCCTAATCTTAACAACCTTAGTTTTTGCATATCCCCTCTTTGCTCTCTTCCTTAAGTTTGCTTTGCTTTCTTAGATCTCTCCTATACTTTTTATACTCCACTAGAGCCTCAGATGATTTGCACCCTTTGTATCTGTTAAACACCTCTATTTTCCTTCTTATCCAATCCTGAATATTCCTAGACATCCAGTTTTCTAGCTTGTTGCTTATGTATTTCATCCTAAAGGGAACATGTTGGGCCTGTGTTCTTACCAATTCCATTTTGAACACTTCCCGCTGTTCTGCTGTAGATTTACCCAGAAATAACTGTTTCAGCTCTATTTTGGCCAGGTCCTGCCTTACTTTAATAAAATCTGCCATCTCAGTCCAAAACCCATATTTACAGGCCACCTTTTTCCTTTTCCATAATAAACTTAATCACCTGGTGTTATGATGGCTGTCAGTAAAATGTTGTCCTACTGCCACCTCAAACATCTGTTTGGCTTTGTTCCCCAGAATTAGGTCTAGCACTGTACTGTCCCTCATTGGACCTTCTACATGTTGATATAAAAAGTTCTCCTGAATACATTTCAAGAAATCTTCCCTCTCTAAACACATAAAACTATAACTATCCCCTTTAATATTGGAGAATTTTAATTTCCATATGATTGTTTTTACACACCTGGGGAATTGTCTACGTATCTGCTCCTGCATTGTCTGCTGACTGGAGTTTTATAACACACTCCCAGCAGTGTGACCGACCCTTCTTTTTAACTCTTAATCTCTACCCATAAAGCCTCATTTGAAGACCTTTCCAATATATCGTCTCTCCTTAATGCATAATTGACCTCTTAGTTAAGAATGCAACACCATCACTTCATTTACATCCTCTCCTGTCCTACCTGATGATCCTGTACCATAGAATATTGAGATGCCAGTCCTGCCCCTCTCTCAACTTTGTCCTGTGATGGCAACAACATTGCAATTCCACGTGTTATTCCATACCCTTAACCCATCTGCCTTATCTATAACACTTTTAACACTAAAGTGTCATCCAGCTCACCTTACACCCTTGAAACTCAATATGGTTGAACTCTCTCTGCCTTTGCTCCTTTGTTAAAGTCTGCCACGCTCCTAGTGTACTAACTGTCTATGTTCCCTTCCCCCTGCTGAACTAGTTTAATTTCTTCCCATAATTTGTAATAAACAATAATTTTTGTTAAGTGCAGAAATCAAACAGGACACAGCCACATAAAGCGAAAGTGTAAAGAAATACCTAGACAAATAAAAAGCTAGAACTGTTACTGGCGTAGAATAAAACCGAAGTTTTCTTCTGGCAAATCAGTTGCCCTGGTCAAACACTTCAGCATGCAGACATTTATGTCAGCGGGCATCTTACAAATTTCAAGTTATACAGGTGAACAAGTGCCACAATGTTATTAAGTAGTGAGCCTTGCTTGATAAAACCCTGTTTACAGAGTCAGAAGTTCAATTGTGTAGTCCAGGCGCATCATAAGATATGATATAAGTAACTCTGCAATGTAGGGAATACAAAGTACTGCATGTACTTCACAACCAAGTTGTCACCGAAATAGAGGAGATTGTCCTGAATCTCAAGCACAGTTTGGAAGAAGTTAATCAACAAAAAGTCAGGGAAAATTTATTTGGGCACCATAAAATCAAAGCAAAACAAACAAAAAGCACAATCTCCTGAGTGGCTAGTTGTCATATAGAATCACAGAATCCCTACAGTGTGGAAAGAGGCCACTCAGCCCACCGACTCTGCACCAATCTTCTGAAAAGCATCCAACCAGACCCAGCACCCTGCCACCCTATCCCCGTAACCCTGCATTTATCATGGCTAATCTATCTAACCTGCATATCCTTGGACACTGTGAGCAATTTGTCATGGCCACTTCACCTAACCTGTACATCTTTGGACTGTGGGAGAAGAGCGGAGCACCTGGAGGAAACTCACGCAGATATGGAGAGAATGTGAAAACTTCACACAGTCACCCAACGCAGGAATCGAACGTGGGTCCCTGGCACTGTGATGTAGTATTGCTAACTACTGAGGCACCATGCTTCCTAACACATTTGTGCATGAATTAAGCATTAGGATATAAACTAGAATCACAAATTCCCTACAGTGCAAAAGGACACCATTTGGCCCATCCAGTCTGCACCAACCCTCCCTGAGCATCCTACCCAGACCCCGTGACCTCGCATTTACTATGGCCAATCCATATCCCTGAACACTATGCGGTAATTTAGTACCACCTAATCTGCATATCTTTGGACTGGTGGGAGGAAACCGGAGTACCCAGCGAAAATCCATGCAAGCATGGGAGAGCATGCAAAGCCCACACAGTCACCCAAGGCTGGAACCAAACCTGGGTACCTGGCGCTGAGAGGCAACAGTGCTAACCATTGTGCTGCCCCTATTGTGTTGTGGAAGAAATTGTTTTATACTGTGTGTGGGATGGAAAGCTGTGACTGTAGTGGTTTCATTAAAATGTTTTCCAAAGCTATCAAACAGAGAGTTCAGATTCCAATGGCAAAGTTCGAGAAGTAGTGTGATAGTGTTTGCAGAGGCAGCAACTGAGAGGATGTATGATGATAGGCAATGGAAGACTCTACAAATAAATTCCACTGACAAAAAGTTGAAATTCTTGTGCATTGATCTTCACTGAAGACACCACTTAAAGGAGGCAAGGAACCAAGAAAAGAAAAATGTTGCCTTCTGTGGTTGGGACGGTACATACAGCTATATAGAATATGCCTATAAAATTATTGTCCTGTATGAAAGAAAGACAAGAAGTCAAAGATCTTCCAATTCAAGACAGCAGTATAGACTTTAGACCATTAGGAAACCATTCCAAGTTGACAACCTTCTCCTAGTCCAAAGGAACAATTTTCAGCAGAACAGGAAACCTTGAGATAGTCTGAGTTTGTAAAGTCAATGACCAACGGAGATTTGTTTGTGGTATGCATAAACAAATGCATCACAATGACTCAATGAGGGATAAAAAGATTGGCGGTGAGGTTTATTTATGGATCTGAAAGGACTTAGACTTGATTAAGTGCAGTCTGCACCACTTATTGTGATGATGTCACAAGGACCATGCCAGAATACATAATGATCTAGTTGTAGTAAGACTTGAGGCAAATGTGCTCTTAACAATCTGTCTAGTAATGCAAGTCATAGTCAAGTAATCTAAAAATGGTTGCATTAATGCAGTAAACTTTAGATTGTTTACTCAGCAAGACTGTTCTATGTGGACCAGAAAGTTAGCCATCCCAATCCATGTTACACCATTTGGACTTGAAAGAACCCACGCACAGGACAATCCTGACGCCTATCCCAGGTAAAGAATTTTATGCAGTGGAAGCTTTTTCATTGAGGACATCTTTCTGAATGAATATAGTCATAGCAGGGAAAAGGGAATATTAACATAACTATGATAAATCCACAAAATCGGATACATTTTTAAGAACCTTGGTTTGAAAGAAAGTTGAAAGCTTTTGCTTCAAGTGATGAAATTACATTTATTGCAAATTCTGCAGAATGTAAGTGTAGAAAGTCTTATTTGAATTGTCACACATTCCTGACTTTTATTAAAGCTTTGAGTACTCAAGACATGCACATTTCCAAAACCACCATTCTACCCAATTACTAAGTTTTTACTCTTAATCAAAATTCCTGTCCCTGGCTGGTGTACACATCTATCACTCCCTGGTTCATTGGAGTGTAAAATCTTCCTAAAATCTTCTGAACATTTATTTTATGCAAGTTCTGATTGTTTGATTAGTTTTGTACATTAATTTTTGATCTCTGTGACATTCCAGTGGTGGTTGGTAGTATTGAATTCTCTGAAAAGTTTTCAACAAATAAAATATGTAGCATATTTTTGATTATATTTTGCATTTGAAATAACTTAATTACTTTTAGTTTTGGAAGACCACCCACCCTTCTGAGCTGGGGCTCGTCTGCTCCGATCGCTTGTCTATTCTTTTCTTCCTTTTTCTTTCTCCTTTTACTTACCTCTTGTCCTGAGCTTGAATGGTATTGGTGGCAGCAAGCCCCAGCGTGGACTCAAGAAAACCCTTACTTCTCCGGGGTTACCACGGAACCTGGCATTGGAATTGGCAGCTGCTACATTGCAGAGGCGATGTTGGCTAGGTAGGTCTAGTGGTGAAAGATGGCACCTGAGGATTGGCGACTTCATCGTTGGTTGGGTCAAGCGGCAGTAGCAAAGCAGTGGCAGAAGGGCATCGAGGTTGCCCCAGTGACGAGAGATGCGACGCTGATGTTGGTTGGTCTGGTGCAAGTGGTGACAAGATGGTGGTGGATGAGAATTGGCCCAGAGCGAAGGATGGTCCCTGAAGGGTGGCCACTTCTATATTGGTTTGGTCCATGTGGTCGACGACGAGGCAGTGGAAGAGGGCTGGCAGTGGAGGCATCATTGATGATGAGGTGGCTCAGGACCGATGGATTCTCTCTAAGTTGTACCTTTCTATTTTTATTCTTATTCTTAAAACCTATTCAAAATGATGCCAGATTGTGGCAACAGTGAAAAAGCTTTTACAGTATTTTGCTGTTTTTCTCACTGTAAAATACACGTGACAATAAAATTATTTATTCATTCAATGAAAGTATTCATTCATCCATCCATTCATCCATCTGTCCATCAAAGTGATTAATACTTGTCACCTGATTTGAAGTTCCTAGGATAATTGTTGGTAAAGGATAGGTCCAAATATATTAGATCCATAGTCAATATAATTTCTGTTGTTGTTAAAGCTGAATTGAATATTTTAAGAATGAATTTAGTACGTAAGAAATTGTAATTTTAGGATTTAATTCATGTTATTTTTCTTTATTAATTCTTCCCCTTTACTTTTTGTTTTCTCTTTTGCATATTGCACGTCCAGAGTTCTAAGGTTAGTATTTCTACTTTTTGAGCTTACTTCCAGTTAAATTGTTTGAAAGGTATAGCATCTTCTGTCTAATCACTTGATGTGGGAATAGGTAATATCTCAGTTTTGAATAATGTTTCTGCAAAAAGCATTAAGTGTAACTCTTTCCTAAGACCCACACTAGGAAGTTGGAAATTTTGCTTATTGTGGAGCAGTCTGACTTGTTTTTCAGTATCTGAAACAGAAAATTGACTTCAAAAAAAAACCGTGTAGGGTGAAAGGAAATCCTAAGGACAAAGGTGGGTTTTCCTGTTTGTCCACTATAACTTCAGCAGATGAGTCATGGAAACCCCTGAAACTCAGCATAAATATTTTACTGAAATTTCAGAGGTATTTCCTGCTGAAATTACGTCAGACAAGTGGGAGATCTTCCATGGAAATCCACCTCCCACAAGCATTTAATACTTCCAAAATTTGCACTCTTTGTTCAAATATTTCATATATTAAAAGGTATTGATTGGTAAAACATGTTATTCATGACCAATATCATGAACTTGCATGACTGTTACTGCAACTTTCTTTCAAAAAGTAACTGAAATACTAAATAGCAACTGAAAATACTTTTGGCAAAATGTAAGTTTTCAAATTGATTAATGTATAAGTATCATTTAGGAGCTGAGAATCATGAGAGATGTGAGAAGCATTTAACTGAGCTGTGAAAGGAATTTAGTTATGCATTGCCAAAAGAATGCTACAAAGGCCAGCTTATATGGTAATTGCTAACACACAAACCATGTTAAAATTCATATTACTAAGGTGCTATCAACTTGGAAACTAAATGGACTCCATTGTCCTCAAATTAGAAAACAATTAACTGTTAACTTTTTATAAAGCAGGATAATAACCAATTGACTCTGTTGCACTTCGATAACCTGAGTGATTGTCACTTAAACTTTGTCATCTTATGCTTAGTAATTGAGATTCTTTTGGGAAAAGTAGTAGGAGAGTATATTCTGTGAATTTGAATAACTTTATTCTGATTCTTAGAATGTCTTAAACATTCTTTCAGAAAATATTGTGTTTAACAAATGAGCTTTCAGAAGGCATCCTGGAATTAATTTGATTCCTCCTATGATGAAGTTTCCAGAGAATGCTGTTAAATTACTGAAATACAATATCCAATTGCATTCAAACATATACAGCATATATAATTTTCTAGTATCCTACTTTCAAGTAATTTTTTGTATCACTGGCCCTTCCTGTATACATACAAATTTTCCTTACAAACTCTGTTATACCCACTTTTCCTCTAACGTGTTGTAAAAACTGCTGCTGTCTTCAAAAGACCAACACAGCGGACTCAAGAGCCCCAATGGATAGTGGGAGACTCCACAGCCCGGGCAAGTCACTCGTAAGTTAAAAAAAATTATATATGCTGCATATATAATATCTAATGTAAAATAATTGAAGAATTCAACCTCACTTTCATTGTATTAGAGCCATGTAAGATGCTACCACCAAAATGTTTTTTTCTGGTAAATAATCTGATAATTGCAACGCTATCAGGTACAATATTTTTTGGTATTAATTTTCAACAGTGCATAAAATACAGTGTGTAGGATTTTCTATGAAAAATGTTAGTAGTCACATTGCGAGTGCGATTTGTCTTTTTTTGAAAAAAACAGACGGAGCTGGAAAACATAGAAGCAACTCAAGGCATGTCGACAGAGACAGCAGTAACGTTCTTAAACAGGCTGATGGCCATGGTTGATGTCTTAGTTTTCTCGAGCTCACTCAATTTCAGTGAGATTGAAGCAGAAAAAAACATGTCATCTGGAGGCTTAATGCGGCAGTGCCTGAGACTTGGTGAGTCTTTAAATTTTACATTTTTAACTTGTTAGAAATGTTGCAGGTCAAAAGGAGGCCCATCCAGCCCGAGCTCTTTTCACGAGCAATTTAGCTAGTTCCTGTAGTGATGCAATTCAGCCTTTTTAATTTGTGGTGCTTATTCAGTTCCCCTATGATTGAGTCTACTTGCATCACCCTTTCAGACTGTGCATTCCCAACTGTAACTACTTATTGAATAACAATATTTTTGCCCCTGTTGCTTTTGGTTATTCTGTCAATCACTTCAAATCTGTTCCCTCTAGTTTTCAATATTTCTGCTGTTGCACAACATTCTGTTACGATCTCCATTGTGTCCAAAAGCTTTAAAAGAGAAATTTGAACTTCATTAACAGCCAAAATATGACATGTCAAATTTTCACGGTTTAAAATATCTTATTGTATTGAATGAAAAAATAAAACTCATTCAACACTGTATTCTTTTGGAGGCAACTTTTGGCGGTATAGATTTGATGGGCTGAGGAGCTTGTTCTGTGCTGCATGATTCTATGATTATGCTTTAAACTATAGAAATAAACAGTTTTTTTTGTTACTTATGTTATGATCACAGTTGATGTTATTGGCTTGCTAAGTTCTTTTTGTACTATCATTGTGGTCTTTTATCTGAACACAACCACATTGTGTGCAGATTTGGTTTTAACAATAAAAAAGTTTATTATGGAAAATAAATGAAGATAAAATAGAATGATTGATATATTTGCATATAACACATATTTAAAGATTTCAAGGCAAAGGATAAAATGCAATCTCATTAATCCCAAAAACATTCATTTACAGTATTCATACCAAAGCGATTCCCTTTTATTTCACATCGACACAGCTTAATTTTCCATCTTGGAAATCTGATAGCATCTTCCTGGAGCCTTCATACCCTGGAACTTTTAAACTAAGCTTCTTACACTTATATAACCTATTTTAAACAGTCCAAAACTACCTCCATTTTTCAGGAGCAAATATTTTATACATTTAACATCAGCCAAGTCTTCTGAAAAACTGCCCAATTGAAATCCAGAAGCTCTCTTTGAAGTTATTGTTTCCCTAAGTCCCTCTCTCAAAAATTCCAGAATCCTCTATCTGCAAGCCTAATGTACTACACATTACTTTCACTAATAAATGCTCCAAATGTAAACAATGCATTACTCTTCAGAATGTCTCTCCCTATTGCTGTATCTTAAAATAAATCATCAGGCTACAAAATTACTTATCAGTTAATCATTAAACCCCTTTAGTCTCACTGAAAATCCAAATCCCACCAGTTCAAAACTAAAATCCAAAATAAATAATATATATGGTGTATATAAATTTCAGGACTTGTGATACACTTTTCACACATTACGCCGCCTTCAGTGTTATGGATCCACATCACAGTTTATTTTCTCCTGGGTTGTGACTTCTAGAAGGTTTTCCAGCACTCAAGTTAAATTAATGGAGCTGTAGTTGCTGGATTTATCCTTGTACCCCTTTTGAACAAGAGTATACCATTAGCATTATGCACAGTTTTATGGTCTTAAGGCAGACTATAATTTTAGGTAGAAATTTGGTTCTCAGCTATTAACTTAAAGAATTAGATTAAAAGATTTCACATTTTAAAACAAAGATAGATCCTAGACAAGATTAAACAAATCAAATTCTACTAACTATATGTTTTATTAACACAGATTTTAATTCTGAAAAATTCAGTGGACAACTTCCTGTTCTGTTTAAATTCCAATCAAGAGTTCCCTATACATTTTAGCCTTCCAGGGTCAAATCAAGTTGTGTCACAGTTCTCAGGAGCTCAGTTTAATTCTCTTCAGTCTTCTTGCTATTCCCAAGCTATGGAATTTCTTGGAGTCCTCCCAGCTGCAAGCAGCAAAGTGAGTTTCCAATTGTCTTTAAGCACCTCATGATCGTTGACACCTAGCTCAAGCATGGACTTCACTATCTTCTTCCTTGGCAGTTTAAAGTGGCAGCTTTCTTTGTTTCCAAGCTTTTACAGCTCAAGGTATAAACCATCTATGTCTGTGGGAAAACTATGCACGTAAACTCAAAACAAAAATAAAAGCAGCAAATACTGGAGAAACTCAACAGCCCTGTCAGCATCTCTGGAGGAGACGCAGTATTAATGCTTTGACTCCAAAATGACTCTTCTTTGAAACCTCAGAAATTGTAAGAACTGCCAATGCTGGAGTCAGAGATAACACAGTGTGGAGTTGGAGGAACACAGCAGGCCAGGCAGCATCAGAGAAGCAGGAAAGCTAACGTTTCGGGTTGGGACCCTTCTTCAGAAATTTCTGAAGAAGGGTGCCGACCCAAAATGTCAGCTTTCCTGCTCCTCTGATGCTGCTTGGCCTGCTGTGCTCCTCCAGCTCCACACTGTTATTTCTTCTTTGAAACCTGCTTTTGCTGTCAGCCCTGCAGACTTTTTCCAGCACTTTACTTTTAATACAGATCTTCAATATCCACAGTACTTGCTTTTAACCCAAAACAAAATGTAACCTCCCTGCAATCTGTCTCATGGAAATGTGACAGACTGGGAATGTTCCAGGTACAGATTCAAAGGAGTCATTTTCCATTCCTCCTAGACTTAACTGTCTCCATTTCAAAAGCATAACAGGATTACCTATTCATCATCATAATAGAGTCATACAGCACGGAAACTCGTCCATGTCAGTCAGTTTCCCATTTGCCTGCAATTGCTCATATCCCTCTAAACCTTTCCTATTCATGAACCTGTCCATGCCAATCAGGTTTCCCATTTGCCAGCATTTGGCCCATATCCCCTTAAACCTTCCCTCTTCATGTACTTTTTAAAATGTCTTTTAAATGTTGTATCTGTACTTGCATCTACTACTTCCTTTGGCAGTTCAATCCACATATGCACCACCCTCTGCTTGAAAACGTCACCCCTCAGATCCTTTTAAATCTTTCCCCTCTCACCTTAAAACTGTGCGCTCTAGTTTTGAATTTTCCTACTCTAGGGAAAAGACCATTACTGTTCACCTTATCTATGCCCCTCATAAATTTGTAAACCTCTGAAAAGTCATCCCTCAATCTCCAACGCTCCAGGGAAAGAAGTACCAGCCTATCCAGCCTCTCCTTAAAACTTAAACACTCCAATTCCAGTAACATCCTTGTGAATCTCGTCTACATCCTTTCAATTTTAACAACATTCTTCCTATAGCAGAGCAACCAGAACTGCACGCAGTACTCCAAAAGTGGCCTCACCAATGTCCTGTACAGCTGCAACACGATGTCCCAACTCCTATACTCAATGCTGTGACCAATGAAGGCTTGTCCGGATCCTAACAAATTGGGGTCTCAGCTAAAAGTGAGATCAAAACAGTATCTCACTTACAGGAGTTCTTGTAGTGAAGGTAGAGAAAACGTTGTGATCCGGTGGCCAATTAATTGCACAGAATGTCTTTGACTCCATCCAACTGATGAATGTGGTCCAACCAGCACAGACATCATTGGCATAGCATGGATGTTGGAATGTTCCAGGAACTCTGAGTTGTTGGCCTTGTCCGCACAAGAGATGCTGAGGGTATACCTGAGATAGGGAAGGGGTTAACTGTTCAGCATGTATATGTTGTGCAGCCCTTACCACTGGAGAGGAGCACACTGAGGTCACAAGCTTAGTCGACTCAAAGTTTGACTTTGTCAGTCAGGTTGCTGTTGTTCTGCACTCTCTTACTCAGGTGGATATGAAAGCTGCAGTTTTTTGTTATGTGTGTGCATTGATTTCAGCAGCAAGCTGATGATTTTGGAGTCTGGATACATGATCTTAGGATCACATTGTCATCTTGAAAAGTTGTGTGGTTTGGTGACATCCTGCATCATGACCTTGTCTTCCTGATTTCAAACTTCTAAATCTAGCCCCTGTAGGTAAATCTGGATCCTCTTCTGAATTGCACTTACTCTAAACTTCATTTACCAGTTTCTCAAACCTAGGTACACACTCCAACAACATATGAAATAGGAATTTAAACATTTTCATAACAGAAGGATGCAGTAGCATTTCAATACTTCAGTAAGATGTAGCATATTTTGATTTCTAGAAGACATTTGATAAGGTCCCAGATAAAAGATTATTCCACAAGATAGGATCTCACAGTGTTGAGGGTAATATGTTAGAATGGATTGAAGATCGGTGAACACGTAGAAGATAGAGATTCAGGATTAAGAGATAACAAGGTGTAGAGCTGGATGAACACAACAGGCCAAGCAGCATCAGAGGAGCAGGAAAGCTGACGTTTCGGGCCTAGACCCTTCTTCAGAATGGGGGAGGGGAAGGGGGTTCTGAAATAAATAGGGAGAGGAGGGGAGGCAGATAGAAGATGGATAGAGGAGAAGATAGGTGGAGAGGAGACAGACAGGTCAAAGAGGCGGGGATGGAGCCAGTAGAGGTGAGTGTAGGTGGGGAGTTAGGGAGGAGGTAGGTCAGTCCAGGGAGGACGGACAGGTCAAGGGGGCGGGATGAGGCTAGTAGGTAGGAGATGGGGCTGAGGCTTGAGGTGGGAGGAGGGGATAGGTAGGAGGAAGGACAGGTTAGGGAGGCAGGGACAAGCTGGGCTGGTTTTGGGATGCCGTAGGGGAAGGGGAGATTTTGAAGTTTGTGAAGTCCACATTGATATCATTGGGCTGCAGGGTTCCCAAGCGGAATATGAGGTGCTGTTCCTGCAACCGTCGGGTGGCATCGTTGTGGCACTGCAGGAGGCCCAGGATGGACGTGTCATCTGAGGAATGACAAGGGGAGTTGAAATGGTTCGCGACTGGGAGGTGCAGTTGTTTAGTGCAAACCGAGTGTAGGTGTTCCGCAAAGCGGTCCCCAAGCCTCCGCTTGGTTTCCCCGATGTAGAGGAGACCACAATGGGAACAGCGGATACAGTATACCACATTAGTAGATGTGCAGGTGAACATCTGCTTGATGTGGAAAGTCTTCTTGGGGCCTGGGATGGGGGTGAGGGGGGAGGTGTAGGGGCAGGTGTAGCACTTCCTGCGGTTGCAGGGAAAAGTGCCAGGTGTGGTGGGGCTGGAGGGGAATGTGGAGCAGACAAGGAAGTCCCAGAGTGAGTGGTCCCTCCGGAAAGCAGATAGGGGTGAGGAGGGAAAAATGTCTTTGGTGGTGGGGTCGGATTGCAGATGGCGTAAGTGTCAGAGGATGATGCGTTGGATCTGGAGGTTGGTGGGGTGGTACGTGAGGACGAGGGGGATTCTGTTTTGTTTGTTATTGCGGGGAGTCCTCCCACCCCCCTTCCTGCAAAAATGCCATCCCCTATTCCCAATTTCTTCACCTCTGCCGCATCTGCTCCCAGATGCGGCATTCCACTCCCGTACATCTCAGATGTCCTCGTTTTTCAAGGACCGCAACTCCCCCCCCCCTCAGTGGTCGAGAACGCCTCGACCATGTCTCCCGCATTTCTCGCAACTCATCCCTCACAACCACTCCCCGCAATAACAAACAAAACAGAATCCCCCTCATCCTCACGTACCATCTCACCAACCTCCGGTTCCAACGCATCATCCTCCGACACTTACGCCATCTGCAATCCGACCCCACCACCAAAGACATTTTTCCCTCCCCACCCTTATCTGCTTTCCGGAGGGACCACTCTGTCCGGGACACCCTTGTCCGCTCCACACTCCCCTCAAGCCCCACCACACCCGGCAATTTTCCCTGCAACCGCAGGAAGTGCTACACCTGCCCCTACACCTCCCCCCTCAACCCCATCCCAGGCCCCAAGAAGACTTTCCACATCAAACAAATGTTCACCTGCACGTCTGCTAATGTGGTATACTGTATCCGCTGTTGCCGTTGTGGCCTCCTCTACATCGGGGAAACCAAGCAGAGCCTTGGGGACCGCTTTGCGGAACACCTACGCTTGGTTCGCACTAAACAACTGCACCTCCCAGTCGCAAACCATTTCAACTCCCCCTCCCATTCCTCAGACGACACGTCCATCTTGAGTCCTCTGTAGTGCCATAACGATGCCACCCGAAGTTTGCAGGAACAGCACCTCATATTCTGCTTGGGAACCCTGCAGCCCAATGGTATCAATGTGGACTTCACAAGCTTCAAAATCTCTCCTCCCCCTACCGCATCCCAAAACCAGCCCAGCTCGTCCCTGCCTCCCTAACCTGTCCTTCCTCCCAGCTATCCCCTCCTCCCACCTCAAGCCGCACCCCCATCTCCTACCTACTAGCCTCATCCTGTCCCCTTGACCTGTCCCCTCCCTAACTCCCCACCTACACTCACCTTTACTGGCTCCATCCCTGCCTCTTTGACCTGTCTGTCTCCTCTCCACCTATCTTGTCCTCTAGCCATCTTCTATCCGCCTCCCCTTCTCTCCCTATTTATTTCAGAACCCCCTTCCCCTCCCCCATTTCTGAAGAAGGGTCTAGGCCCGAAACGTCAGCTTTCGGGCTCCTCTGATGCTGCTTGGCCTGCTGTGTTCATCCAGCTCTACACCTTGTTATCTCAGATTCTCCAGCATCTGCGGCTCTTACTATCTCTGAGATTCAGGATTAATGCCTTTTTCAGGTTAGAAGGATGTAACTAGTGGAGTGTTAAAAGGGATCAGTCCTCGGGCATTGATTATTTACCATTTATGTTAGTAATGTGGAGGATGGAATAGAGTGTCTTGTATCCAATTTTAATGAAGGTTCAAAAATAGCTGGAGTATATGTTGTGATGAGGACCTAAGGAATCTGCCAGGGGATTTAGAGTGTTGAGTCAGTGAGTAAAAACATGGTAGATGCAGTTTAATTTAGGAAAGTGTGAGGTGATGCACAATGGTAGGAAGAATAAAAGGCACCAAAACTAGAGTGCATAGACTCCATAAGACCATAAGAAATAGGAGCAGGAAGAGGCCATTTGGCCCCTCAAGCCTGATCTGCCATTCAGAAGGATCATGACTCACGTCCACTTTCCTGCCCTTTCCCTATTGGTCAAGAAGCTATCTATCTCAGCCTTAAATATACACAAGTTCCAAGGACACTCAACTCTCTGAGAGAAGAAATTCCTCCTTATCTTACCTTAAATTGGTGCCCCTTTACTTTGAGACGCTCCCATGAGGGAATACATCCTGTCAGCATTTATCCTGTCAATCCCTTAAGAATCTGATGTATTTTTAATGAGATCACCTCACATTCTTCCAAACTCTAGCGACTGGAGGCCCAACCTGTTTTGCCTTTGCACACGATAATCCCTCTATACCACAGATCATCTAGTGAACTTTGCGTGAACTGCCTCCAATGAAATGATATCTTTTCTTAAATAAAGGGACCCAAACTTCTCACAGTACTCCAGATGTGGTCTCACCAGCACCTTGTACAGTTGCACTGAGACTACTTCTTAGCATTTCTAATTTCTGTCAACTCCTCATTCTCCCCAGTCATTTGGATCTTTTGTTGTAGGAGAATTCTGACATCTTGCTCATTGAAAACAGTTTACACTACTGAATGAATCCATCCATATGTAGTGATAACTGAAAATGTTTCTTCTGACAGAATATGGAAATATTTCATTTAATGCTAGTTTATTGATCTTGTATTTTGTGTATTAGACTTCTTTCACTATGTGGGCACCTTGTTTGTCATGATTTTAGCAAAAAAGTCCATAGAATAATGGTTGATTTTAATTTGAGATTTTAGAACCAGTTTTCTTTGAATTTTGAAGTGCTAATCGTATAAATGTACTTGATGCATGAAATCTGTTACTTTTGAGGTTTTATTTTATATCTGTTAAAAGTGATTATTTAAAGGTGTAAATTTGTGATGAGAAATTATTGCACTCATAACCTTGTCTACCCATGCTCTTTCAGTTTGTTGTGTTGCTGTGAGAAATTGCTTGGAATGCCGCCAGAGACAAAGGGATAGGACAACAAAGATTTCACTAACCAGTACTAAGCCCCAAGAGAGTCTTCAGAGTTTAACAGGATCTGGTGCAGGCAAGGTAACACAACATAAGACAGATCTTGTGTATACCCTTTCTTCTTTCAGCCTCATAAATTGACTTCAAACTTCTGATACAAAATCAAGAGACTTTTGTATGGTTTACAAATTGTACCATTTCAGGAAATTATATTGATAAATACACAAATATTCTAATTTCAGAGTACTTTAATTTTTTTCCCTTCTTCCAATTTTGTATATTAGCTTGATTAATATTTGGCAAACTGATATCACATATCATGTTGACTTTTCGAACAGTGGTAAAGATGATCAATTGACACTGCGCTCAAATCCCCAACTTGATGCAGCTTCAGGTTTCTGGTCTCTGATGTTCTGGAGGCTGGAAAACTTGACCCAGTGTGTTCAATGGTTGAGGAAATAACTGTTTTGTTCTTCTCAACACTACTGTAATTTGCCTATTTGTTTAGTGTGTATTCTTCAAATGCAGGGAGGTTAGATTCTAAGGAAAATTTTGGAATAAAATTTCAGTGAAGCAGAAGCTTCACTGGACCCACAACATTATCTCAACTTTCTCTCCACAGATGCTCCCAGACCTGCTGAATTTCTCCAGCAATTTCTGTTTTTGTTTCAGATTTCCAGCGTCTGCTGTTCTTTATTTTTTTCCCTGTGGAGCACCATGTTGGAAATGGGACTACAACATGTTAACCCTAATTTAACCTATTTCAGTAGTCTTTTTTGCAAGTATACACTATTTGTGTTACCTTTAAACAGAAGAAAATATTTTGAAACAACAGCACTTTAATAAATTGTTTACATTTTCAGACTGGTGTTGAAAGTATCGCTGGCAACCTTTCTCCAATTAAAGATCCTGACAGATTACTGCAAGATGTGGACATTAATCGTTTGCGAGCTGTTGTCTTTCGTGATGTGGTAATTATTCACCCTGTTTAAATTATGCTTGTGGTCATTGGGTTTGCAGGTACCTGTACTGTAAAATCTAGGTATGAAGTTGTTTCCACCCAGAATTCTACAGGTCCTGCAATTTTTGATTTTCAAATGAGAAATTGCCGACATGTTCGAATCTTAAAAGAAATGAAAATGAAATAATCTGTTACATTTATTTATTTTTGGCAATGATTCACCTACATTTCAGTGTGAAATGCTGGTATTAGGGAAAATATTGTCTTAAATCGGAAAAGTGTGATTTCTAATAGTGAAAACACTGTTTCAACAGAAAAGAAGGAAGCCCAGAAAATGAAGCAACAGTGTTTCTGATTGATATCTTCTTTTTAAGTCTTGCCTTGGTTCAATTGAAGAAACCTGAGTATTGTGATTAGCAATACCTCAGTTTCTTAAAATGTTTTTATTGTTGTGTAACTTTGACCCTATTCTACTAAACCTTAGGAAGACTCAAACATTTCAGTACACTTGTTGCAGATTCCCTTACATATTGCAGCTAGCTTTTCAGGTTGTACCACAAAAGGCTGCAACCCCAATCCCAGTCCTTTTCTTGCTTATTCATTCACGGGATGAGGGTGTCACTGGCTAGGCCAGCATTTATTGCCCATCCCTAATTGCCCAGGAGGTAGTTAAAAGTCAACCACATTGCTGAGATTCTGGAATCATATGTAGGCCAGACCAGGTAAGGATGGCAGTTTCTTTCCCTAAAAGACATTAGTGAACAAGATTGGTTTTTCTGACAATCAACAATGGATTTAATCGACTAGTTATCATTAGATTCCAGATATTTATGGAATTCAAATTCCACTAACTGCCATTGCTGGATTCAAACGGAGGTCCCCAGAACATTACCCGTGTCTCTAGATTAACAGTCCAGCAACAATGCCACTAGGCCATTTGTGACCACTACCATGACCAATCCTCCCTTTGCCCCCAACCTCTTGAAAATAACCTTTTGACTCGACATCATTACAAAAGAGCAGCTACTTCCACCTCTGCACTATAAACAACCTCTAACCTTACCTCAGTATATCTTTTTTAGAATCCTGTCCATGCCTTAATTACCTTTAAATTTGACTTGTTCAGAGCTGGCCTTGTATTCTTTAGCCTGTTAAAAATGTTTGCTTATTTAATCATTAACAGTGATTTTATTCTGTCACAAGTCTTGTCCTAGTCACTCATGACCCCAGTGCTTGAAGGCTTGCTTTGGTTGTCAAATGAAATATAAATTTATATGCTTATGTTTAAATTGCATTCATGGTAATCTCCTTTCTTGTGCATGCAATGACCTCCTGCGCTCTTGAGCACATTCCCCTTGCCTCACAATTGCCAGCATTCAGCTGTCTACACTGTGCACTCTAGAATTGTATCTCTAAAACTCTCTGGCTCTTCTACCGCTTCCTCTTTAATGAATATTTTAAAAGCTAACATTCGAGCTTTCAGTCACTTCTACTTTTGGCTTGGTATGTATTTCTTTTGACAGTAGTGCCTGGGACATGAAGAGGTTTTGCGTGATTTCATTTAGTTTAATTTTGAAGAAAACTTCCTTGTTTTATCTTCTGTTAGGAATGAAGCCATTTATTATCCACTTGGTTCATTCATTTTATTATTTTCAAAATATTGATCAGATCAGTCATTTACCATCACATCTCAATTGACAAGATTTTGTTTGTCACTTCTTTATTTCCTGAATACCAATCCTCTGGCACCACAATTTCTTCTTCTGTTTCTTTCAGTGAGAGTCCAAGTTTTTGTCTGGTTTCGGTGTAACTATTTTACCCCTTACAATTTTCAGTTTATAATCATTGCAGTTTCACCAACTTTTCATCTTCCCATTGCCTTAATATCATCCACCATCCTCATTTATTGTGAAGATTGAGGCAGAATATTAAATAAACCATTCCATTTTTTTCTGATGAAGGGTCTAGGCCCGAAACGTCAGCCTTCCTGCTCCTATGATGCTGCTTGGCCTGCTGTGTTCATCCAGCCCTGCACCCTGTTGTCTCGGATTCTCCAGCATCTGCAGTTCCTACTATCTCTGATTCAACATAAACCATTCCATAATGCTCTTATTTTCCTAATGTCTACTATTGCCATGCATAAATCTGCTCTTAATGGGCTCTTACTCATTTGTCATTCTCATTTCTTGATGTACTTATTAAAGACTTTTCCATTACTTTTAATATTATTTTGAACTTGTTCTATAGCAATTCTTTGCCCTTTCTATTTCTGCTTCCTGTTGTTACTTTTGCAATCTCCTAAATTTTTATTTTGCTATTGTTCTTTGCCCTTAAAAAAACCTTTTTATTCATTTAATACAAATAATAAGACTAGTAGACCATGATTACATTATGGTGGAAGTATCCCTCTTGCTTTTCAACAGTAATGATGTATCTTGAGCCTGTATCGTTCGCCTGCAGATTTATATTTGTTTGTTTTCTTTCCAGTTAGTATTGTTGAAATATGAATTTTTATTAGCTGCTCCCTAATTCAGGTGTTGAAATTGTGCATATTATGGTGACTATTCAAAGATGCAGTCTTATCAAACAGATGAATCGTTACACGATAAGAGCAATTATAACCCTTTACTTTGTTGGTTTTAAGATGTCCTGCTTTGTGAAACTACCCCAAATGCATCATTAAATCTTTCCTTATGTTATTATTCTGATATTTCTTTGCCAATCCTTAAATAGGTTAAAATCCTTAATCATAACTAGATTCTTGATTTTATCTAATACTGCATAATCATGTTAATGCAAAACAATCAGAAGGCCTATACAATACACTTAACTGTATTTCAACCTTTATCATTATCTGCCATGATACCATCTGTTGTCATGAAGATCTCTCCTTTTCACTCCTCTGGTAATGTATAATTTGGTGTATAAAGTGGTTTAGTTAATTCCTCCTTTTTTTATCTTCACCTTGATTTAAAAATGTCAGATCCCCTCACATGACATAATTCCCAATCTCAGCCAGTGGCTGTGAGGTCACTACAATTACTGTGGGGTTCGATTTACATTTTCAATTTCTCCCCATCATTGTTATACTAAACATTGTTTTTGGTGACTTTCCCCTTCTCAATTTCCCTACTCTTGAGTCTTGAATTTGCCATCATGCTTAACTTCTGTAAAACCATTCCATTTGAATGAATCACTTCAAGGTTGTAATGTCGTCCACCTCTCTACATTCTCCTATAAACTCTTTCCAGTTTTAGTGTGATTGACTGCCGGTTTTTCTTCATAGGATGACAGTAAACAGGCACAGTTTTTGGCATTGGCTGTTGTATACTTTATCTCTGTACTCATGGTATCAAAGTACAGAGACATACTGGAACCACAACGTGAAATTGCAAGATCTGGAAGCCAGATAAGTCGCAATATTCGGCAAGAAATTAATTCACCAACAAGTACAGGTTAGTGTTTTAGATTTCCTTTGTTTTTGTTGGCTTACTATTCCATTTTGTAAGGTTGACCAGAAGACACCTATCAAAATGGGTTTTGTGAACGTTATAAAATTGTGCAATTGTGATTAATCTTTCTAAAACATGCTGTGCAAAACTTACTACTTGTGCTACAAATACACAAGATGCTTAGTTATGTTTTGAAGAGGTGCTAAATTTTTCAACATGTAGTTCCTTGATGGGATTATTTTAATATCAAAAAGAATAGTCCAAACAAAACACTCCATGACTTCTTGAAGCTGAAATCATTCTTTATTAAGGTGTAACAAAATATTAAACCTGTTCTACAAGTGATTCCCGAAATTTGGTAAGTGCATGTTGGTGAAGTGTTGAGATATAAAAGGGTAGAAATATATATATATATATATATATATTTCTGTGGATGAATGTAACTGCGGAATTCAATTAGCAACATTGTTGCTAGTAGAAACTAAAGGGCTGAAAACCACACAATCAGTAAAAAGCACAGTCAGCGCAAAGGAGCTTCCATCTAAGTAAGACAGTGGCTGAATGAGTATTGTTAACACCGTGTCTTTTTATTTTTGAGCTTTTTAAAACCGTAGACTGAACAGTTTTGAAACCCAAGGATTTACAGGGATGACTACATGTTTAAAAAATAAGGAACTTGGTGCCTTTTCTGAACCCTTTGTATGTAGCTGTGGGTTCTGGCAACGTGTAGACAAAATGAAGCCAAGGGGTTGTTTAGAAGTGAAACTGATTGGTTTGTGGACTAGGGATGAATTAGTCCTGAAGAAGGGTAATACCCGAAACGTTGACTGATCCTTTCCTCCAGATGCTACCTGGCTTGCTGTGTTCTTGCAGCCTCCTGTTTGTCTACCTTGGATTCCAGCATCTGCAGTTTTTTTTGTCTCTACTGAATTATCAATACCTACCAATAATAAGATTGTCATTTATGTGAATAGCTTGGGCTGTGAGCATGTTATAGAGATGTTATAGAGACACTAAGTCTGCAGCCTGTCTGCAAAGTGATCATATTTGACCCAAAGCCACTTATTCTGCAGCCAAAAAAGACTCTTTCTCAGTTCTCTGCAATAAACTATTTTGAACCTGAAGAAATCCAGTTTGTCTTTCCTTCAGCAAATGCAGCAGGTTGTGGCTTTAAATTGGAAAGTCAGAGACTATTTGTAATTTAAATAGCCACCTTTGAACATCTTACAAACCAGTGGAAGCATTCAGAAAAGAAAGGTTGAGGAGAAGCATTTGGATCAGCAAGAACCAACCTAACAAATCCTATGAACAAAGTATATGGATGTTTTCCCAGTTTTCCCTCTGCCCATGTGTTTTTTCTTTCTCTATTTATTTCTGTGTGTTTGTTATCAAGGGAGAATTTTTAAGGGTTTTAGAGTTTTAATTTGTTGAGTTTACTAGTTTAGTTTAACTATTTATCTGAAGCTAGAATCTAATGACATGTAATAGTGAAGCATGTGTGGGGGCTCAGGAGGCAATGTTAGATGAAGCTTGGCCCCTGCAATTTTCTGAGTTACATGTGCGTTGCTTCCAGTATGGATGAGAGTGGTGATACAGGAATAGTGAACACGCTGACCATGGCACCGTGGTCCAGGGAGCCATTCAAGTAGAGGAGAAAATAGAAATGTATCAGTAGCAGGGGCCATTATAATTAAGGGGATCAATACTGTTTTATCCAGATATGAGAATGGGTCCCAAAGGCTGTGTTGACAGCCTGGGGATCCAGTTGTTATTGTCCATGTTGGCACCAAGATTGATAGGAGTAGAAAGGAAGTTCTGCTGAAAGAATTTGTACTGTTTGGAGATAAATTGTAAAATGGAACGTCCAAGGTTGAGACCTTAGGATTACTATACTGGGGCCAGCATCCTGGCGAATTGAATTATTAGAACTATTGAGAGTGTTTTAAACTAACTGGTGTGGGGAGGAAGATACAGTATTCTGGAGAAGGGATGCATAGGCTCACAAAGCAAAAGGATATGGTGGCATTGCAGGGCAATTTAGATAATCATAGCTAAAGTTTCAATAAACAGTTTTTTAAAGGATTGCTGCATATTTTGAAAAGCATGTAACCTGACAGTTGTGACAAGCATTCTGTAAACAACTTTTTGATCTAGCAGTAACTGAAGTGGTTGAACCAAGGAGCTAGGTGGCAAGAAGAAGTTGATTGGTCTATTGTCTCATGATCAGTTATTGATATCAAAAGTCTTTTGCCTGCCAACAATTATGTCATTGGCTCTCAGGTAACTAAACAGCTTGGGAATGCGAACAAGATGCAAAGAGAAGTGCTTTGATCTCCACGAGCACAGAAGCTGTTTCACTGTTCTCTGCAGTCAAAACCCATTCTAATCCTGAAGAAAACCAATCCATCTTTCCTTCAGCAGTCGTTGTAACCTGTGATTTTTAACTGATAAGCCAGAGACATCTTATAAGCAAACTAAACGCTTATGTCTCTCACAAACCAATGGAAGTATCTGCAGAAAGATGATGGAAAAGCAACACATTGACCAGCATACTGATCATATTACCATAAACAACCCATGAACAGGAAACAACAAATTGCCTCCTAGTTTTCCTTTGCCCATAACATATTTTTCCCTGTGTAATGCTGGTTTATAAGGAGATTAAAAGGTTAATTTGTAACATTATAGATCAACGGCATATAACTCTATCTGCAGCTCTAGTCCAATTACTTGTAATAAGTAGTAATTCTTGTTAAGTAAGGAATCTGGTCCATACTTTCTGTCAATCTAGGTTTGAAAATCAGGGAAAGTGAGAATTTTATGTGCTTGTCTTAAGATCTTTAACTTTTGTGACAACCCCAGGAATAAAGGGGCTTGATTTTCAGCATGCTACCCCAGTGAATCATGACAATTGGAAGATATCAAATCCATGTGCATAGAATAATTAACAAGGGTTAGAACACACTGGTGGAAGTAGTGTATATGACCCCTAACACTACCTCTTTGTGTTGGACAGAGAATATATCAGGAAATAATGTAATAAAAGGAAGTATATTAATCACGGTGAATTTAATCTTCAAGTAGATTTGGAAAATTAATTTGGCAAATCAAATTGATCACGAGGAAGAATTCATCGATAGTACTCAGGACAGCTTCCTAGAACAATATGTTTTGTATCCAACCAGGAGTTAGGCTGTTTTGGATCTTATGATGTGTAATGAGGCAGGTTCAATAAATTATCTGAGAGCAAAAGATCCCCTAGGAGACAGCGACCATAGCATAGTAGAATCTAGTGTTCAATTTGAGAGTGATAAACGGGTTGGAAGCAACTGTGCAAAACTTAAATAACACTAATTACAAGGAAATGAGTGCAAAGTTTACTGGGGTGAACTGGAAAAGTAGTTCAGCATAAAAGATGGTTAATGAACAATGAAAGATTTTGAGAACATAATCTGTGTTTGCAACAAAGATATATCCTAGTGAGGAAGAAGGATTCTTGGAAGGGAATAAACCAACCATGGTTAATCAATCAACAGACTATTGTGACTTTGAACTGTATTGTCATTCCCACACAGTCAATGGGTCAAAATCTTGAAAACTCCCTCCCTCACATCACTGTGTATGTAGTTACACCACATAGACAGCAGTGGTTCAAAGTGGTACCCCCCATCACCTTCTCAAGGGAATTTAGGGACAGACTGTAAATGGTCATGTTGCTGATGATGCTCAAATCTCATGAATGAATTAAAAATAAAAAGTTAAATGCAGTTTTCATGGGGGTTTCTGAAACTGATGTTTGGACCTGAGCTGCATATTGAAAGTGCAAATTCCCATATCAGACTGGCATTTGTGTCCTTGGAAGCCACTTACTTCTAATTTGGCACTGGTGCTCTTCGGGGCAAAATCTGGCTCAGAGAATCATGCTCAGTAATTGGTGCCTTCAACACAAGTTTTTTTTTGGCCAAAAAACTGTTGCAATGAGAGTCAATGTACTCCCCTGGATTTTTCATCTGAGCAGTTATTGTACTTCCTCTTACTTATTTCCATTTTAAACTGCATTTTCACACATTGTTGTGACTCTTAGTCCTGGATTATTTCCCCATTAGATGAATTACATGTCAATTTCAGTCCTCTCAAGCTTTCGATAGGATTTAGCTAATATGGCCACTAGGAGGTTTTTGAGTCTTGAATATCAGAGTTCATTTGCAGACATTTTTTCTTCAAATTAATTGCTCGGCAGTGTAGAACTTAAACATTGCTTAAAAGAGACAAGAACTTGAAGCTTTTCACCTTGCACTCATCAGGACTGGATGCAACAAACAGACTTGAAAAAAAGGCCTATCAATTTGTACAACATGAGAAGATTCATTGAGCTATCATCAGCATGGATGTGCACTTCCCTGTCAATTTTAGTTCACAGATCAAGCATGTAAACGCTGGTCAGGGTGTTGCCATGGAAATACAGCAGAGCTTGGCAATGGAGACTGTTAAATAGTTGAACAGCTTCTAAAAGAATTATGATATGCTGTTCCTTGAGTTTATGGTAAGTTGCACTTGAATAGTGCAGAACACCAAGGACAAAGAGGTTCAAGTGCAAATGAGATTGAAAATTAAAGTGGTAGATGACTGCAAATTCTGGGTTGTATTGCAAACAAAACAGGGTATGTTTTGAAAAGCACTCATCTAATCAACATTTGGTCATCCCATCGTAAAGGAGACTACATTGTGACAAGCGAATGGTTTTATGCTAAGTTTAAAAAGTTGCATGAAAAAATGTTTTTATTATGTACGTTGGAGGAGAAGAATGAACAGCTGTTGCATCTAATGCATGGGAAGGTAGCAAAGCATGGAGAGCAGGTGGCAGGGTGATGCCAAAAGAAACATGCAATCGATAAGTTAACTTGTTTACAAATCAGAATGTTATGCATTTCCAGTAACCAAGAGAACAAAAATGCGACTTAAAATGTTTTCTCGACAAAAATATTTTGATTTAATTAATTCATCAACAGATTGTAATGATGAAAGTGATCAGTTATTAAGGCATGCAATTAATTATTGATTGACCTGAAGCATCTCATATTAGATTCTACTGTCTTACATTCATAAGTAAGAAGATTCTCACACACCCGGACATCTTATCAATTTATCAAGAAGATAGCTGTAGTTTTAGAGATCAGTCAGCTGAGCTTCAGGACACCTCTCCAGGGCTTCCTTATGTTAATCACCTAGGCCCAACCACCTTCAGCTGCTTGAACAATGACATTCTCTCTATCATAAGGTGGCAAGTCGGGACATTCACTTATGATTGCATGATATTCAGCAACATTTGCAGTGACTCACATGCTGAAAGATACCGTGTGTAAATGCAGCAAGATCTGAACAATATCCAGATTGGGCTGACAAGTAACATATAACATTTGTGCTACACAAATACCAGGCAAAGACCATCTCCAATACAAGAGAATCTAACCATTGTGTCTAGATGATCAGTGGTGCTAGCGTTGTTGAATTACCCACTGTCAACATCATGGGAGTTGCCATTGACCAGAAACGGAACTGGCCCATTCATAAAAATTCTCTGACTACAAGAATACGTCAGAGGTTGGAATTTCTGCTTTGATCATTCTCATCTTCTGCCTCTCCTATCCAAAAACAGTCTGACCACAATCTACAAGGCACAAGTCAGGAGTACAACTGCCGCAGCACTTAAGAAGCTTGACACCATCCAGTTTAAAGCAGCCAGCTTGATTAGCAGCACATCCACTCCCTCCTCCACCGATGCTCGGAGGTAGCAGTGTGTACCATCTGCAAAATGCATATCAGAAATTTAGGATCCTTAGACCACACCCTCCATGTCTTCGATTACTACCCCTGGAAGGACAAGGACAACAGATTCATGGAAACACCACGACTTGTAAGATTCTCTCCAAGATACTCATCATCCTGACTTGGAAATATATCACTCTTTCTTCAGCGGGATTGTTGAGTCAGAATCTTAACAGCATTGTAGATCTACCTATGTCACATTGATTGCAGCACTTCAAGAAAACGACTAACACCACCACCTCAAGGGCCTAGCCAGCAAAGCTCACAGTCCCTGAATGTTTAAAAAAAAAAATTGACAGCTATAAGCCCGGATCTTCTGAGAGCAGCAATCACCATCAAATTGACAGTCTTGTACTTGCTTTTTTTGCATTATGTCAGTCACCAGCATTTCTGGGACAACTTCTGATGCTGGAAGCCTCAGAATTGTCCTGTGTAGATTTAATCCAGTTGAATCCTTATTGTATAGGACAATTGTGGGGTGAGGGTTGCAGTTAGGTATGCCCCCTTTTATAAACTGCATTAGTTCCTGTATTCATGCAAATTCATTACTTTAACTGCATCAAGAATGCCAAGGCCGGACACAAGACTCCTTTAAGCAAGAAAGGTACTTTTATTTCAGGGGGAGAAGTTTGGTTTCAAAACCACGGGAATCGCCCTGCATGGGTGAGAGGCATGGACGATGCATGGTCAAGTCCCATGACATACAAAGTTCAGGTAGGAGAGGCGGTCCTGAACAAGCACGTGGACCACATGAAAGCTTCAACCTCACAAATGGGGCAGGAGCAAAACATACCTGGCCCCTCGGAACATCTGGCAAGGTTGTCAGAACCTATGGGTTGCTCCTCTTCACCTAGCATCAACAAAACCTCTGAGGACAAGATGAACACAGCAGATGTTGCAGCCTTGATGCAATTGCCACCTGTGGAAGATTTTAGATTAGATGCTCTGGATGCAAGAGGCGGGCTACGTTCCGGTACATGCTGCCAGTATCACAGGCGGAGTTGGAGGAACCGGACCTGGTGCAAACATGCCCCAGGAAAAAAGTACAAGTCTACATCCCAGGACTTAAAGGGGGAGGAATGTAGTGATTGGAACAAGGTCAACCAGGTGGATCTCATAGAATACGAGATCCCTGATCGGGGCTGTGAGCCTGTTCCAATCAGGGAGTGCGGGCTCACAGATATAAACAGGAGTGTCAGGAGTTCTTTTCTCTCCAGGTGCTGGCTCTGAGCTAGCTGGGTCAGTGATATACACTATGCACATGGAAATAAAGGGTGACTTAGTGATGAGACACTGGCCTTCTTGAAGTTATTTCAGGTGGTATAGTGGATGGTGAAAAAGTTTATCTAAGATTACAGAGATCTTTATCAATTAGGTCAATAGGCTGAGGGGTGGCAGGTGGAATTTAATTTGGATAAATGTGAGTTAGTACATTTTGGTAATACAAACAAGGACAGGACTTATACAATTAATGATAAGGCCCTGGTTAGTGTTGCAAAACAGAGAGACCTAAGGGTTCAGGGACACTATTCTTTGAAATCTGCATCACAGGTGGCCAGGGTGGTTAAGAAGGCATTTAGCATGCTTGCCATCATTGCTCAGACCTTTGAGTATAGGAGTTGGGGACCTCATGTTGAGGTTGTACAGGACATTGGTGAGGCCTCTTCTGGAGTACTTTGTGCAGTTCTGGTTGCCCTGTTACAGGAAAGATATTATTAAATTGGAGGGAGTTCAGAAAAGATTTACAAGTATGTTTCCAGAAATGTAGGATTTTGAGATATAAAAATAGACTGGAAAGGGCTCCTCCCACCCACCTTCCTGCAAAAATGCTATCCCCTATTCCCAAT
>NC_063337.1:28048381-28092943 GCF_021869965.1 Rhincodon typus | reverse complement strand
ATGCTGCTTGGCCTGCTGTGTTCATCCAGCCCTGCACCTTGTTGTCTCGGATTCTCCAGCATCTGCAGTTCCTACTATCTCTGACCCTGGAGATTATGTTGGCTAACATTGGCGTCATTAATATCTGGATGGACCAGAAATGCTGAGGTTTATCTTGCTGAATGTGAGTGGATCCTTCTCAGCTTCAACATTTCAGGGTTAGAAGGGGTCATGGAGATGATGAATCTGACCACGTCTGGAGTGTTGCAGAGTGGATACTTCTGAGGAGCCTGTTTGTGATTACTTCTCCAGTTGGATGCCTCCTGCCATCATCCGCCCCCCTTGTGAGGAAGGGGCAGCTGCAGTATACACTATGTTGCTGACCCACTTTCACCTTGCCTTCAGTTCTGAAGACCAATGGTCTGGAACGATGAAGTGCAGGTGTGTGCACCTCTCCAGCAAACCCTGAGGATGCTGGATCTGGCTCTTCATGGCAGCTGCAATTCTACCCATTGAGGTAGAGAAATTGTTGTAGAACTCACTGTGTTGCTGCAGTGTCTGGGCAGTAAGGGTCCTTGTGTCCCATACACATGTCTTCTGTTGCTTTTCCTCCCTGTGCATGTAGATGAAGTCCCTGTTTGCTGACACCACAGGGTCCTGTCCTCCCTGAGGTTGAGGAGGTGGCTGGTCTCTAGCAGTCTATCGAATGCCACTGGGCTGGAGTGCTTCTTCCTTGGCCAAGCTACGGAACTGTCGCATGACGTGCTCATCAGATTTTTCTCCCACATTTTCAAGGGCTACATCCTCAAAAGAACACCAATAAATTTGTCGCAGGTATCAGTATCTGAGCTAGTGGGGGGTGCAGGAGGCACCTTGCTGATGCTTTCTCTGAGGCCAAAGTAAGAACCCCTCAGGAGGTTGAAGAATTGGTTTCTGGGGAATTTATTTGCTTCATTACAGTGGTGATAGACGTGCTGGCTGTACCTGCAAGACAGAAGAGAAAGAAGGTGTCATGGTGGTGTGCAATGAATGACATTGACAGTGGTGTTCAACTGAGAGTAGCAGTGAAGAAAATGAATGAAGAATGGTACTTACTCAGTTGGTGGAACATGCTTGCTTTGGTATCCCTAGTTCAGGTGTTCTGCTGTGAGTGCCAGGATTCTTTCCTTGTAAGGGCTAAGGAGTCTCTTGTCTCGTATCCCTCCACCTATCCAGGCCCTTTTAGCCCTATTGTGGGCTGTCTTTTCCTGGAATCTCCAGAGAACAGTGCACATCCAGAGTTTTGCAGAACCAAAATAGGGCAGTATTGTAAACTGTTGACGACAGCATAAAATTACAACAGGATATTGATAGATTAGGTGAATGGGCAAAGCTGCGGCACCTGGATTTTTAACATAATCAAGTGTGACGTTATCCATTTTGGATCGGAAAAAGATAGATCAGAATATGTTTACAAAGGACAAAGTTGAATGCAGTAGATGTTCAATGAGATTTGGGGTTCAGGTGCATAGCTTTTTACAATACCATGAATAGGTGCAGAAAACAGCCAAGAAGGCTGATGGAATGCTGGCCTTCATACTAAAAAGGTTGGATTATAAGGGTAAAGTTGTTATGCTGCGTTTATACAAAATCCTGGTTAGACCCTACTTGGAGTACTGAGTAAATCTGGGCATCACGCCTCAGGATGGATGTTTTGACCTGGAGGGAGTTTAATGCAGGCTTACAAGGATGATGCTGGACTTCAGGGGTTAGGTTATGAGGAGAGATTAGACAAATTAGACAGCGAAGAAGGTTACCTCAGAGTACAATGAGATCTTGATCAGAAGGGCCAATGGGCGGAGGAGTGACAGATGGAGTTTAATTTAGATTACTGTGAGGTGCTGCATTTTGGAAAGGCAAATCAGGGCAGGACTTTTACACTTAATGGTAAGGTCCTAGGGAAAGAGACCTTGGCGTGCAGGTTCATATTCCTTGAAAGTGGAGTTGTAGGTAGACAGGATTGTAAAGAAGGCATTTAGTGACCTTACTTTTATTGGTCAGTGCATTGAGTATAGGAGTTGGGAGGTCATGTTGCAGCTGTACAGCATATTGGTTAGACTACTTTTGGAATATTGTGTGCACTTCTGGTCTCCCTGCTATAGGAAGGATATTGTGAAACTTGAAAGGGTTCAGAAGAGATTTACAAAGATGTTGCGAGGGTTGGAGAGTTTGAACTATAGGGAGAGGCTGAATAGACTGGGACTGTTTTCCTGCAGTGTCGGGGGCTGAGGGATGACCTTATAGAGGTTTATATAATCATGAGGGGCATGGATATGGTGAATAGACAAGGTCTTTTCCCTGTGGTAGGGGAGTCCAAAGCTAGAGGGCACAGATTTAAGGTGAGAGGGGAAAGATTTCAAAGGGACTTAAGGGGCAACATTTTCACGCAGAGGGTGATGCGTGTGTGGAATGAGCTGCCAGAGGAAGTGGTGGAGGCGAGTACAATTACACATATAAAAGGCATCTGGATGGGTAAATGAATAGGAAGGGTTTAGAGGGCTGACAAATGGGACTAGATTAATTTAGGGTATCTGGTCACCATGGAGGAGTTGGACTGAAGGGTTTGTTTCCGTGCGGTACGTCTCTTTGACTCTAATTTAGGCCTTTATTCGCCAGAATTTAGAAGGTTAAAGGATAATCTAGTCAATGTTTTCAGCATATTAATGGGAAAAGACAGGGTAAAAATACACTATTTCCACTGGTTGAAGACTCGAGAACCAGGGGGCATAATCTAAGAATTAGGGCCAGGCCATTCAGGAGATAAGTTAGGAAACACTTCTACACACAGTAGTGGAGGTTTAGAATCCTCTTCCTCAAATGGCAATCAATGCCAATTCAATTGTTAAATTTAAATCTGCGAGAGACATATTTTTATTAAGCAAGAATATGCAGGCCTTAACCTCATGGGCCCAGGTTAACAACCCGAATCAAGAACCCAATTAACAAGGTCCACCTGGTTCCAATCACTTTCCTCCCTCCCCATTTTCAGGTATGTATTCACTTGTAGCTTCTCTTGCGACCCTGGATCTGGTTCCTCTGACTTGGATTCAGACACAGGCGGCACGTACCGGACAATGGGCAGTTTGTAGCATCCAGAAGAGCCTCCTCCTCTTCCGGCACAATTAAAATGTGTCTTGCTTGGAGGACGCATTTGACTGGCATTGGCATTCCTGGTGCTGTTTTACTGCCTGGTCTGGAAATATCAGGTTTTACCTGTTGTGGAGTCTTCTCCCCATCAGCAACTCTGCTGGAGCTATCCCTGTTGTTGCGTGTGATGTGGTCCTATAATCGAACAGGAACCGGAACAGTTTGTTCTCAATTGACACTGTAGGCTGCTTCTTTAAGTCTGCCTTCAATGTTTGGACGGTTCTTTCTGCTAGACCATTGGATGATGGCTGGTATGGAGCTGTCCTTGTATGCCAAATGCCATTGGACTTTAAGAAATATTCAAATTCCCTGCTGGTGAATGACGTCCCATTGTCCATGACCTATACTTCCGGGAGTCTGTGCTTTGCGAATGATGTTCACAACTTTTCAATGTCATCCCTGAGTTTGTTGAATGAACTTTGTGCACGTCCAACCACTTGGAATGGGCATTCAGAATGACCACAAACGTTGAGCCCATGAAAGGACCAGCCTAGTTGACATGCAGCTGAGTCCAGGGTTTACCTGGCCATTCCCACGAATGTGGGGGTGTTGCTGGTGGCAGTTTATATCCTTGTTGGCACCCTGGGAACTGCCCCACCAATGTAGCTATGTCGGCATTCAACCCTGGCCACCAGACATATATTCTTGCCAGCATTTTCATCTTGGAAACCCCTGGATGACCCTAGTGGAGTTCAGTTCAGTCAGTGTCTGGTGGCGACCTTTGCTCGGGACAACCACCCTTGCTCCCCATGGTGATATGCCTTCCGGTATGGTGATCTTGTCTCACTGGGTCTGAAAAGGTTTCAATCCTGGTGTGATGGCCCTTCTGTTTCCCCCATTACCACCAGCTGTTTCAGTTTCGCTAGGACAGGATCTTTGTGTCCATAGTCAGTTATCTGAGGTGACTGGAAGGGTGTCCAGAAAGTTTAAAACCAAAACAGACTCTTCCAGGGGAGGCACCACTGGTGGATTATCTGCCAGTGGGAAGTGGCTCAAGGCATCCGCATTAGCCACGTGACTTGCCAGGTGTTCTAACTTCACGCACTGAGAATAAGGGCCCAAATGCTAAATTCTACCAGAAGCTATTGGTGGCATTGCCTTGTCTTCCTTCAGAAACCCTAGCAAGGGCTTGTGATCTGTTACTATTGACAAATTTTCATCCATAAAGGTACTGGTGGAACTTCTTCACACCAAAAACAACTGCTAAGCCTACCTTCTCTATCTCGGCATTCTTGCGTTCGGCATCAGCCAGAGTCCAGGAAGATACCCTATTGGGCATGCCTCTCTGTTGGGCCACTGGTGAGCCAACACAACTCAGATACCGTATGGGAAGGCATCGCATGTCAGCACTATTTCGGATTGTCGTGAACTGACACCTTAGATGATGATAGCTGCTTTTTTCACTTTCCTAAAGGCTGCTTCCCGGCTTCACGACCATTTTCAGGGTTGACCCTTTTTCGATAGCAGGTGTAAGGTGCTGAGGTGGAGGCCAGGTTATGTATGAATCTTCCATAATAATTCACTAACCCAAGGAAAGACCCAAGATCCGGTACAGCTGCCACTTTTCCTTCCAACAGGTTATTCCCAGTTTCGTCAACTCTGTAACCTGAGTCGGACACTTGGGGCACCTGGAACACACATTTTTCTCATCTGAGGCATATGTCCTCCTGGGAGAAATGATTAAGCGCCATGTCCGAATTCTCCAAGTGTTCCTTATTGGTCTTCCCTGTTATTAATACATCATCCAGATAAATGGCAACCTGGGTAGCCCTTGTAAAGTGTTCTCCATGTCTGCTGGAAAAGAGCGAAGGCTGATGATATTCCAAATTACAGTTGTGTATATTGATATAAACCTCTGTGTATTAATTGTAGCATATTTCTGGGACTCCTAATCCAGTCCCAATTGCAGGTAGGCGTGGCTCATGTCCAGCTTCGTAAAGGACAGTCTCTCTGCCAACTTTGCATACGAGCCCTCTGTGTGAGGGTTCGGATGTTTATTCAGCTGCGAGAAGTGGTTTACCGTTTGTTTAAAATTCCCACAAAGGCAAACTGAGCTGTCAGGCTTCACAGTCAGTACGACCGGTGCTGCCCATTCTGAAAACAACTAGCATAAAGGAAGATGGTTCTGGTTGTGGAGACAATTCATTTCAGTCCTAGAACATCACTGCAGGAATTCCTCAGGGTCATTCCTAGGCCCAACTATCTTTAAGTTTCATTAATGACCATCCCTCCTTCATATAATCAGAACTGGGGATGTGCAATTTGTGCATTGTTCAGCACCATTCGTGATTTCTAAGATACTGAACCAGTTGTAAGATTTTGGTTTGTACATTAGTTGTAATACCTAAGTCAATTATAATTCTAGACTGAGGTTGACAGAGAGTTAATCTAGAAGTTTAGTACTTCTGGTTAGTTACACGCCCCATTCTGGGCACATGTATGCTTTCATTACCACAAACCTGCAACTATACTTTTGACCTGGGCCAAGTGGCTGTTCTTCACAAAAGGTATTTTGTAATGTTTACAATCAAACAATATAAGTTAACTTACCACTTTCTTAATCAAGTCAAAATAACTAATTATTGAAAAAAAAAACAATCCTGTCCTGTCTGTATCTGTGCAGTAAGATCTGCACAACATCTAGGCTTGGGCTGATAAATGACGAGTAAGAATGCACACCATGAAGTGCCAAGTACTTCATCAAGAGAGAATCTAACCATTCCCCCTTTACATTCAATAGCATTACCATCACTAAATCCTCTACTACCAACATCCTGGTGAGGGGTGCGGCAGGTGACATTGGGAGAGGTGGGATGTGGGTTGGGAGGCTGGCTGTAGAATGGAATGGAGGTGATTTCCATCAACCAGAAGCTAAGTTGGAGCAGACATGTAAGTGATCTGTCTACAAGAGGAGATCAGAGGCTAGGAATTCTGTGACAAGTAACTCAGCAGTTACCTCAATGCCTGTCAGCCATCTCGAAAGCACAAGTCAGGCAGGAACAGCAACTCATATTCCGCTTGGGAACCCTGCAGCCCAATGGTATCAATGTGGATTTAGAAGCTTCAAAATCTCCCCTCCACCTACCGCATCCCAAAACCAGTCCAGCTCGTCCCCGCCTCCCTAACCTGTTCTTCCTCCCACCTATCCCCTCCTCCCACCTCAAGCCGCACCCCCATCTCCTACCAACTAACCTCATCCCGCCCCCTTGACCTGTCCGTCCTCCCTGGACTGACCTATCCCCTCCCTAATTCCCCACCTACACTACCTTTACTGGCTCCATCCCCGCCTCTTCGACCTGTTTGTTTCCTCTCCACCTATCCTCTCCTCTATCCATCTTCTATCCACCTCCCACTCTCTCCCTATTTATTTCAGAACCCCCTTCCCCTCCCCCTTTTCTGATGAAGGGTCTAGGCCCGAAACGTCAGCCTTTCTGCTCCTATGATGCTGCTTGGCCTGCTGTGTTCATCCAGCCCTGCACCTTGTTGTCTCGGATTCTCCAGCATCTGCAGTTCCTACTATCTATGATTAAATCGTCTCCACTTGCTTGGAATGAGTACAGCTCCAACAATACTCAAAAAGCTTTCCACCATCCCCAGGTAAACCAGGCCACTGGAGCTAGCCCATTTTGACATTGATTCCCTTCACAATTGGTACAGTGGCAGCGGTGATAACCATCTCCAAGATGCACTGAAGTACTGCCTAGACTCCTTTAAGTCCTAGCAGTCATCCACCTGATCCTTCAAGTTTCACCTATCCGAACAATTTCAGTTCCTGAGATTTTCTGAATACACATTTGCTTACCTGAGTTAAATTTAATGACAAATAGTGTTAGTGAAGAGAGAATGTTTAAAATCCAGGTTTAATCCAGGAGAACGGGAAAGACTTTCACTGTAGGTGCATTTCAAAGATGGCTGGGGAGGAAACAATTTTTGGCCTTTCACCTAGAACAGGAAAATAGCACCCTCCATATGATAGCTTATGACTTAATACATAGAAACATAGAAGATAGGAGCAGGAGGAGGCCATTCAGCCCTACAAGCCTGCTCCGCCATTCTTCATGATCATGGCTGATCATCCAACTCAATAGCCTAATCCTGCTTTCTCCCCACACCCTTTGATCCCATTCACCCCAAGTGCTATTTCTAGTCTCCTCTTGAATACATTCAATGTTTTGACATCAACTGCTTCCTGTGGTAATGAATTCCATAGGCTCACCACTCTTTGGGTGAAGAAATTTCTCCTCATCTCCATCCTAAATTGTCTACCCCGAATCATCATACTGTGACCCCTGCTTCTGGACACACCCACCATTGGGAACATCTTCCCTGCATCTACCCTGTCTAGTCCTGTTAGGATTTTACAAGTCTTTATGAGGACCCTCCTTAGAACATAGAACATAGAACATTACAGCGCAGTACAGACCCTTCGGCCCTCGATGTTGCGCCGACCTGTGAAACCAATCTGAAGCCCATCTAACCTAAACTATTCCATTATCATCCATATGTTTATCCAATGACCATTTAAATGCCCTTAAAGTGGGCGAGTCTACTATTTTTGCAGGCAGGGCATTCCACGCCCTTACTACTCTCTGAGTAAAGAACCTACCTCTGACACCTGTCCTATATCTATCACCCCTCAACTTAAAGCTATGTCCCCTCGTGCTAGCCATCACCATCCAAGGAAAAAGGCTCCCACTGTCCACCCTATCTAATCCTCTGATGATCTTGTATGTCTCTATCAAGTCACCTCTTAACCTTCTTCTCTCTAACGAAAACAGCCTCAAAACCCTCAGCCTTTCCTCATAAGACCTTCCCTCCATACCAGGCAACATCCTGGTAAATCTCCTCTGCACCCTTTCCAATGCTTCCACATCCTTCCTATAATGCGGTGACCAGAACTGTACGCAATACTCCAAGTGCGGCCGCACCAGAGTTTTGTACAGCTGCAACATGACCTCATGGCTCCGAAACTCAATCCCTCTACCAATAAAACCTAACATACTGTACGCCTTCTTAACAACGCTATCAACCTGGGTGGCAATTTCCAGTGATCTATGCACATGGACACCGAGATCTTTCTGCTCATCCACACTACCAAGAATCTTACCATTAGCCCAGTACTCTGTATTCCTGTTACTCCTTCCAAAGTGAATCACCTCACACTTTTCCGCATTAAACTCCATTTGCCACCTCTCAGCCCAGCTCTGCAGCTTATCTATGTCCCTCTGTAACCTACAACATCCTTCTGCACTATCCACAACTCCACCGACTTTGGTGTCATCCGCAAATTTACTAACCCATCCTTCTATGCCCTCATCCAGGTCATTTATAAAAATGACAAACAGCAGTGGCCCCAAAACAGATCCTTGAGGTACAGCACTAGTAACTGAACTCCAGGATGAACATTTCCCATCAACCACCACCCTCTGTCTTCTTACAGCTAGCCAATTTCTGACCCAAACCGCTAAATCACCCTCAATCCCATGCCTCCGTATTTTCTGCAATAGTCTACCATGGGGAACCTTATCAAACGCTTTACTGAAATCCAAATCCAACACATCAATCGCTTTACCCTCATCCACCTGTTTGGTCACCTTCTCGAAGAACTCAATAAGGTTTGTGAGGCACAACCTACCCTTCACAAAACCGTGTTGACTATCCCTAATCAAATTATTCCTTTCTAGATGATTATAAATCCTATCTCTTATAATCCTTTCCAACACTTTACCCACAACTGAAGTAAGGCTCACTGGTCTATAATTACCCGGGTTGTCTCTACTCCCCTTCTTGAACAAGGGGACAACATTTGCTAGTCTCCAGTCTTCTGGCACTATTCCTGAAGACAATGACGACATAAAGATCAAAGCCAAAGGCTCTGCAATCTCCTCTCTAGCTTCCCAGAGAATCCTAGGATAAATCCCATCCGGCCCAGGGGACTTATCTATTTTCACACCTTCCAGAATTGCTAACACCTCCTCCTTATGAACCTCAATCCCGTCTAGTCTAATAGACTGTATCTCAGTATTCTCCTCGACTACATTGTCTTTTTCCTGCGTGAATACTGACGAAAAATATTCATTTAGCACCTCTCCTATCTCTTCGGACTCCACGCACAACTTCCCACTACTGTCCTTGACCGGCCCCAATCTTACTCCAGTCATTCTTTTATTCCTGACATACCTATAGAAAGCTTTAGGGTTTTCCTTGATCCTACCTGCTAAAGACTTCTCATGTCCCCTCCTGGCTCTTCTTAGCTCTCTCTTTAGGTCCTTCCTGGCTAACTTGTAACTCTCAAGCGCCCTCACTGAGCCTTCACGCCTCATCTCTACATAAGCCTCCTTCTTCCTCTTGACAAGAAATTCAACTTCTTATTCGTCTGAACTCTTAGAAAAAACAATCCCAACCTCGTCAATCTCTCCTCATATGTCAGACCCGCCATCCCTGGAATCAGCCTGGTAAACCTTCGCTGCACTCCCTCAAAAGCAAGAGCATCCTTCCTCAGAAAAGGAGATCAAAACTGCACACAATATTCCAGGTGTGGCCTCACCAAGACCCTGTATAATTGCAACAAAATATCCCTGCTCCTGTACTCAAAAGCTCTTGAAATGAAGGCCAACATACCATTTGCCTTCTTTACCGCCTGCTGCACCTACACGCTTACCTTCAGCGACTGGTGAATAACGACACCCAGGTCCCGCTGCACACTCCCCTCTCCCAATTTACAGCCATTCAGGTAGTAATCTGATTTCTTGTTTTTGCTTCTGAAGTGAATAACCTCACATTTATCCACATTATGCTGCATCTGCCATTGATTTGCCCACTTACCCAACCTGTCGAGATCATGCTAAAGGATCTCTGCATGCTTGTCACAGTTCACCCCCGACCCAACTTGGTATCATCTGCAAACTTGGATATGTTACATTTTGTTCCCTCATCCAAATCATTAATATATATTGTGAATAGCTAGGGTCCCAGCGTTGATCCCTGTGGCACCCCACTAGTTACTGCCTGCCAATTTGAAAAGGACCCATTAATTCCTACTCTTTGTTTCCTCTCTGCCAACCAGTTTTCTGTCAATGTCAATACACTTCCCCCAATCCCATGCACTTTAATCTTGCACATTAATCTCTTATGTGAGACTTTGTCGAACACTTTGTGAAAGTTCAAATGTACTACGTCAACTGCTCTATTCCTTCTAAGAGTGGGAGTGATATTCTGTTGTTAAGAACATATACTGGGTGGCAGGAATACCCTCCTCTCTCAGACAGTATATTATATATTATGCCAATTATGGTTTATAACATTTTGAGAACCTGATTGCCATTTTAGGACCAACTGGTAGGTGGAACATCTATTGCCCAAGTTCACCATAAATTAAGCTGCTGGTCCAACTGAAAAGAGCACAGAAGATAAGTTTTACTTGGCTTTTCAGGGGCCAGGAAGAGATATCCACTCCCACATAACCAGGGAATAAGATCCCCTCCCCCATCTCTGTTCTGGGATTTACATGCTATTGCAGAGCTCCAGTGCTGGTGCACTGTGTCATGAAATAATTTTCTGCCTTCAGCTTATATGCAAAGGAAGACTGGTTTTCAAAATGGACTGTGTCTGCCGTCAGGATTATTGGATGACGAGCTGGGATGCTTAGCCATCTGAATAGTCAAACACTACTTGGAAGGAAACTCTTGCTAAATCTGTCACTTTTTTTGTAAATTTCTCAAAGGTATCTTTTTCTAAAAGTGAAGTAACAGTTTTGATATGGTAATTTAAAATTCCAGTTTACAGAAATTGGATGATTTCAGTGAAATAGTTGTTGATAATGTTATTTCTCATCCTTAATGTTATTTAGGCATTTATACTTTGTGTGAATGGATAATTTTGAAACCATTTTTTGACAGTTTTTTTCGTTACATTTTCTTACATTGAGTTTTTTTTTACACATTTTTGATTTTCTAGCTTTAGAATGCTACTCGAATTACATTTGGAGTACCTTCGTTTGTTTTGGATGTGCATTCTAAACCATGAGCTTAATGTGTAGATTTTTGTATTGTCAAGGGAAATGTGTAAACTGTAAATTTAATATAATAGCCTTGACTTATTTTAGTCAGATTAGACCCTCAAAGTCTTAATTACATGTATCCATCAAAAGTCTCTGCCATTTTTCTATATTTTCTTGCAAAATTCTGCTCTTATTACATTTTTAAAAATATGGAGATGAAATGGGAAAAATGTGCAACCAAATCTTCAACCAAAACTGTACATGGTAAACTGGTTATTTGAAGACCTTCTGTTCCCTGCTATTGTTCACTGGTGCTGGTTTAATGCACAAGCATTATGAAAAGGAGTACCTGCACTTAATAAACTTAACTGGCAGTAATTTATTGTAGTACACTTCATAAATCATGGTGAAACAAGACTTTGAGAAGGGTACAACAAAATGCTGCTGCCCAACAATTGATGTCACTGACAGAACCGATGTCCATATTTTTGTATGACTTAGGAGTGATCTCATTAGTTGCTTTGATAAAAGGTATTAAAAAGGCATCTGGCAACTAGCTAATGCAGCTGAGGCCAAAGGTCACTGGATCTGGTAATGTGCTGGCTGTCTGTGTGGGGTGACCTGACTCTAGTACTCTAAAAAGCAGACGAGAACTGTTCAAAATTTAGACGCTTAATAACTTTGTGGATCGCAGATAGTAAAACTTAAAGTTTCTGTAACTATTGCTGTTCTTTTCAGATTGACGGAATGGAATAAATATAAATTCTTGCACTGTTGTAATTTTTTCATTTATGTTTTCTGTCTCAAGGTGGTTGTAAGCTAATAAGTTTTGTTACAAGTTGCATTGAAAAGGACATTCTGGTCTTGGAATATAGCTATGTATTTAGTTGGAAATAGATATATCATTTTAGCATTTGAAATATAGGTATAGAGTCCAACGGTGCTTCCATATTTGTACGATAAATGCAGTGGAACACTTTACTATAATTATGAAATTTAAGATGTCTCCATTTGTATTTGTACTGAAAGTATGAACGTATGATCAATTTTATTAGGTGACAATTAGAGATTGTGAAGATGTCTGGCTGTTTCTTATTAAATGTATTCTTTTTATGTAGTTTGTTTCTGTATGTTACATCTGTCAGACAGTAAAATATACAAGACTTAAAAAGTAAATACTTGTGCATTTCCACTGAAGAGTAGTGTGAAATAGTTACAAACCCAAACAAAAACTTCTTTCCCAGTGGTTAATCACAACTATTTAGAAGTTGTGTGAGCTGCCTGGGCAGTTTTTCTAACTTGGCTTAACACAGTGTAACAGTGGCACACTGTACACTGTATTAAATCTAAGTAATGGGAGATTATATCCTCCAAGAAGTCTTGCACACTGGAGTGAAATTGGGCTTTAACACTGAATTTAAAACCAGCAGATGTAGCATACGAAATACAAATGTCTTGCAGTATTGTTAACATCCTGATGTAAACACAATTAAAGACGTCATACTTTACATTGCTGTTAACAAAATTGAAGTTTTGACTGCTATTGCTAATTGCTGTTCTGGGATCTATGTTTCATGTGAACTTGTGTGGATTTGTGATCGGACTGTAATTATAACATCCCTAATAGCCAAGTAACCAGCCAACAGAAGATGCCTGGGTTCACAGATGACAAATGATCCATTATTCGAGTTAATGTATTAAAGGGTGCCTCTTTGTCATGTAATATACTACATATGGTGTCAACATTTTCAGGAGATTGGCACAGAAAAAAATGTTTTCATCCCATTTAAATGAAAAAGGAATGAAAGGAAGCACAATGGGCTAAATGGCCTTGTTCTGTACTGCAACTTTTCTATGGTTCTAAGGGATTTGGTCTATCAACTAAGAACATGAATAGCAGTATCTCAGACTCACTTTATGCCATCATCTTATAATTTTTCATATTTCTATGTGCTGTTGTATGTTCAGTTCAGTATAAAATTATTAAAAACAATGTATTTAAAACTTTATCTCAAAACCCTCAAACCACCATTTCTTTGTGGCTCGCTCAATCTGATTTTACATATTCTTTGGATCTTGTCACAGTTCCAAATTGCTTCATACATGCAAAACATGTCAGAACACTATTATCTAAACAGGTGCTTCAGGTACCATTACATAACGTTGCACAATAACTAAACTATTATTTTTATTATTTTTGCTTAAGGGTACCAAATTCTTCTAAGTAATTCTACTAAATATACAGAAGTGTGACTATACTTTAAATGCAGATTAATTTTCTATATCGGACACTTAAATATTTATACATTTCTAGTCATTAGACATTCATGGCATTTTGTGTCTGTCTTCACAGTGGAAGACACAAATAACATGCCAAAAATTGATAGCAAGGAAGCTATGGCAGGTGAGGACCTAGAAATGATTGCTGTCACTAAAGAGGTAGTGTTGGACAAGTTGATGGGTCTAAATGTAGACAAGTCTCCTGGCCCTGATTGAATGCATCCCAGGGTACTAAAAGAGATGATGGGGAAAATAGCAAATGTGCTCGTGGTCATTTATCAAAATTTGCTGGACTCTGCTACAGTTCTGGCAGTTGGGAAGACAGCAACTGTGATGCCACTGTTTAAAAAAGGAGGTAGACAAAAGGCAGGTAACTTTAGCCCATTAGTGTAACTTCTGTTGTGGGGAAAATGCTTGAATCAGTCACTAAGGAAGAAATAGTGAGACATCTGAAACACATTGTCCCATCGGGCAGATGCAATATAGGTTCGTAAAAGGCAGGTCATGTTTAACTAATTTACTGGAATTCTTTGAGGACAATATGAGTGTAGTGGACAGTGGAGAACTGGTGGGTGTGGTGTATCTGGATTTCCAGAAGGAATTCAACAAGGTGCTGCACAAAAGGCTGCTGCATAACATAAAAGTACACAGCGTTGCGAGTACTGTATTAGTATGGATGGAGGATTGGTTAACTAACAGAAAGCAAAGAGTGGGGATAAATGGGTGTTTTTCTGGTTGTGGATCAGTGGCTAGTGGTGTGCCTCATGTTGGGATCAGTGTTGGGACCGCAATTGTTTACAATTTACACAAATCATTTAGAGTTGGGGACCAAGTGTATCAAAGTTCGCAGATGACACAAAAATGATTGGTAGAGCAAAATGTCCAGAGGATACTGAAAGTCTGCAGAGGGATATAGGTAGGTTAAGTGAGTAGGCAAGGGTCGGGCAGATGGAGTACAATGTCGGTAAATGTGAGATCGTCCATTTTGGTAGGAATAACAGCAATATGGACTATTATTTAAATGAGAAAAGTTGCAGGATGGTGCTGTGCAGAGGGACCATGGGTGTCCTTGTGCATGAATCACAAAATGTTGGTTTGCAGGTGCAGCAGGTGATTAAGAAGGCAAATGGAATATTGTCTTTCATTGCTAGAGGGATGGAGTTCAAAAGTAGAGAGGTTATGCTGCAGCAGTATAGGGTGTTGGTGAGGCCACAACCGGATTACTGTGAAAAGTTTTGGGCTCCTTACTTGAGAAAGGATGTACTGGTACTGCAGAGGTGCAGAGGAGGTTCACTTTGATTACAGAGTTGAGAGGATTGGCTTATGAGGAGAGATCGAGTAGACTGGGACTGTACTCATTGGAATTTAGAAGAATGAGGGGTGATATTATAGAAACATATAAAACTATGAAGGGTATTAGATAAGATAGAAGCATGGAGGTTTTTTCCACTGGCAGGTGAAACTAGAATTAGGGGGAATAGCCTCAAAATAAGGGGGTGTAGCTTTAGGACTAAGTTGAGGAGGAACTTCTTCTCCCAAAGGGTTATGAATCTGTGGAATTCTGTGCCTGGTGAAGCAGTTGAGGTTACCTCATTGAATGTTTTTAAGGCAAAGACAGATTACTGAACAGTAAAAAAATTAAGGGTTACAGTGACTGGGTGGGCAAGTAGAGCTGAGTCTATGAAAAGATCAACCACGATCTTGCTGAATGGCAGAGCAGGCTCGAGGGGTCAGATGGCCTACTCCTGCTCCTATTTCTTATGTTTCTTATAGCAATAAATGTTTCACTAGTTGTGAAATCTGCTATTAACTTGTCGATTACATTGTTTCACTTAAATTCTTATTGAATGATATTCAATATGGCACTACACCTGCCTCAATGCATAGATAGACAGAATGGTCTGACAGGCCCAAATTGACCTAATTCTGGCTGCATGTCTTTGTTAGTGATTTCATAGAAATCATAGAAATGAGGGGACAGTAGAACCCAAATAAACCAGAGCGCCTTTATGATTAGCTTACTGCCACGGACAAAATGTGCATCTGCAGAAAAATCAAATACTCCAAGAATGATACCCTAGCAGGAATGCTTCTTTCAGAAAGGAAGGCCAGAAAAGCAATTGGCATGTCAAAATTTAAATTTAAATTTGAAATGGGTACTATTTAAAATCATGTAGAAAACAATTGTACTGTTAAAAGCTTCTGTTGAATCCCTTGAACAAAGTTTCAAAAAAACAGTTTTGTGTTGAAAGATTAAGGAATACATTTGGTATTCTACAGATCCTACTTTTTCACATGCAAATATTGTACGACAAAATACCTTTTTTGAAAACTAGTAAGCACGAAAATTGTTATTGCTGAATTGTAAAAGTTGCACAACATCCTGCTGCTTTTGTGTGTAAATAAAGAGTCGTAAGCTTTGTGCAGAGAGGTAAAACTAAAATAGACTTGTCTGTTTTTTCACTACTTTCTTGTAGATAAGGAGGGAAAAATGTAGGAAAAAATCCTAATCATAAAGGTTTAACATTAACACGGTTTGGATTTAGACAGTTTCAAAAGCTATTTTGTAAAATTAAGCTTTATTGTTAGCAATCTTTTAAAAAGAGAGAATTGTGATACTCAGACATTATTGCTTAAATTTTCTTCATCCGTAAATTGAAATCAGTATTTATCAGACTATTGTGAAACACTCTTCAGAGCTTAATCTGATATTCTGTCAGAAATTGGGAATTTGCTGTGTGAGTATTTCAGTTCTGTTATTTCATAATGTTATGTTCTTTTGTGGTTATGCTATGGCATATGATACTTCAAAAACAACACTAAATGCAAGTTGTTGAAATGTTGAAGTCAATTTCATGACTCAAGACTCTCAAGATTTCCAGAGAATGTGAATTAATTCTCACTTAAGAGTCTTAAATAAATCTAAATGTTATTACTCTTTCAATTGTTTAAGATTAAAAGAAGTCAAGTTAAAGCAGTCTAAAACTTCAGTCATTAAATATATAAGTACCAGAACATAAGTGTGCAAAGCTACCTTTCTTTCTGAAGAAATACTTTTTATATAGCATGAAGATTTACCAAATAGACATTCATTTAATTCCTGTCGAATTCAAACTCGATGCAAAATTTTTAGAAGGATTTTCACATTGAATTAAATTGACACCTTTTTTATATTTAACATTATTTTAAGCTTATAACTGCATTTCTTTCCTGTTGGGAAATTTTTGATTTTCACTTTTTTTTTCATTTTAAGTATTGTTTAAGTGGCGCTGTGTTCCAAATTAATTTGTTGCTTATTTTACAACAAGTAGTAGGAACTGTGATGACAAGAAAAATATTTCAACAGATTGACAAATATAGATTAGACTTAGAATCATAACTAAGCATTTAGTATAAATACATCTCAATGTTTAAGTAAATGTATTACTGATATATGATAAATAATTCCACTTAGTAGCTAAAAACATACACCACTTGTGAATTATTTGACTATTTACAGTGTTATATTCATGCATCTGCATTCTCCACATAAGGTAGGTTTTATTTAAGAAGCAGCTATCCTGGGGTACTTCTTATTTAATTAAACAAATGCAAGCAATGTTCCAGAAAGATGGAAATAAATACAAGATTTTTTTAAGAATTAGTTTATTTAATGTTAATTTGTGAAGTGTAACAAATGTTAATAACGTGATGTTTTTAAAAATAGAGTCAGTAATTTTCAATGGTATCTAACAATGTCATGATAGAGCCACTTTAGTGCAGCATTTCCACTTGATAAGTGGGTTAATGGTGAACTTGCCTCAATTGCAGCAATATGCTAAAGAACTGAAGCAATTAAAATGCTATCTGCTCACTGAAATGCCTGTTCAAATATTAGAAGTTGCAACGTGCAATTCGATAATAATCAAAAACATTATTTTTCCTGTCTAATCTGGTTAAAGAAGTAATATTTTTCCATTATCTACATGCAGTTTCATGCTTTCAGGAGTGTAAAGGAACACTGCTATCAGATTGCAGATGTTTGGCTGACATTGAAATTATGTAGAACCCTGGCAAAGAGTATTTGCTTGCATATAATGCTAAAGGAAAAGCTTGCTTTCACATTTTGCTCAAAATTTCCAGTTGAAAACCATTATTTGAAAAATACATTTAAAACTATCTGTAGTTTTGTATTTTGTTTGGGTTATTAACCGTTTATGTAGGATCTTCAAAATTTTTGCTTTTGTTGTTTAAATGTACTTTTTCCGCAGTCAACAATAAGAAGAGATCTTTTGAATGTTAAGATGAGAACATAGTTTAACTGCAGTCTTATGACTCTCCCAAGTTTGATAATTGATTTTTTAGTGTATTTATTTATTTTACAGAGAATCCTGTTACTTTCCCTGAAGGCAACAAAGAAAAAGAAATTCTAACACCAATTGAAGATATACAAGTTGAAAGCTCTATTCCACATACTGATTCAGGAATTGGAGAGGAGCAAATAACTGGTGTTATGAATGGCTCTGATTTGGAAACAGCAACTGTGCCAGATACAATGAGTGAACTTTTATCTTCCTTGTCCTCCGAAGTAAAGAAATCCCAAGAAAGCTTAGCTGAGAGCCCAATTGAAGTGCTGAAACCAAGTTCATCTGTAACGAGTGTCAGTCAAGGAAAAGGCATGAATGTCAAGGAAATTCTGAAAAGCCTTGTTGCAGCACCTATGGAGCGTGCAGAATCTGGACCTGAACCTGTATCATACCCTGATCCAACTGTGAAAAGAGAAGCTCAGACTATTCTTCCAATGCAGTTTCATTCCTTTGACAGGTGAAAAGCCTCGATGTTGTTTTAATTTATTCACCAACCAGAGTATTTATGAATGTGAGTGATAAGGTGATATTGGTGAGAGGCGGAGAGGTCTCCAGGGGGTTCAGAGGCAGATTGAACAGCAGTATCACATAACCCAAGCCTGTCGTCTTCACAGCTCAAAGGCATAATGGGAGGTGGCAGCTTGAAATGAGTTGCCACTGCAAAGTGTATTATTTTTGAAATGCTTTCACACAAATCACTGAGCTCCACATACAACTTTGTTTCATGGTTTAATGTCATCACGAGGCACAAATTGGTGTGTCTAATTGTTTGCCACCTGCCAGTGAAATGAACTGCCAGGGAGACAGAAGGATCTGTTTGTCTATCAGGCATTCAAGCGATTGAGAGTGACAACATCAAAAATTTCTCTTCAATGTCCAAACCTTTGATCGGCCTTTAAGAGACCCCACTCTCTTGTGCTTCTGGTCAACTGAATTTTTCAATTAGTTTAAATATATTAGATTCCTGGTGCCTCATCTGTCTTTAGCAAGATGTAATTATATTATGAAGAGTCTAAACAGATTTCTAGTCAAAGAAGATCCAAATTCCCATGATGGCACTTTTAATAATTTAAAAAAAATCTTTAGAGAACATTCTCTATTGTAATTTTTTGCATTCATTAGGTATGCTACATTTGGTTTCAAATGTGGAGTCTGCTCTTATTCATTTTAGACAATTTTCTAGATAGTTTCTGGTTTATCTTTTAAATAAATGCAGTTAGTTGAAAATGTAGAGTTGCACAAAATGCTAATCTAAGTTTGGTTGAATTTCTCAGGCATTGAAATATGGGGAAATAGTTTAAAAGAGTATTTCTGTGATAAATTTCCAGATTCCAAAGCAGATACTGTACTCACTTGAAACAAAATCTCCTGGAAAGTTCTCAGTCTAACTTGGAATGCTGTATCTTTTGAATAAAACAAGTCACAGACATTGAATTTTACACTTGCATTAGGGTGTACATTCACCATTTTAATTTTAGTATGTTTTCGGGAACGATTCTGCCTGTTACGCTGCTGGAATTATATTCTTTGACCATCACATTCCATTCTCTTTCCAGTTTGTGTTAGTACAGCAGGATTTGCAAAGTAATAAATTCCTGAATGATTCAAGCAATGGAAATGTGTAAAGCCAGATACACTTGATATATTCTCATATGTACTTCGAAAGTAAAATCTCTTCTTTTCCAGTTATTAGTTCTCTTCACTACCATACACAATATGATGTTGGGGAGGCGATTGTGTACTGGTATTATCACTAGACTATTAATCCAGAGACCCAGGTAATGTTCTGAGAAACGGGGTTCAAATCCCGCCTTGGCAAATGGTGGAATTGCAATTCAATAAAAATTTTGAATGAAGAGTCTAATGATGACGTAATATTGTTGCCAACTGTCAGAAAAAACCCATCTGGTTCACTAATGCCCTTTAGGGAAGGAAACTGCCGTCATTATCTTGTCTGGACTACATGTGGCTCATATCCCTCCAAACCTTTCCTATTCATGTACTTATCCAAATGTCTTTTGAATGTAGCAATTATATCTGCATCCACCACTCCCTCTGGCAGTTCATTCCACACACGAACCACTCTGTGTACAAAAAAAAAGTTGCCCCACATGTCCTTTTTAAATCTTTCTCCTCACACCTTAAAAATATGCCCCCAAGTTTTGAAATCCCCCCAACCTGAGGGAAAAGACCTTTGCTATTCACCTTATCTATGCTCCTCATAATTTTATAAACCTCTATAAGATCACCCCTCAGCCTTAAGTGAAAAGAGTTCCAGCCCATCCAGCCTATTTTTATAACTTAAACCCTCTATTCCTGGCAACGTTTTGGTAAATCTTTTCTGAACCTTCTCCGATTCCTATAGCAGGGTGACCTGAACTGCACAGTCCACTCCAGAAGAGGCCTCACCAATGTCCTGTACAACCATAGCATGACATCCCAACTCCTACACTCAAAGGCCTGAGCAATGAAAGCAAGCACACTAAACTGCCTTGTCTACCAGCGACATAAATTTCAAAGAATTATGTACCTGAACCCCTGCGTTTCTCTGATCTACAACCCTACCATTAACTGCCCTTTGGGAAATTAGTGATGGCCAATAAGTACTGGCCTAGCCAGTGATGCCTGGATCCTGTGAATGAATTAAAAAAAACAGTGATCCCAAGGTTTGATTTTTTTCCCCAACATCTGAATGTAGTGTATTCATTTGCTGACGATACAAAACTAGGTGGGAAAGGCAGCTGTACGAGGAGAACACAAAGAATAATCAAAGAAGTTTAATAGATTAAGTGAGTGGGCAAGCAGCTGAAAGATGGGATGCAATAGAGAGAAATGTGAGGTTGTTCACATTAATAGGAAGAAGAGAAAAGCTGAATGTTTTTAAATGATATGAAACTATTAGATGTTGGTGTTCAGAGGGATTTGGATGTCCTTGTATAGGAAATATAAAGTTAATGTGCAAATAGAGTAAAAGATTAAGAGGACCAAATCATTTGCTAACCTTTATTACATGTGCATAAATGAGCCATAATGCAGTTGTACATGGCCTTTAATGAGATCACATCTAGAGTATTGTATGCAGATTTACTCTCCGTATGTAAAGGATGAGGGGTAATGAAAATTTGTTCGATTGTTGTCTGGATGAGAGGTTGGTCCAATACAGAGTAATTGATTAGTATGGATCTGTATTCCCTAGCAGTTTGAAGAATCTGCAGTGATTCTTTGAAGTGTATGTGCTTTAGGAGGCTGCACAGTTTCGAACTGGGGCATAGCCTCAGGGTAAGGACTATTTGAGGCTCGGATAAGGTAGAATTTCTTCCCTGAAGAACTTTGAACCTTGGAATTATCTACGGTCTAAACTGGATGATCAGTCGTTTACCACATTCAAAATTAACAGTCTTGAACTCAAAGGTAGTTGAAGGAAATGCAATCAGGTGCAGAAGTGAATTGAAAGTAAAGTATCAGCCTTAGTTATGTTACAGGGAGGAGCAAGCGCAAGGGCCTAAACGTCTCGTATGTTCTTAATATCATTTCAAACTAAAAGTTATGTGTATGGGGAAAAAGATTTTTACTTCTCTTTCCAAAGTGATTTTTGTTTAATTACTCATTCATGAGTTATGGATGTGCCAACGTTTATTCATCTTCATATTTCCCCTTGAGCAGAAGATGGTGATGAGCTGCCCTTGGAAGTATCCTTGGTTTTTTTGCACATTATTAAGACTACTGACTGTTTAGTGGAAGACCTCAACCTCACCACTGTGTGTTACACAGTGTAGTTATTGCGCACAAAAACAAAGTTGCCGGAAGAGCTCAGCAGGTCTGGCAGCATCTGTGGAGGAGAAAACAGAGTTAACGTTTCGGGTCCGGTGACCCTTCCTCAGAACTGGTTATTGCGCATCCTAGTTCAATATTCCTGATTAAATATAATAAGGCACATCAAGTGAAACATATAAACTAGGAATTGGAGTGGCCATTCAGGCCTTCGAGTATGCTTTACCATTCAGTTTGATCATGGCTGTCAATGCCACCTTCTTACTTTCTCTCTATATCCCTTGATGTCTTCAATACCTAAAAAATGATCAATCTCTTTCTTGAATATGCTCAGCGGCTCAGACTTCTGTAGAAGTGAATTCCACAGATTGACCAGTCTTGAAATGAAAAAGAAATACTTTTTATCTAAATGTCCTATCCCCATATCTTGAGAATGTGATCCCTGGTTTTAGATTCTCCAACCAGGGGAAACATCTTCCCTGCATCTAGTCTGTCTAGCTCTTTTAGAATTTTGAGTTTTAATCAGATCTCCTCTCATTCTTCAAAACTCTGTTGAATAAAGGCCTAGTTGATCTAATCTCTCCTTATACAATAACCCTGCCATCTTCAGTATCAGCCTAGTGAACCTGCACTACCTCTAGCAAATATATCTGTGCATAGGTAGAGAGACCAAAACTGCATGCAGTATACCAGGTGCATTCTTGCCAAGGCCCTTTATAACTGCAGTAAGACATTCCTTCTTCTGAACTCTATCCCTTGTGCAATGAAAACAATATACCATTTGCCTTCATAATTCCTTGCTGCACCACCTGTTCACTTTCATTGACTGGTATACAAGGACATCTAGATCCCTTTGTACAGCCACATTTCCCAATATATCATCATTTAAAAAGTACTCTGCCTTTCTGGTTTTTCACATTGAAGTGTATAACTTCACATTTCTCCATGTTACAGTGCAACTGCCACATGTTTGCCCGTACACAATTCGTCAAAATCATCCTGAAGCCTCTTTGAATCCTCCTCGCAACTCACAATCCCATCTTATTTGTGTCACACACACACACACACCCCCCCATATGCGAAGAATAGCTGGGGCACTGATAATTTGAAAAAGACTCATTTATTCCCAGAGATAACACAGTGTGGAGCTGGAGGAACACAGCAGGCAGGCAGCATCAGAGGAGCAGCAAAGTTGACGTTTCAGGTCGGGACCCTTCTTTTATTCCCAGTCTCTGTTTCTGGTCTGTGAGCCAGCTTTCAATCCATGCCAGTACATTGCCTCCAATCCCTTGTGCTTTAATTTTGCCTACTTAGCCTCTGATCAAATGACTTTTTGAAATCCAGATCCACTCATTCCCCTTTATCTGTTGTACTAGTTACATCCTCAAAAAACTCTTGTAGATTAGATTTCCTTTCACAAACCCGTGCTGACTTTGTGTACTTCCATTAATCCTTTCCAAGTGTACTGTAATCATGTCTTTTATAGCAAACTCTAGCATTTTCCCCTCTATGGGCTAACCTGTCTGTAGTTCTCTGTTTTTCTCTCCCTCCTATTTGACATAATGGAGTTACATTTGCTATCGTACAATCTGTGGGAACTGCTTCAGAGTCAATGAATTTTGGAAGATGACCACCAAAGCATCCAACATTTTCAGTTCCCCTTTCTTTGGTATTCTGGGGTGCAGATTATCAGGCCCTGTGAATTTGTCAGCCTTGAACTCCGTTAATTTCTCGAGCATCATTTTCTTTAATTTTCTGTAATTGCTCTCTCTTACAAGACTCTTGGTTCCCTAACATTTCTGGGAAATTATTTGTGTTATCTTTTATGAAGACAGAAGCAATATATTTTCAATTATTCTTACCATTTCTTTGATCCCAATTATAATTTTCCCCATCTCTGATTGTAAGGCACGTCCATTTATTATTTGCTAATCATTTTCTGCGCACACAGATTTTTCAGTCAGTTTTCATGTGCCCTGGAAGTTTAGCCTCATGTTCTGTTTCCCCCTTTGGATCAATGTTTTTATATTCTACTCCTGAATTCCAAACTGTACCTAATCCTCAGACTTGCTGCGGTTTCTGGCAATTTTGTGCACCTCCAGTGTGAATCTAATACTATCCCTAATTTCTATTGTAAGCCATGGTTGAGCCACTTTTTCGGTTTAATTTTTGCATCAAATAGAAATTTATATTTGATGTAATTTTGCATACATTGCTTAAGTATGAGCCATTTTCTGTCTACCACCAACCCTTTTAGTAAGGTTCCCTAATCTATCATTTTCATTTTGTGCCTCATACCCTTATAGTCCCCATTATTTATTTTATGGTCCTAGTTTCAGATTAAACGTCTTCACTGTCCACCTTGATGGAAAATTCTACATGTTTACAGTTGCTCTTCACTAACTGAGTCCGGATAAGATTTGTTAACTAATCCCTTCTCATTGCACAATACCTCACCTGGGATAATCTACTCTCCAATTGGTTTCTCTCATATTCGTTGAAGAGGCCCATACGCATACACTTTAGAAAAGCCTCCTCTCAGTATGTTTTGCTAGTTTAGTTTGTTCAATCTATATTCAGGTCACAGTCACGCATGATTACAGTTGTAACGTTTGTGCATGTGTCTCCTGCTTAATGTCTTGCCTTACATCTTTGCTACTGTTTGGAGGCTTGTGGTCAACCCCATCAATATTTTCTGCCTTTGGTGTTTCTCATGTCGACGCATACAAATTCCACATCATGATTTTCTGAGCCGTTATCCTTCCTCACTATTGCTTTGATTTGATCCTTTACTAACAATGCTGCTCCCACCTGCTTTCCTATTTGAGATAACAACGTGTAGAGCTGGATGAACACAGCAGGCCAAGCAGCATCAGAGGAGCAGGAAGGCTGACACTTCGGGCTTAGACCCTTCAGAAAAAAGGGCCTAGGCCCGAAACGTCAGCCTTCCTGCTCCTCTGATGCTGCTTGGCCTGCTGTGTTCATCCAGCTCTACATCTTGTTATCTCAGATTCTCCAGCATCTGCAGTTCCTACTATCTCTGCTTTCGTATTTGTCTGTCCTTCCTAAATATTGAATAATGTTGGATGTTCAGTTCCCATCCTTCATCACCCTGCAGCTATCTCTTTGTAATTGTAACTATATACCATAATTGTGTATATCCAGTTTTGCTATTTATTCATCTACCTTGTTGTGAATGCTCCAGATATTAAAATACAATGCCTTTAGGCTTTGCTTATTAATATTGTTGGTCATTTTAATTTTATTTTACATTATGAAGTCATTTGGTTTTCTGCCTTCCACTTTTTCTACTCTTTTTTTTCTCTTTTGTTTCTATCCTTGTTCCCACTGCTCTGTCTTCCTGCTCAGGTTCCCATTCAAGTCTAAACCTTCCCTGGCAGCACTCGCTAGCAGCCTGTTGAGAACATTGTTCCTAGTTTGGCCTAAATGCAACCACCCTCCTCAGAACCAATACCCATATTCTCAGGAAACTGAATCTTTGTGCCATTCACCAATTCTTTGGCCATGTATTCATCTGATGTATCCTGTTATTTTTAAGCTCGCTAGCAGGTGGCATTGGTAGTAATCCTGAGATTACTACCTTAGAGGACCTGCTTTTTAATTTTTGTCCTGACCCCCTATAATCAGCTTTTCTGTTTCCCTATATTGTTCATTCACATATGAACTATGATGACTTGATCTTCACTCTTCCTCTTCTGAATGCCCTGCAACCTCTTCAAGACCCCCTGGACTCTGGCACCAGGGACACAATATACTATGCCGGTATTTCTTTTGTGGCTGCAGAAATGCCTGTCTGTTCTCCTTCCTAATGAAGCCCTGTAGCCCTATCACTCTTCTTCCTCCTGTCTTGAGCAACAGAGCCATCCATGGTGCTATGGTCCTCCCTCCGCTATTTCCTGAGAAGTCGTTTCGCCTAACAGAGTCCAAATTGATATATCTGTTTAGAGAAGGTCCACAGCGGTCTCCAGCATTACCTGCCTTCCTTTAGTTTGCCTGGTGGTCACCCATACCTTTCTGCCTGTTCAGTCTTTATCTGTGTTGTGACCACCTCACTTGAATGTGCTGACCATGGACACCCCACAGTGAGTCCATCCGCAGTTCCAGCTCTGAAATGCAATAGCAATAGCTGTAGCAGGGCACTGTTTCTGCACACATAGTCAATAGGGACATTGGAAGTGTCCATGACTTCCCACAGAGTGCAGGAGGAGCATATCATGGGTTCAAGCTCTGCTGGCATGACTTCCCTTTAGTTTACGATTATTGGTTACTCCGTTTAGAGAATACTAATTATGCAAAGGACTTTATCTACTCCAAACACTCCCATTACAGTTCAAAGTTCTTGCCTTATTTTGTTTACTCTAATAGACTGCAACTGTTTAATTAGTAAAAACAAAATAAAAGTAAAGCCTTCACCTGACTGTATTCTGTATTCTTTCTAATTTAGAGCTCTTTAAAGACACATACTGCTAGCACTCTTTCAACTGTGCCAACTACCCCCCAGGACTATTTCACTGAATTCACTACTCTCCTCGTGTTTTTTTTAAATCGTGAGTTTACCGCTCTTCTCTCATGCTGCTTTATACTGAGTTCACTGCTTTCCTCTCGCACTGGTTACTTGCATCACGCGCCTCCCCCGTCCAAAATGAATGCTTTTGAAAATGACTTCAAAGTTACTTTTTAGTTACTTTGAAGTTACTTTAAAGAAACTCTTACATGAGAACACACATTAGTCCATTCTTCTTAGTGGTTTCTGTTGTGTAAGATGATCAATATGAAAGGGTTATCCAAGGAGCTAAGCTGAAGTTCTGCCCACTCTGATATATAACACTGCCACTGTGTGGACCATTGGGCATTTTGAGGCAGTTCTGGGCAGTTGTGCCAGAGACAATCATGGTTTCTATTCATCATATTATATCAGTATGATATAACCATTAGTATAATGTAGCCTGTACATAGTTATTAAGATACAGTAAATCTTATCTTGTTCCTGAAATAAGTGTCTTTTCTGCTGAGACCTATTTGTGGTTCATCCTTCACTACAAACTACTAGGAAGGCCCTAGGCTAGCAAAGCTGGAGGAATTGGGGGCAGCATTCTACCCAAGGTATCCAGGCTTTATCATTAATATTATAACACTTTCCATGCCTCAATAATTTTGCTGATCTCATTTTATCCAAATACCGCACAGTTGGCATTATTCCTCATTGAAAAGAACATGAAAAATTAGAGCAAGAATAGTCCAAGTGGCCCTTGAAAACTGTTTTGCCATTCAATAAGATTATATTTGATCTATTCACTCCCACTGATTTCATTATTTTGGAGAAAATGACTGATGATCTCAGTCCATCACCATTCACAAACTTGAACATATTGAACCCGAAAGAAACAAATCAAGAACAAAACAGTTAACCGTGAGCCGACCCCTCCCCCTACTGCCCCCTTCTCCCGCCTCCAACACACTCCCTCCTCCTGGACACCACCCCAAGGCCTCCTACCCTCCCTCAACCTCTTCATCTCCAACTGCCGTCGTGACATCAATCACCTCAACCTCTCCACCCCTCTCACCCACTCCAACCTCTCCCCCACAGAATGTGCAGCCCTCTGCTCCCTCCACTCCAATCCCAACCTCACCATAAAACCCGCGGACAAGGGAGGCGTAGTTGTAGTATGGCGCCCTGACCTCTACATCGCCGAGGCCAGGCGCCAACTCTCTGACACCTCCTCCTACCGCCCCCTTGATCATGACCACACCCCCGACCACCAAACCATCATCTCCCAAACCATCCACAACCTCATCACCTCAGGTGACATCCCACCCACAGCCTCCAACCTCATCGTTCCCCAACCCCGCACCGCCCGCTTTTATCTCCTTCCCAAAGTCCACAAACCTGACTGCCCTGGTTGACCCATTGTCTCCGCTTGCTCCTGCCCTACCGAACTTATCTCCACCTATCTTGACTCCATTTTCTCCCCCTTGGTCCAGGAACTCCCTACCTACGTCCGTGACACCACCCAAGCCCTCCACCTCCTCCAAAACTTCTAATTCCCTGGTCTCCAACACCTCATCTTTACCATGGACGTCCAGTCCCTATACACCTGCATTCCCCATGCAGATGGCCTAAAGGCCCTCCGCTTCTTCCTATCCCGCAGGCCCGACCAGTCCCCATCCACTGACACCCTCATCCGCTTAGCCGAGCTCGTCCTCACCCTCAACAAGTTCTCTTTCAATTCCTCCCACGTCCTACAGACAAAGGGGGTGGCCATGGGTACCCGCATGAGTCCAAGCTATGCCTGCCTCTTTGTAAGTTACGTGGAACAATCCCTCTTCCGTAGCTGCACTGGCCCTAAACCCCACCTCTTCCTCCGTTACATTGATGACCGTATCGGCGCCGCCTCGTGCTCCCATGAGGAGCTCGAACAGTTCATCCACTTCAGCAACACCTTCCAACCCAACCTTAAGTTCACCTGGACCATCTCTGATACCTCTCTCTCCTTCCTGGACCTCTCTGTTTCCATCTCTAGCAACCACCTAGAGAAACCGATATCCATTTCAAGCCCACTGACTCCCACCGCTACCTAGAATACACCTCTTCCCACCCACCTTCCTGCAAAAACACCATCCCCTATTCCCAATTCCTTTGCCTCCGCCGCATCTGCTCCCAGGATGAGGCATTCATCCCGTACATCTCAGATGTCTTCGTTTTTCAAGGACTGCAACTTCCCTCCCTCAGTGGTCGAGAACGCCCTCAACCATGTCGCCTGCATTTCCTGCAACTCATCCCTCACACCCCGTCCCCGCAATAACAACAAAAGCAGAATCCCCCTCGTCCTCACGTACCACCCCACCAACCTCTGGATCCAACGCATCATCCTCCGACACTTCCGCCATCTGCAATCCGACCCCACCACCAAAGATATTTTTCCCTCCCCACCCTTATCTGCTTTCCGGAGGGACCACTCTCTCCGGGACTCCCTTATCCGCTCCACACTCCCCTCCAGCCCCACCACACCCGGCACTTTTCCCTGCAACCGCAGGAAGTGCTACACCTGCCCCTACACCTCCCCCCTCATCCCCATCCCAGGCCCCAAGAAGACTTTCCACATCGAGCAGATGTTCAACTGCACATCTGCTAATGTGGTATACTGTATCCGCTGTTGCCGTTGTGGCCTCCTCTACATCGGGGAAACCAAGCGGAGGCTTGGGGACCGCTTTGCGGAACACCTACGCTCAGTTCGCACTAAACAACTGCACCTCCCAGTCGTGAACCATTTCAACTCCCCCTCCCATTTCTCAGATGACATGTCCATCCTGGGCCTCCTGCAGTGCCACAACGATGCCACCCGAAGGTTGCAGGAACAGCACCTCATATTTCACTTGGGAACCCTGCAGCCCAATGGTATCAATGTGGACTTCACAAGCTTCAAAATCTCCCCTCCCCTGACCGCATTCCAAAACCAGCCCAGCTCGTCCCCGCCTCCCTAACCTGTCCTTCCTCCCACCTATCCCCTCCTCCCACCTCAAGCCCCACCCCCATCTCCTACCTATTAACCTCATCCCGCCCCCTTGACCTGTCCGTCCTCCCTGGACTGACCTATCCCCTCCCTAACTCCCCACCTACACTCACCTTTACTGGCCCCATCCCCGCCTCTTTGACCTGTCTGTCTCCTCTCCACCTATCTTCTCCTCTATTCATCTTCTTTCCGCGTCCTCTTCTCTCCCTATTTATTTCAGAACCCCCTTCCCCTCCCCCATTTCTGAAGAAGGGCCTAGGCCCGAAACGTCAGCTTTCCTGCTCCTGTGATGCTGCTTGGCCTGCTGTGTTCATCCAGCTCTGCACCTTGTTATCTCAGATTCTCCAGCATCTGCAGTTGCTACTATCTCTAAATCAATAACCCTGTTGGCTATGGCACTTCAAGTGCATATCCAAGTATATTTCAGATGCAGTGAGGGTTGCTGTCTCTACTACTGTTTCAGGCAGTGAGTTCCAACAGAAGTTGGTTCAAAAAAAATTGAAACATATTATGAATAGTACTGATCATTGTATCATCTCACAAGCTACAAACTGCCAATTCAAGAATGAGCTGCTTATTCTAACTGTCTCAGTTTTTAAAGATGAATCCATGCTAATGTAATCTCAGTGGTGCCATGTCGACTAAGCATATGTCAGTTTCATCAAGCTTAAGAAACAGGAGAAGGAGAAGACCATATGACCCTGAACCACCTCCAGCATTGATTATAGACATGGCTGATTTTGATTTTCAACCCACTTTCCAGCCTGCTTCCCATATGCCTTAACTACCTGATAGGCCTGTCTAGCTTAATCTTAATTAAGTATATTCAATGATGGCACACCTACAGCCCTCCAGGGGAGAATATTTCAAAGATCCATAGTCCTTTGAGTGAAGACTTTGTTTTTCTGTTCCTCACAGTTTTAAATATTATCAGCCCCTTATCCTCATTAGTTATAAATTATGGAGCTCAGAGAAATTGTAACTGATTAATTAGTGGCTAGCTTGAATTGTTCATTTTAAACTTGTTTTCACAAGCATAAGAAGGGGTCCCCCTCAGAAGTGTCTGCAATCTGAGCTAGTGAATGTGAGAGTCAGTTTTTTTTTATTTGAAGCCTTTTTTGCTTTGATTTGGCAAATAACTGATTGCCCAAATTAAGAGAAGTTGTTGTACTACAGCCTTAAATTGGGATATACAAGCTCTGAGAAGCTGTAGCTAGGTAATTAGTGGCTGACTTCAACAGTATTTTTAAGCCTGAGTTATTTTCACAAAGCATAAATAGAGGCCTCCTTCAATACTGCTTTGGTTGTACAGAGCATTGAGTGAGATCAATGAGGGGCTGGGTGGAGATACTTCTTTATTATATCTTTTTCAGCCACCTGGACTTGTTTGTAACTTTGGTTCAGAAGGAAAAATTGATTGAAGAGTACTTGTGAGTTGCAATAGGTTTTAAAGTTACAGGATTGGAGATCAGTTTAGCCAAGCGAAGTGTACATTCTGTTTTGTGAGGTCATAGACATGCTATGTATCAAGCTGCAAAGCTTTGAACGCTAAGTTTTGGGCATTGAGAGGCAACTAGAATCACTGTTGTTTATTCACAAAGCAGAAGACCATATGGATAGAAAGTTTATGATGTGTCAGGTTAGAACTATACTGACAAAGGGGGAATGGGTGACCGCTAGAAATTCTAAAGAAAGCTGATTGGCATTTTAGGAGTCCGCTGAGTCTGTCTTCCATGCTAATTTGTATTCTACTTTTGAATACCGGTGAAGCAATGGTTCCTCAGGAGAGTGCAACCAGAGTCAAACCAGTGGCACCACAGCTGTACAGAGAAGGGAGGAGATGAAAGACAAAGAAAGAAGAGCAATAGTGACAGGAAATTCCATACTCAAGGGTTCTGACAAGCGTTTCTCTGACCATTGACGTGACTCCAGAATGGTACATTGCTTCCCTATTCCCAGGGTAAAGCATTTCACAAAGTTGCTGTGGGACATTTTTCTGGTGTGGGTGATCATAATTCATGTTGGTTCCAGTGACTTAGGTAGAAATGGTTATATGGTCCTAAAAGATTTGAGGGATTTAGTTTGGAGATTGAAAGGCAGAACATCCAGAGCAGTAATCTCAGGATTGCCCCCAGTCCCAATTACAGCGGGCATAAAAGGAATTGAACATATAGCTGGAAAGTTGTAGGAGAGCAGACATCAAATTTCTGGGACATTGGGATCATATTTAGAAAAGGTGATAACTTGTATGAGCCAGGCAGTCTGCACTTGAATAGTACTGGGATAAACAAACTTGAAGAGAGATTTGTGAATACTGTTGTGAAAGGTAAATTGATGGAGAAGTGGGAACCTGAGGCAAAATTAAGAACAAGGATTGAGAGGCTCTCTGTAAGTGAAAGTGAAAGACAGAGGAAGCTGAGGAATTTGGCAGTATTTTGTAAGTGAAAGGAGTATAGCAAATAAAACCATTGAGCTCAGTGCACAGATGAACATGTGGCGGCGTTGTATCATAAACATATAACGGAATCATAGCTTAAAGAGACACAAGAATTGGAACTTGGGTCCCTGGATATAAAGTTTACAGGCAGGATGAAAAACAAAGGGTGGGGGTGTAGCCTTATTGATTAAAGGGTCAATTAGAGTTGAGAGGTGGGATTATATAGTAAATGAAGTATCATATGAGGCCGAATGGGTTGAACTCAGAAACAAAAAAGTGGCAACCACACTGTTCGGCTTGGACAGTAGACCTACAAATAATGGGAGCAAGTTAGAGGAGCAAATGCATAGACAAATTTCTGAGTGCAAAAATAACAGGACAGTAATAGTTGGGAACTTCAACTACCCAAATAACTTTTGGGATGCAAACGGTGCAAAAGGCACAGAGGGCACAGAATGCAAATTGCATTCAAGAAAACATTTTAGCCAATAAAAGACAAGCCCAATGACAGAGAGCGCAGTTCTAGATTTAGTTTCAGGAAATGAACCTGGGCAGGTGCATGAAGTAGCAGATGGAGACTATTTTTGACATAGTAATCATAATGCGGTTAGATTAGCATCATTATAGAGGGGGACAAAGAACACAGAGTAAAAGTTCTAAATTGAGGAAGGCAAATTTTGCAAAGCTGAGAAAGATCTGGCATAAGTGAACTAGGTATAGCCACTTGCAGGAAAGTATGTAGAAAATCCACAGGAGGCATTCAAATATGAGATTCTATAGAATCTACAAGCCCTGTGTCCTCATGGAGGAAACAAGTGGTACTGCCAAATTCAGAAGCTCCAGGTTTTTCAGAAGTTTACAGGAAGAGATAAAGCTGAAAAATGGAGCTTATGACAGTCTAAAAAATATAATACTTTAGGAAGCTTGGAGGAGTATTGAAAATACAGGACTGAAGTGATAAGGAAATTAGGAAAGGCTTTGCTGTCAGCAGAGAGGCCCCTCCTTCTCTTTTCATACCTAACATTTATACCTCTGTGACATTTCCTATTGCTCCTTTGCCACCTTATTACTTGCTTTGTCTTTCACTCTAGGCACTCTCACCATCTGTTCCTCTTGGTCATATTCCTCCTCCTTTGTCACTAGCATAAAAACAATAATTTTCAGCAGCTTTCAGTTTTGAAGAGTCATACTGGACTCAAAATATTTCCTCCATTTCTCTTCCCACAAATGCTGCCAGACTTGCTGAGTTTCTCTAGAACTTTGGTTTTTATTTCAGATTTCTAGCATCAGAAGTATATTCGTTATCAATGTAAAATATTAGCCGATAAAGATGTTTTCAGTACGTTAAGAGCAACAGAATGAGTAAGAAAAAAGATAGGTGGATGCACATGGTAAAGTGTGCACAGATCAGAAGATGTGTGAAAGATCCTAATAAATGTCTCTGTCTTCAAAAAGGTGAAGGATGAAATAGACATTCTCGTTAAAAGAAGAATATCAAACACTACATCAAATGACTATAATAAGAAGGGGAGTACTGGAGGACTCACCTTGAAGGGGGTATATTACCAGGGCCAAATGATTTGTACCTTAAGCTGTTAAAAGAAGCCAAGGTGGAAATGACAGATGATCTGAAGATTGTACACTAATCCTCCTAGATACAAGTGAGGTATGAGGGGATTAGATGTTTGTGAACATTGTACTGCTTTCAAAAAAGGCTGCAAGAGATGGGGCCAAGTAATCACAGACTAGTCAGTCTGACCTCGATGGTGGGCAGTACCAGTACTAAAAGATGATGAAAGTGATATTAATCAGGGATAGTCAGCATGGTATATTCAGGGAATGTTGGATCTTAATATGAATTTTTGAGGAAGTAACTAGAAGGATTGAGGGTATTGCAGTAGATTTTATGTCCAGAAATATTAGTGAAATATTTGACAAGCTCCCACATGGTAGACTGTTCAGAAAAATTAAAGCCCAGAAGAAACAGAGGAATGTAGCAAGTTGGATCCAAAATTGGCTCAGGAAACAAAGTGAAATAGTCAACGGATGTTTTTCACAAAAGCACTTTCCAGTGGTGTTCCACAGGGCTCAAGTATTGGAGCCTTTGTTGTTTGTGGCGTGTGTTCATAATTTAAACTTAAACGTAGGAGGCGTGATTGAGAAATTTACTGGCAACACAAATTTGTGGTGTATTTGATAGTCAAAGGGATAGCTTATTCTGGGATGATATTAGTGGTTTATTTGAGGCAGTAGAATGTGCAAGTGGAATTCAGTCTGGAGAAGTGAGAGTTTATGCAAGGAAAGCAAGGGAAGATGCAATAAAATGAAGCAGCATTGCAAGGGCTAGAGGAAGTAAATGACCCACTAGTGTATGTTCTCAAATTCCTGAAAGTGGCAGGACAGGTTGATAAAGTAGTGAAGAAGCCATATGGAATGTTTTTCTTCATTCACTGAGGTACTTAATTTAAAAAAAGTAGGGAAGTAATTCTGGAACTATATAAGATGTGTGTTAGGCCACTGCTGGAGTTTTGCATACAGTCCCGGTAATCTTATTACTGGAATTACTTAATTGCTTTAGAGAGAGAAAAGAGGAGATTGACAAGAATGTTGCCAGGACCTGAAATTTGCAACCATGAGGAAAGATTGGATAGGATAGGATTATGTTCCTTAGAACAGGAGAGGTTGAGGGGTTCCTAATTGAAGTGTAGGAAATAATGACAGACTTGGATAGAGTGGACAGGGAAGATCTATTTCTTCTATTGGAGAAGTCACTTACAGAAGGGTACAGATTTAAGGTGTTTGGAAGAAGGATTAAAGGGGACATGAGGTAAAACCTATTCACCCAGAGGGTGCGAATTTCTGGAATTTGTCTTTTGGAAATTTCTTAGTCTTTGGAATGTATCCATGCCATGTATTCTGAAATATCCACTTAACTGTCTGCCACTGTACTTCTTTTGAACTATCATTTAACCTAATTTGCCTATATACTTCAGCTAACTATTTTTTCATGGAAGAATATTTAAATTTTAAAAAGAGGAGTCTTGGATTCACTCTCCCTCAAATTGAATACAATGGCAATCATGTCATGACTACTGCTGCCTAAGGGTGCCTTCATTATAACATTAATTAATCTGGTTTTGTTACATAATACCAAGTTTAGTATGTTCCACTCTGTAGTCATTTCTATAAAATGCTGTTCTAGAAGCTATACCAATAATATTTTATGAACGCCTCCCTTAGGCTATCTTTACCCAACTGATTTTTCCAGTCTATATGTAGATCAAAATCTCCCATTACTCCCTTATGCTCTGTTCAGCTGGAAAGAGCCTGTACACCACTCCCACAATTCACTTCTTACCTTCTTCATCTCATCTCTCCCCACAATGCTTCTCTGTCCTGATTTTCTGAACTTGGGTCATCCCTGTTTATTGTCCTAATACCATCATTAACTAACAGTGCCACATCTCCACCTTTTCCTAGTTTTTAAGAATTCTTTTCTAGTATGCGGATGTTGCTGGCAACGCCCGTATTTGCTGCCTGCTGGTCCATTGCAGAGGACAGTTAAGAGCCAACCACATTGCAGTGGTTCTTGAGTCACATGCAGCCGAGAGCAGATAAGGATGGTAGATTTCCTTCCCTAAAGGATGTTGGTGAACCAGTTGGGCATTTACACCAATCGATAATTGTCATACACTAGCTTTTAATTACAGATTTATTAATTAAATTTATACTGCACCATCTGCCATGGTGAGAATTGACCCTGTCCCCAGAACATTAGCCTAGGCTTCTAAATTATTAGTCAACTGACTTTACCACAATGCCATCACCTCCCAGTAATGTTCCTAGCCTTCGTTAATGTCTTATACTCTTCAAAATTCAGTCCCAAATCATGTAATTAATGACAACCAGATTGTACATAGTTATTTCTATTTGCATTCTCAGAACATCAGTTTTGTTTTTTTTTTAAATGATATATGCATTCAGATACAGAACCTTTAGTTTTTTTTAGTCTTATGTAAATTCTAATCTCTCTTCCAGTCATGTTCTGTTAATAATTTCTCATATTGATACAGTCCTATTTGATCTTGACTCTATTCTTTGATTATCCATTATCTTCCCAATTTTGGTCCCTTGGCCCCACTATTAATTTTCCAATCCAATCTTTGATTATTATACCATCACAGTATGTTGTAGTTTGAGTATATTTCTAAAAGCCTTTCAGCTCACATTAATACAGAATATGAAAATGCAGACACAAACTCAGTAATGGCTGGAAAAACACAGCAGCATCTATGGCGAGAAAGCAGAGTCAATGTTTTGGGTCCATTAACCCTTCTTCAGAGCTGAACATATTCTGAAGAAGGGTCACTGGACCCAAAACATTAACTCTGTCTCCACAGGTGCTGCGACTTGCTGAGTTTTTTTCAGCAATTTCTGACTTTGTTTCTGACTTCCAGCATCTCCAGTTCTTTGGTTTTTATGAAAATGCGGACCTCTGCACATAGAAATAAATAAGTCAGTCTCTCACTGAAGCTACTTATTCTGATTAAAAGGATCTGATCAGAAAATCATCTGTTTTTATTTAGGGAGGTCTAAAATGTACCATTGACAATGCTGACTGGACCCAAAATGTTAACTCTGCTTTCTCTCCACAGATTCTGCCAGACCTGCTGAGTTTTTCCGGCAATTTTTGATTTTGTTTCTGACTTCTAGCATCCACAGTTCCTTTTTTTTTAATGAAAATGCAGTGAGAATTAGTGATTCAAACAAAAGCACAAATTGTGCAAAACAAGCCAAATATATATACTTTCGGAGATGCTTTTGTTTCATTTTGATTTGGACCAGCATCACTCCTTTTATGTGCCCTCATTTGCACTATGTTCTCCATTGTTCATTGATGTCAGGCGGAAGAAAGAGTGACAAGAATTACATTTGGTTCAACTGATCTCTGCTACCATTTATGCTCCAGATTTGATTCTTCCCATCATATTTCATTAACCATTTAGCATAACTTTCTGTTCTTTTCCCTTTATGCTTACCTAGCTTCCCACTAAAGACATTAAATTATTCGCCACTGTAAAAGGAATATGTCACACATACTTGAAAGCAAATAGATCATAGAATCATAGAATCCCTACAGTGTGGAAACAGGTCCTTCGGCCCAACAAGGCCACACCGACCCTCAGAGCACCCACCCAAACCCATCCCTCTATAACCCACCTAATCTACACATCCCTGAACACTATGGGCAATTTAGCAAAGCCAATCCACCTAGCCTGCACATCTTTGGACTGTGGGAGGAAACCAGAACACCCGGAGGAAACACACACAGACAGTCGATAGATTTTAGTATTTTAATAAAGGTACTTTTCATGTACAATATAAATCTATACATTAGTATACCCTTGAGAGGATGTTACATTTACTGTATTTTTCTATATTCTTAGGAGTGTTGTTGTACCTGTGAAGAAACCACCTCCAGGCAGTTTGGCCGTTAATACAGTTGGTGGTATCGGTACTACGAGTAGTCTCGTCACTGGCAATACAACCAACGTAATCTCTCCTGCAACAGCCACACCAAAAAGTATGATAAATACTACAGGTACAGTCACCAAAAGTCTGGTTATATAGGCTGAAGTGCTTATTGAGAGAAATATTGAAATAAACGTATATTAATGTTTACCTCTTTACTGTGAAATGTTACGAAGATGTTTCAGTATGAAATTCAGCAAAATATATTTTCTACGTATAACATATATTGATATGGCAATGGTTACAAGCATAGATGTGTTCTTCTTGCTGTTCCACTCTTCTCCAGATGTTGTGCAGATAACTTTATTTTATTCATTTGTGGGACTTGGGCATTGCTGGCTGGCCAGCATTTATTGCCCGAGACTAGTTGCCCATGAGAGGGTGGTGAGCTGCCTTCTTGAATCACTGCAGTCCTCCTGCTGTGGGCTGTCCCACAATGCCATTAGGGAGGGAATTCCAGGATTTTGACCAAGTGACAGTGAAGGAATGATGATATATTTCCAAGTCAAGATGGTGAGTGACTTGGAGGGGAACTTGAAGATGGTGGTGTTCCCATATATCTGCTACCCATGTGCTTCCAGATGTAAGTGGTCATGGGTTTGGAAGGTGCTGTCTGAGGATCTTTGGTGAATTTCTTGCAGTGCACCTTGTAGACAGTACATGCTGCTTCTACTGAGCGTCGGTGGTGGAGGGAGGGGATGCTTGTAGATGTAGCACCAATCAAGTGGGCTGCTTTGTCCTAGATGGTGTCAAGCTTCTTGAGTGTTGTTGGGGCTGCACTCATCCAGGCAAGTGGGGAGCATTCCATCACCCTCCTGACTCATGCCTAGTAGTTGGTGGACAGGCTTTGAGGAGTTAGGAGATGAGTTGATTGCTGCAATATTCCTAGTTTCTGACCTGCTCTTGTAGCCACCGTGTTTATGTGATGAGTCCAGTTGAGTTTCTGATCAATGATATCCTCCAGGATGTTGATAGTGGGGGTTTTAAGTGATGGTAACACCATTGAATGCCAAGGGGTGGTGGTTAGGTTGTCTTATTCGTGATGGTCATTGCCTGGCAATTGTGTGGCGCAAGTGTTACTTGTCACTTGTCAGCCCAAACCTGGATATTGTCCAGATCTTTTTGCATGGACTGCTTCAGTATCTGAAGAGTCGTGAATGGTGCTGAACATTATGCAATCATCGGCAAACATCTCCACATCTGACCTTATGATGAACGGAAGGTCATTGATGAAGCAGCTGAAGATAGTTGTGCCGAGGACACTACCCTGAGGAACTCCTGCAGAGATGTCCTGGAGCTGAGATGATTGACCTCCAACAACCACATGTCAGATATGACTTCAACCACTAGAAAGTTTGCCCCCGATACCCATTGATTCCAATTTTGCTAGGGCTCCTTGATGCCACACCCGACCAAATGCAGCCTTGATGTCAGGGGCTGTCACTCTCACCTCACCTCTGGAATTCAGCTCTTTTGTCCATATTTGAACCAAGGCTGTAATGAGGTCAGGAGCTGAATAGTCCTGGTGGAACCCAAACTGGGCGTCTCTAAGCAGGTTATTTCCAAGCAGGTGCTGCTTGATACCACTGTTGATGACACCTTCTGTCACTTTACTGATGATGGAAAGTAGACTGATGGGACAGTAGTTGGTTGGGTTGGATTTGTCCTGCATTTTATGTATAGGACATAATTGGGCAATTTTCCACATTGTCGGGTAGATACCAATGTTGTAACTGTACTAGAACAGCTTGGCTGGGGAGTGGCAAGTTCTAGAGCACAAGTCTTTACTACTATTGTCAGAAAGTTGTCAGGGCCCGTAGCCTTTGTAGTATCCAGTGTCGCTAACCATTTCTTGATATCACATGGAGTGAATCAAATTGGCTGAAGACTGGTATCTGTAATGCTGGGGACCACTGGACGAGGCTGAGATGGATCATCCACTTGACACTTCTAGCTGAAGATTGTTGCAAAAGCTTCAGCCTTATCTTTTGTGGTGATGTGCTAGTCTCTTCCATCATTGATGATGGGTATATTTGTGGAGCCTCTTCCTCCAGTGAGTTGTTTAATTGTCCACTGCCATTCGCAACTGGATGCAGCAGAGCTGCAGAGCTTAGATCTGATCTGTTGGTTGTGGGATCGCTTAGCTCTATCTATCACTTGCTGCTTATGCTGCTTAGCGTGCAAGTAGTCCTGTTTGGTGGCTTCACCAGCTTGACACCTCGTCTTCAGATATACCTAGTGCTGCTTCTGGCATACCCTCTTGCACTCTTCATGAAACCAGAGATGATCCCCTGTCTTGATGGTAATGGTTTAGTGAGAGATATGCAAGGTCATGAGGTTACAGATTGTGCTGGAGTATAATTCTGCTGATGTTGATGGCCCACAGTGCTGCATGGATGCCCAGTCATGAGTTGCTAGATCTGTGTGAAGTCTGGCCCTTTTAGCTCAGTGATAGTACCACACAACATGATGGAGGTTGTTCTCAATGTGAAGATGAAGCTTCGTCTCCACAAGGACTGTGCGATGGTCACTCCTACTAATACTGTCATGGACAGATGCAACTGCAGCTGGCAGATTGGTAAGGATGAGGTCAAGTATGTTTTTGCCTCTTGTTTGTTCCCTCACCACCTGCCACACACCCAGTCTAGCAGCTATGTCCTTTAGGACCTAACCAGCTCGATCATTAGTACTGCTACCAAGCCACTCTTGGTGGCGGGCATTGAAATCCCCCACCCAGAGTACATTTTGTGCCCTTACCATTCTCGGTGCTTCCTCCAAGTGTTGTTCCACATGGAGGAGTACTGATTCTTCAGGTGAGGGAGGATGGTATGTGGTGATCAGCAGGAAGTTTCCTTGCCCATGTTTAACCTAATTTGTTGTATAAAATGCTAATTTTAATCAATCATAGGAAATAAGCACAATCTGATTTTCCCAATAACAAATTGCAATCTGTGCAATTTTCTAAATAGTCTTGCGTGTTGCAATTTCATTATTGTTTAAATTGAAACTGTCAGGATGTCCTGAGGTTTATTCTTGTGCAAACAAATATGCTTTCATATTATTTGGCGGTTCTCAAGAATAGTGAAGATTGCCCATTGATTTTCCTCTCTCTTGCCGCAAAGGAAGTTGTAAGGATGGATATTCATAGCATTGGTGATACTCCGTGGAGGAATGAAAATTGTAGCCAAGACACAATGGAAATTCTGCACCCAGTTCCTTGGGTTTACGATTTTCACAGTGCTGCTTAAGGGTACAGGCTGGTTTTGATTCTGCACTTTCTGACCTGACCTGCTCCACTGTAGGGATAGTCATGCCCGAGGCCTCAGCAATTTCCATTGAGTCAGACCAGCTTTCAAAGAACATTTATTTCACTATATCTCAGAGATGTCATGAGCCATAGTTTGAGTGAGACAGTCTTTTGAAAGGTAGGTTTAGAACATCTTGCCCTCTAGCTATGCTGTGCCCATCCACCCACTTCCCATTGCTCATCATACCCTCCATTCTAAACGATGCTTCTTCATCTGTCCCCTGTTTTTCCTGTGTTGCACGCTCATGAATGCCTGGCTCCCAGCCTAACATCATCATCCTATGGTAATTTACACACAATAGAGGTTTCAAATGTTTACCTTTTTTAAGCTTAACACATCCTGTTTCAGTCCAGTGATTCTGCACAGAACATATAGCACAGAAATGGCTGAAGAGACTGGATGCAATCATGATGGTTTGCTTTGCCGGAGGTTCTGGAACAAGGGGTCATTATCTCAAGGTACACAGTCATTTGGGACTGAGATGAGGAGAATTATTTTAACTCAGAGGTTGGTGAACCTGTGGAATTTGCTACAACAGAAGACTGTGGAGGTGGTCACTGAATATGTTTCAGAAATAAACAGATTTCTACAAGCTGTTGAGAGGTTTGGGGAGGGCATGGGAGTGTGGATCAGCCATGATCATATTAAATGGTGAGGCAGACTATATGGCCTAATCCTAATTTTCTAAATAGTGCTGGAATGGGCATGGAGTGTTCAAGGATCCATGGCCATGGGAGGTGATGCATAACTTGGCATTGAGAGTATGAATCTCCATAGGAGGGGGAGGGGCAGTGTTGAGAGGTAATGGGGCCTGGTGTGGAGGTTATGATTGGCTATGGGAGGGTAGATGAAGGGTACTGGGGTGATTAGGTGGATGTTGTTTGGGATGTGGGAGGGTGGGAGCGCTTGAGGAGTACAGATGGTGTTGGACATAAGCGCCAGAGAAACCTACTGTTCGCATAAACTGTTAAACACCCTGCCTTCATATCAGAAAGATCCTAAAGCTGCCTTTGAACTCTTGCTGAGGATAAAGTGTATGCCTTTTATATTCAGCCCTCCCCAAAGATTTGAAAATTGCAGCTGTGAAAATGCTGTTTTTTGAGACAGGCTTGGAAGACTGGTATCTTCTTTATTTCTGCATGGTTGAAAATCTAGTCTATGATCATCCATTCTGAAGACAGAGAAATTAACCTACATTCATTGCTATGATACTGCTTCGTAGTGTATTATTTTCTGTAATTGTAATGTTAAGATTGTTTCTAATATCTTTAACCAATTATCATATTACAGTTATTTCCAGAAATAAAGTGATACAACAAGAATATCTCAAAAAAGAATTCAAAACTAGGCTTTAATAGTCTTTGCTCGTAAAGTAACCAATTGACTGACTTGTCAACATTTAAGTTCAAATTTAAACCAATTCGACTGACTTAAATTTGTATGATGCCTTAAATATCCTTAGGACATCCCACACTTTCACAGTTAATGAATTACTCCTGATATGTGGCTCATGTCATTTATCATTAGCATATAGCTAACACAAATAGCAATAAGATAAATGACCCGCAGATCCATTTATTAAGTGTGCCAGTTAAGGAATAAGTATTGGTCAGCGTGCTGAGAGAATGTCTCCATTCCTCTTCAAACAGTTTCGTCTCCAAGAGTCCTTTTACATTTATCTAACAGCAGAAATAATATGAGTTAGGAGCCTCTCAGTTTAATAATCCCTCATTTCAATGTCTCATCGAAAGATGTAAGCAATCAATGTAGATCCATGTACTCAAGTTCTGGTGTGGAGTTTGAGATACAAAGTTTTGAGACAAAGGCAAGAATATTACAACTGAGTTTAAAACATTTAGCCTCTAATGCATTTGAGTGTACATGACCTGCAACTGAGTCATTGTATTTATAGATTTAGGAAGAGGCAAGCTGCCTTTTAAGATAAAGGAAAATGTAACGTCGACCTGGGATGGCAATGCACTGTTCAAAGCAAGTATTCTTACTCCAGAGATAGTAGGAACTGCAGATGCTGGAGAATCCGAGACAACAAGGTGCAGGGCTGGATGAACACAGCAGGCCAAGCAGCATCATAGGAGCAGAGAGGCTGACGTTTCGGGCCTAGACCCTTCATCAGAAAAGGGGGAGGGGAAGGGGGTTTTGAAATAAATAGGGAGAGAGTGGGAGGCGGATAGAAGAGGGATAGAGGAGAGGATAGGTGGAGAGGAAACAAACAGGTCGAAGAGGCGGGGATGGGGCCAGGAAAGGTGAGTGTAGGTAGGGAGTTAGGAAGGGGATAGGTCAGTCCAGGGAGGACGGACAGGTCAAGGGGGCGAGATGAGGTTGGTCGGTAGGAGATGGAGGTGCGGCTTGAGGTGGGAGGAGGGGATAGGTGGGAGGAAGAACAGGTTAGGGAGGCAGGGACGAGTTGGACTGGTTTTGGGATGCGGTGGGGGGAGGGGAGATTTTGAAACTTGTGAAATCCACATTGATACCATTGGGCTGCAGGGTTCCCAAGCGGAATATGAGTTGCTGTTCCTGCAACCTTCGGGTGGCATCGTTGTGGCACTGCAGGAGGCCCAGGATGGACATGTCGTCTGAGGAATGGGAGGGGGAGTTGAAATGGTTCGCGACTGGGAGGTGCAGTTGTTTATTGCGAACCGAGCGTAGGTGTTCTGCAAAGCGGTCCCCGAGTCTCCGCTTGGTTTCCCCGATGTAGAGGAAGCCACACCGGGTACAGCGGATGCAGTATACCACATTGGCAGATGTGCAGGTGAACATCTGCTTGATGTGGAAAGTCTTCTTGGGGCCTGGGATGGGGGTGAGGGAGGAGGTATGGGGGCAGGTGTAGCACTTCCTGTGGTTGCAGGGAAAAGTGCCGGGTGTGGTGGAGCTGGAGGGGAGTGTGGAGCGGACAAGGGAGTCACGGAGAGAGTTGTCCCTCCGGAAAGCAGATAAAGGTGGGGAGGGAAAGATGTCTTTGGTGGTGGGGTCGGATTGCAGATGGCGGAAGTGTCGGAGGATGATGCGTTGGATCCGGAGGTTGGTGGGGTGGTACGTGAGGACGAGGGGGATTCTTTTTTGGTTTTTATTGCGTGGACGGGGTGTGAGGGATGAGGTGCGGGAGATGTGGGAGACACGGTTGAGGGCGTTCTCGACCACCGAGGAGGGGAAGTTACGGTCCTTGAAAAACGAGGACAACTGAGATGTACGGGAGTGGAATGCCTCATCCTGGGAGCAGATGCGGCGGAGGCGAAGGAATTGGGAATAGGGGATAGCATTTTTGCAGGAAGGTGGGTGGGAGGAGGAGTATTCTAGGTAGCTGTGGGAGTCGGTGGGCTTGAAATGAATATCGGTTTCGAGGTGGTTGCCCGATATGGAGACAGAGAGGTCCAGGAAGGGGAGAGAGGTGTTAGAGATGGTCCAGGTAAATTTAAGGTTGGGGTGGAAGGTGTTAGTGAAGTGTATGAACTGTTCGAGCTCCTCGTGGGAGCACGAGGCGGCACCGATACAGTCATCAATGTAACGGAGGAAGAGGTGGGGTTTAGGGCCGGTGTAGGTACGGAAGAGGGATTGTTCCACGTAACCTACAAAGAGGCAGGCGTAGCTTGGGCCCATGCGGGTACCCATGGCTACCCCCTTTGTCTGTAGGAAGTGGGAGGAATTGAAAGAGAAGTTGTTGAGTGTGAGGACGAGTTCGGCTAAGCGGATGAGGGTGTCAGTGGAGGGGGACTGGTCGGGCCTGCGGGACAAGAAGAAGCGGAGGGCCTTAAGGCCATCTGCATGGGGAATGCAGGTGTAGAGGGACTGGACGTCCATGGTAAAGATGAGGTGTTGGGGACCGGGGAATTGGAAGTTCTGGAGGAGGTGGAGGGCGTGGGTGGTGTCACGGACATAGGTAGGGAGTTCCTGGACCAAGGGGGAGAAAATGGAGTCGAGATAGTTGGAGATCAGTTCGGTGGGGCAGGAGCAGGCGGAGACAATGGGTCGACCGGGGCATTCAGGTTTGTGGATTTTGGGAAGGAGATAGAAGCGGGCAGTGCGAGGTTGGGGAACGATGAGGTTGGAGGCCGTGGGTGGGAGGTCACCGGAGGTGATGAGGTTGTGGATGGTTTGCGAGATGATGGTTTGGTGCTCAGGGGTGGGGTCATGATCAAGGGGGCGGTAGGAGGAGGTGTCGGAGAGTTGGCGTCCG
>NC_063337.1:27889273-28048371 GCF_021869965.1 Rhincodon typus | reverse complement strand
GTCCGGCCTCGGCGATGTAGAGGTCAGTGCGCCATACTACAACTGCAATTCTTACTCCACTTGGTTTCATAGCAAGATCTAACTGTGACACTGCAGGTCTAAAGTGGAGACAACAAGGTGCAGGGCTGGATGAACACAGCAGGCCAAGCAGCATCACAGGAGCAGAGAGGGTCTAAAGTGGAAATCATTTCACACTGACATTCAGACTTGCATTGTAATTAATCAAGAATCTGAACATCCCTGAAATGCATTTATTTTCAGTTGAAGTATCCCATTTTCAGTCTGAGCTCTGCAGAAATTTGGAAATCAAGTGCAAAGTTACCATCACCTAGTCTGTCATTGTATTGCTATCACCATTTCTATCATCAAGTGAAGATTGGTACAAATACAGTTCAATAAATCTGCCAGCTCCTTATTTTCCTTGATTAATTCTCCAAACTCACTCACTATTGCCCCAATGCTCACTTATTAATTCTCTTTAATTTTAATCTTTCACAGAATGTGGACATCACTGCCTGGGCTAGCATTTGTTGCCCATCCCTACTTGACGTGAACTTGCTAGGCCCTTTTAGAGAGCAGTTAAGAGTCTTGAGTCACATGTAGACCAGGGTAAGGATGGCAGACTTCCTTACCTAAAAGACATTATTGAACGAGCTGGGATTTTATGACAATTGGCAATGGTTGTATCACTCCAGATTTTTTTTGAATTCGGATTCCACCTTTGCCATAGTGGAATTTGAACCCAAGTCCTCAGAACATTACTTGCATCTCTGGATTACTAGTTCAACAACAATATCACAATGCAGCCTCCCTCTTTTTATACATCCGTAAAATCTCTTACTATATTTTTATATTTCTCTCTGGCTTTCTGTAGTATTCTAATGTTTTCCTCCTTGTAATTCTTTCAGTCAGTCTTTTCTATATTCTGTTCAATTTCCTCATCTGCCACTCATCTTTGGGTAATGATTTGTATTTTCTTTATATTTGATAGTATCACTAACTTCATTAGTTAATCACATATGGTGGTCCTCATTATTCATTCTTGTTGGAATGTATCTATACTGTGTATTCCAAAATATTCTATTAAATGTCTGCCACAGCATCTTTATCGACCTATCCCTTAACCTGCAGTTCTGACAAAGAGTAACTGGACTCAAAACATTAACTCTGTTTTCTTCCCACAGATGCTGCCAGACCTTCTGAGTCTTTCCAGCAATTTCTGTTTTTGTTCCTTAACCTAATTTGCCAGTTCACTTATCTAATTCTAATTTTATGTCCTCATTATTGCCCTTGTTTAAGTTTACAATATTAGTCTTGAAACTACCCTACTGTCCTTCAAATTGAAAGTAAAGTTCAATTATATTATGATCACTGCTACCTAGAATTCTCTTCACAATGTGGTTATTGATTAATCTTAACTTTTTGAATAATGCCAAGTCCAGTTAAAATCGCAAGAGCAAGCTGTTATAAGAATCTATCTTGAAAAGATTCTCTTTAACTTTTTAACTCCTTGCTACTTTTGCCCATCTAATTTTTTTCAGTCTTTATGTAGATTAATTTCTCCCATGATTAATTGAAATGTGGAAAAGACAGTAGCCAGTCTAATGAAATCCTTGAGACACTAAGACGATGAGGCTAGATAATCTGTTTTAGTGATATGGATTAATGGATAAATGAGTCTTCTGTGTGCACTTAAAAGAGTGTATGTGGTGAATATTTCTTCCGACAGACAACAATTTTGAATGCACAGTGTATTATATTGGAGTGCCAGTCCAGAGTTTATGATAAAATCTCTGAAATGGGCCCTAGATCCACAACTTTTTGCCTCTAAAGTGAAAATCTAACTAACTAGACCACAGCTGACCCTGAAGTTTATCTTCTGGAGAAATTGATATTATTAATAGATCACAGAACTATTTCTAAGTAATTTAAGTATTAAATTTGAAGTATACACTATCATAAACCAATTTACTAGAGAGCTTTTACATATAATAAAATTGGCGTTTTGATCATTGTGTAACTTGTGGAATGTGTTCTGATTTTCTACATATCAAAATGCCATTATTGAAATAATTTTATAAGGTTGTTATTTTCACTACATCCAATTTAAGCATAATTTTTTATATTAATCTAGTTAGGTTGCATGACTTTTATTGACATTTTGCAGCGTACCTGCTCTGTCACTTTCCATTTTATCTTTTGAACTGCTTTTACACAGGTGCTGCGGAGGCTGCTTCCACTTCGTCCTCTTCTTCCTCTTCCAGTTTTGTGAATGGTGCAACCAGCAAAAATCTTCCTGCAGTACAAACAGTTGCTCCAATGCCAGAGGATTCTGCTGAAAATATGAGGTTAAATTCAGTCTTTCTTTTCTATCCTCTCACATTTCATTCTTTTCTGATACAAGTTTATATGGTATTAAATTAAAACTAATTGAAAAACATCTTTGGTTTAAGTAGGTAAAAACATTGTCAGTCATCGTAAAGGAGCCTCTAGGTGACAATGATCTTAACGTAATAGAATTTCATATTCTGTTTGATAGGGAGAAAAATGGGTCTGTGATTAGCTCTTAAGAACTAAATAAAGGTAACTGAAGGTATGAAGGCACAGCTGGCCAATGAGAGCTAGAAAATTGGGTTAAGAGGTAGGTCAGGAGAGTTATGGAGGAATATTTCGAAGAGGATATTTAATAATTGGCAGAAAAGGTTTAGCCCAGTGAGAAAGAAAAGCTCTTTTTGAGGAGGATGCATTGTCCATGGCTGCAAAGATTAACATTAGGTTTGAAGATTAGGCAGACTTTAAGGAAAAGGAAAGACTAAACACTTAAAGAGGTAGAGAGCAGAATATGGAAGAAAGCTAACTAGTAATATTTTAAATATTAGGAAGCATTTATGCAAACATTTGAATATAGAATGGGTAACTAAAGCTACCCAAGTCCTCTAGAGAGGATTCTGGAGAACACATAATGGAAGACAAAGAAATGTCAGAGGTTTTGAACAGGTATTTTTGTTATTTTCATGGTATAAGACTTGGAAAACTATTCAAAGTTAATTGAAAAATCAAGAGGTAACAGTAAGGGATGAACTCCATACTATCAACATCACCAGGGAAAAGTGCTAAGAAGGTTATAGGTTATAAAAGCTATCAGGACCTTAGGACTGGATGACCTATATCCCTGGGTCTTGAAAGACATGGCTGCACAGATAGTAGACGTTAGTTCTAATCAGATAAGATTATATTATCAAATAAGCAGATTAGAAAACAACAAATGGAATATATTTATTCAAGAAAGGAGAGAGGCAGAAAACAGATAACCGAAGGCCAGTTATCCTAGCATCTGTCATTGGAAAGGTGCTAGTGGTAGTGAAACCACATATGGAGGCAGTGTCTTTTCAGGAGAGGTTGGGTACATTGGTCCTGTACTCATTGAAATTTGGCATAATATGAGACAACCTTATGGAAAAGATGTGGAAAGTTTGGTTTCCCTTTGTGGGACAGTCTAGGACCAGAAGGCATTATCTTAGAATAAGGAATCACACATTTAAGACAGAAATGTGTAAAAATTTCTTCTCCAACAGGGTACTGATTCTGCAGAACTCTTTACTAGCCAGAGGGTTATTGAGGCTGGATCATTGAGTATATCCAAGGTTGAGATGAACACATTTTTAATCAGTAGAGTATCAAAGGTTATGGGGAAAAGGCAGGAAAGTGGAATTGAGGATTATGAGATCAGCCATGATCTCATCGAATGCTAGAACAGAATTGATTGGTTGAATGGCCTACTTCTACTACGGCTTAGGGCTTTATGAGAGGAAGACATTATAGAAGCATTTTTAAAAATCATGATGTAATCAGTCAGAGACAATATGGCTTTGGGAAAGGGAAATTGTGCTCAATCTATTAGATCTTTTCAACTAAGGAGGAGTCATGGTGGATAGAGGAGAACCAGCAGATGCGGTGTACTTGGATTTCCATTTGATAAGATGCCACATCAAAGGTTGCTACACAGAATAAGTGCACACAGTGTAGGAAATAACATATTAGCATGGATAAAAGATTGGTTGGTTAATAGAAAGCAGACAGTAATGATACATCAGTAATTTTGGTTGGCGAGCTTTAGCTAGTGAAGTGCCATGGGGATCAGTGCTGAGTGCGCAATTATTTACAAACTGTATTAATGATTTGGATGAGAACTCCACATGTATCGTTGCTAAATTGGTCAGTGACACCCAGATAGGTAGGGAAAATATAATTGTCAGGAGGAGATTGCAAGGGCTATAGACAAGTTAAGTGAATGGGCAAACATTTGACAGTTGGAGTGTGCATACCATGAGTAAATGTGAACTTATCCATTTTGAAGAATAGAAAAACTATACTATTTCAATAAAGGCAGGTTTCTATCTGGTGTACAGAGGGCTCTGGACTCCTGGTGCATGAATCACAGCAAGTTAGTCTGCAAGTACAGCAGGTGATTTAGAAGGTGAATGGAATTTTCTTGTTGATTGCAAGCAGAATGGAAATTAATAGTAATAGTGAAGTATTGTTGCAGTTGTATAGGAAATTGGTGAAACCACACTTAGGGTATGTGTTATGATTAATTTTGGTCTCCTAATTTTGGAAAAAGATGTAATTTCTGTTGAAGAAGCTCAGAGTAGGTTTTTGATTCGGTTCTGGAATGAAGGCCTTATTTTATGAAAAAAGGTTGACCAGGTTAAGTCTATATCATTGTATTATAAAAAATAAGAGCTAGGTTTATTAAAATGTATAAAATATTGACATGGCTTGATACGTTTGTTACTGGGAATATGTTTCTTCTTGTTGGGAAAGCCAAAACTAGGGGATATAGATTAAGAATAAGAGGCCGCTTTAAGGCAGAGATGAGAAAATGTTCTTTTTCTCAGACAGTTCTTAGAATATGGGATTCTATTACCCAAAAAGTAGTGGAGACTACCTAAATTTATTCGAGGCTGAATTAGATAGAATTTTGATAGGTAAAGTAGTTGAGGGTTACAGGGTACAGACAGAAAAGTAGAGCTGAGACCATGACCAAATCAGTCGTAATCTGATTGAATGGTGGAATAGCCTTGAAATGCTGAATAATCTACTCCTGTTTTTACTTTCTTGAATGTTACTGATCTACATAGATCCTGAAAATTTTAGGTTTCGACGCTAATTTTTGCTTTGTTAATTATTTCAGTTCTGGTAGAAGCATGGCATGCGGTTGATCCCAAAGGGAAAGGAACTTAAATCAAGTTTGCTCATTGATATCCAATGGTCCTGATTTGAAAAAGACTGACAAAATTGAGGAATTCAGCTTTGTTTTCTCCCTCCTACTACTCCCAGAATTGCATTACATCTTCAGAGCATGTTGCCTAGCCTACCCTAATTAGTTTAGGCACTTAAGAGTAATACAGGAATAAGTTAATTTTCAATGGAAGAGGAAAAAAAAGTGTTTTTGTAAGCACCTATGATTTTATATCTTGTATTATTCATACTGTATATACATTAAGCTGTGAACTCTTGATTCAAGTAGAATTCTGGAGGTAAAAGTAAAGTAATTCCAATCAGCAAAAACATTTCAAATTACAGTTCAGAACTTTCATAGTATAAATTTCCAAGTAGATTGGCTTAGTGTTGAGAGAGTTTAGTACTCCAGTAGTTGAGGTGAATAGCATAGATGCATTTCGATGGAAGCCAGTTAAGTGCTCATGGAAAAAAAGAATATAAGAGTATGCTGATGGGGTGAACTGAGAAGGTGGGTTATCTCCTTCTTTAAACCAGTACTGCTACCTGAACATTAAGATATCTATCTGCTGTATCTCATGTTATAATTGTCTGTACATTCACTGCCCCTGAGGCTGCAAGTTCCTTATATCTAAGTAAGTCTCTTCAACCCCTTATATGTTTTAACATTACTAGATCTCCATCTGTCTTGTAGACTATCAAAACAATTCTCCTGTTAGTGTGTAAGTCCTCATTCTTTACATGCTTGTTCCAGACTGGTATATTCTCTTTTACTGATGTCAGAGTCATCTGATCACTTACATCATAATGATTTACATGCGTCTTATCACATGACAGAAGGTTATTATAAAGCATGAACTAGTTGAATTGAATAACATGTTAATGTGTTATAATATATGTAATTCTGCAGTTTCATGCAATTTTATAAGACTCAAAACCTGTTCCTTTTATTTCTAAATAGCATCACAGCCAAACTTGAACGAGCCCTGGAAAAGGTTGCTCCTCTGTTACGTGAGATTTTTGTGGACTTTGCTCCATTTCTTTCCAGAACTCTGTTGGGCAGCCATGGTCAAGAATTGTTGATCGAAGGTACAGGTGCTGTATAGTTAACTTTTATCTACCTGGTGTCTATGTAACCTTTCTGACAAGTAGTTGAAGCATGGTTGCTGACATTTGCAATTTATACGGGAAAATTATTCTAAACCTTTTGGATAAATGTGTGGTAATTTACTTTTAAAGTAAAACTATTTTTTTTTCTTTTGTTAAGATAGTAGATCATGTTTTACACCTTCTTTTGCATCTTCAGACACTAAAATGCTTGTACCTAATTCATTCGGAATCTGTGATTCTGTAATTATTCCAAATATTGAAAGTTTTGGTGGAATTTTTTTTAACCTGAATAACGGCTTTGAATTTTGATTAATTTTTTTATTGAGTTATACATTTTTAATTAAAATGTACCTTTTAAATCTTTAATACTTGTGTAATTCTGACGTTAGGTACAATAAAGTGAGTCTTCAAAAAATGTAAATACTTGTTAATCCTAAAAATGTATTTGGAAACCGAATCTCCACAAGTTATTTAAAACTCATAATGCTGATTTTTTACTCTCTCATTCCTGTCAGAGTTTTCCATTCACAGGTATAATACTATCTCTTTGTTCAACTACAAAGTGTGACAAATACAAGGGATGGAGGAAGTAGACATAGTTTTGAGAATAAATGTCACATGACGAAATGTGTGAATGATGTCTTGCATTATCACACATTGTGGTGCCATCAAAACCTAGTCATGATTGTGCCTATTTTTTTGTGGTGAGTTAGAGCTAGGGTCATTATGCAGTTTGAAATGTACTCTCTCGTTGATGGCACTGCTTGTGTGAAAGGAAAAGGCCAAGTAAGTATCCTCGAGATCACCAGAGGGAATGACTTCTGTGGTGGTAAGCATTGGCTGGAAATGTTCTGTTTCAAAATTGATAAGTAAAGGTGCAATATGATGATAGCTGTCTGACCAAACTAGATAATGGAACAGAAGCCTGAAGTCAGACCATGTCAAAGGCTGTAGGAAAATAAAGAGGAAATATTAACTATGGTCACAGGAGCAGCATATGTTGTCAGTGATTTTACTCCAGACTTCTTATGTGGAAGTAATATAAAAACTAATAATATGTTTTTATCAAAACTAGGAGATGAGGGCCCATGAAAGGCAGATGATAGTGGAATAGATAAAACTAATCAGTCTAAGCTTGGATCAACTCGTGTGGCTTGTTGTGTGAGATGTTGAACTAAAGCCCCATTCATTTCTTCGGTTAAGTATAAAAGATCCCATAGCAATATTTTGAAGGAGAACAGGGGAATTACCCCAATGTGCTAACCGATATTTAATCCTTCGATCAACACAAAAAACGTTACCTGGTCATTGTCATGCCGTTTATAAGAGTTATCTAAGTGCAACTTATTGTCACAAAAAATGTTTCCTGTAAGTTGTGGCTCCAATGTTCTACACTTAGCGATCGGCATGCTAATTGTGGCATCGAATTTCTATTCTGGAAGGGGCTGCCGAGCAAGGACCTCAGATGCTCGTGCAACCAGTAAGAAAATTAGAGGGAACTCTGTGGTCACAGCTCACAGGGGAGCGTGATGGAAATCAAGCCCCATTATTCCTGGAGTCATCACAAATATGAAAATGTTTAATTAAATTATCAAAAGCCAGCAAGTAATATAAAAGAAGTTTGTAAGAATGTTTTCTTTAGATATCAGAAAGGTAAGAGAGGGGTAAGAATGGATATTAGACTCCTGGAAAATGATGCTGGAGAAGTAGTAATGGGGAACAAGAAATGGCAGAGGAACTGTTAGAGACCTTTCATCAGTCCTCATTATGGAAGACACAATGAGCACCTCTGTTACGTGAGATTTTTGTGGACTTTGCTCCATTTCTTTCAAGAACCCTATTGGGCAGCCATGGTCAAGAAGACACAATGGCTGCTTTGCAATGAGACCGACGCCAACAGTGTGGGCTCAATTCCTGCAACAGCTGAGGTTACCATACAGAACTCTGTCTCAACCTTTTCCACTTGCCTGAGGCATGGTGACTACCAGTCATAGTAGTCACCACCAGTTGTTTCTTTCTAACGAGAGAGTGGCCCAGTGGTTTGCTAGAACTATGGCAAAAAAGGAAATGAACAGCAGGAGTTTCCTCAAATGTATAAAAAGGAAAAGAGTGACCAAAGTGAATGTAGCTTGCTTAGAGTTTGAGTCTGTAAAAATAATAATGGGGAACAAGGAAATATCTAAGGAGTTTGATAAATATTTTACATCAGTAGAATATGCTAATAGCATTCCAAAAATACCAAATCATCAATTATCACTCTAGAAAGAAAACACTGTACTAGAGAAACTAAAGGGGCTAAATGCCAGTAGTGCCCTGGACCTGATGAGTTTTATCCTATGATTTTCAAGGAAGTAGCTACTGAGATATTGGATGCACAGGTGTTAATTTGACAAGAATCCTTAGATTCTGGATAAGTTCCAGAGGATTAAAAAACAATCTATGTAACACCCTGATTCAGGAAGGGTGACAAAATTTAATAGGTTAACTATAGGCCAGTTAGTTTATCATCTATCTTCGGGATAATATTAGAGTATGTTATAAAGGACATGATAGTAGAACAATTTGAAATAGATAAAGTCATAGAGATGTACAGCATGGAAATGGACGTTTCAGTCCAACGCATCCATGCCGACCAGATATCCTACATAAATCTAGTCCCATTTGCCGACATTTGGCCCATATCCCTGTAAACCGTTCCTAGCCATATACCCATTCAGATGCCTTTTAAATATTGTAATTGTACCAGCCTCCACCACTTCCTCTGGCAGCTCATTTCATACACGTGCCACCCTCTGCATGAAAAAGTTGCTGCTTAGGTCCCTTTTATCTTAGATAAACTCCGATGTCCAAAGGTACTTGAAATCAAACAGCAGAGGCAGCAACTGTGAAGGTTCACTGCTGGGTCAGACAGCAGTGTAGGTTTCTTTCTCCATTGATTCACTTCCACCATGTGGTCACTGCTTTTGTCTCATTTCCTCCTTTTTTAAAGTGCTGTTGTTTTGATTTCTTTCCCCCCAAAGTTCCAAAACAATGCAGCAGTTTATAAAGCAGTAATTACTGCTCCAACACTGAAAATACCTCAAAAAAGGAGCAGCTCTTACAGATACAATTCTTTCCCATCCTCTATCTTGGATGATATAATAAAGCAGAGTTGGCATGACTTCATGAAGGGGAAACCATGTCTGAAATCATGTTCAAAAGGATGAATGGCCTATTTCTGCTCCTATTTTCTGTGCCTTCTTCGAGCATGTTTACAATTCTTTATGGATAAAGTGTAAGCAGTAGAAGTAATATTTTGGTTTTCCAGAAGGCTTTTGATAGGTTATCATACATATGGCTTCTTAATAAGACATGCAGCCATGCTGCTAGCAATACTATATTAGCGTAGATAGAGGACTGGTTTCCAAATAATAAAGTAGAATTTTCTTCTGAGACAGGGTTGAGTTGGTCTGGCGTATAATCATTGGAGTTTAGAAAAGTGAGAGGAGGCCTAATTCTTATAAGATTCTTATGCCACTTGGCAGTGTCGTGATTCATTGGGGTAATGTGCTGGAAATCAAGCCTCGCTATTCCTGGATTTGTCAGAAAAGTTAAACATGTTAAAATAACAAAGAACAGTACAGCATAGGAACAGGCCCTATGGCCCACCAAGCTTAGAATCCCTACAGTGTGGAAGCAGGCCACACCGACTCTTCAAAGAGCATCCCACCCAGACTACACCCCTACTGTATCTCTGTAATCTTGCAATCCTCATGGCTAATCCACCTAGCCTGCACATCCCTGGACACTCTGGGCAATTTAGCACAGTCAATCTGCCTTTGGACTGTGGGAGGAAACCAGAGAACTGGGAAGAAACCCACACAGACATGGGGACAATTTGCGAACGCAACACAGTTGCCAAAAGTGGAAACGAACCTGGGTCCCTGGCGCTGAGAGGTAGCAGCGCTAACTACTGAGCCACCCTGCCACCCTGCACCGATGCATGATGCCTTGCTAATCTAAAAACTTATTGCCTGTACATAATTTTGTCCAATGTTTCTCAGCCTGTCTGGACTTGATCTCATGAGTAGGCTGACAGAACAAATATCCATCTCTGCTGGCGTGCTGCTGCCATTGACGGTATCCTATATACAGCCCAAAAATGAAGGTTAGACATCCGTAGTCTGTAGTGTGAAGTGCCTGCCTTAAAGGAAATGGGTAAACTTCTTATTGCCAAACATGGTTCTCATTCCTTTTTCGACTAGAGCATAATTCTGCTGTGTCTTCATTAGTGACCTTGACGTAAATGCGATGGGCCTTTTCTCTCCATTCAGTAAGATATGCAACAGAACAGCGCCAACCCCATAAGACAAAACATCACATGCTAACTATAGTGGCAACTTTGGGTCAAAATGCCTTAACACCTCCGACCGTTGTAGAGCTTGCTTCACCTTCCAGTCAGCCACCTCATATTCCTGGGTCCATTTCCATATCCGCCCTTTTCCCAGCGATCGATGCTGGCATTTTGGCATGGTTGCCAGATCAGACACGAACTTGCCATGGTAACTTACAAGTCCCAAGAACGATCTCACTTGAGACACATTCTCTGGTCTAGGGGTCTTCCTGATAGCCTACATCTTCTTAGGCATCTTGTGTAATACCTTGCCATCGATTACATAGCCCAAGTACTCTATGGAGACTTTTCTCTATTTATTTGTAGGCCATGCTCCTGCAATCTTTTTAGGGTGACTTCTAAATTTTTCACTGCTGCTCTTGGAGGATCCAGTAATCAAAATTTTGTCTAAAAAGCACTGGACTCCTGGCAACCTACTTAAGATTTGATCCTTGGCCCTCTGAAACAAAAGTGATACTGCAGTGATGCCAAAAGGAAATAGCTTATAGAGAGAGAGTCCCTTGCGTATCACTGTTGTCAGCAATGCCTGGGACTCCTTTGTGTTAACCAACTTTATAGAAATACTTAACAAAATAATTTATTATTTAATCTTTAATCATCAACTGTTCCAATATTAGCAGCACCCCATAAATACACACTTAGAAAAGGCAACTTCAGCAAAACAGATTTTTCTTACTGCTATTTTCTCCAGTCCAGAAAAAAGGAATACCAAAAGAATGAATCTAGCAGCAGAGAGAGAAGTCGAGCTTTCTGCTGCAGCAGAGAGACAGCTGTATCTATCAGCTTCAAACCCCAACCCTAACTGACAGTAAACCCTGGGTCTGTGTGAGCCTGACAGCATCCACTCATGCTTTATTTGTCTAATTTAAAAAAAAGGCTGCTCAAAGCTGTTTACCCATTACCTCTGAAGCAGACTTTCCAGCGCCACTGGCAACAGCTCTCTGCAAGAGAAACAGCAGAGAACAAATCCCTGTAAAAGGAACAGTACTGACACACCTCCCACCTTTAAAAAAGGAACCATCAATATACAGAGATGGCTTCATTTTCAAAGACTTCAGTCTCACATTATTAGTTCTCAACATTATAAAGCATGTAAATATTTACTACAGTTCATCTCAATCCGTTTCTTCCGCCACCAAACGTCTCAGTCTTCCTTCATCAAAGTCATGACAATGCATCAGCAGTTACGTTCTCACGTCCTACCACGTATATAAAATGTTCAAATTGAATAGCTGTAACAATAACCTCCATCTAAACAGCCTAGTATTTTTATACTTAATTTTTTTCCAAAACCATAAGGAGTTATGATCGGTATACACAATTGTCTCAGATACATTACTGACAACATAAATGTTAAAATGTTGCAATGCCAGCACCAAACTTAAGGACTCTTTCTCAATGGTGGAATATTTCTGTTGATGAATAGTCAACTTTTGGAAGAAATATCTAACAGGTCACTCTATCCTCTCGTCACCGTCTTGTAAGAGTATAGCGCCAAACACCCGCATCGATAGGCACTTTGAATTGCTTTGTGTAATTAGATATTGCTAACACTGAAACAGTGGTCAACACAGCTTTCAGGCAGTTTAATTCCTTCTGACACTTCTCACCACTGAAATTTTCTGCACTTCTACAACAGGTCAGTTGGTGAAGCAGCCATACCACTATAATTCACTATGAATTTTAAAAAAAAACCACTCAGTTCTAGAAATCACAGTATTTCCCTCTTTGTCGAGGGTATGGAAACTCCCTAAGAACATTTGTTTTCATATTGTGTGGGGCCATCTGTCTTTGTCCAATGATATGGCCCAGGAACATGACTTAGGCTGTGCAAACTCATTCTTAGCCAGGTTTGTCACCAAGACTGCCTTCTGGAGTTGATTGAACAATTCTGCTAGATGTTGCTAATGTTCCTTCCATGTCTGACTAATAATCACCAGATCATCTATGTATACCACACAATTGGGTAATCCTGACATGACCTTAATGGTTAGCCTTTGAAATGTAGCTGGCTCATTCTTCATACAAAATGGCATGACTTTAAACTGGTAAAGTCCATATGGTTTCATGAAAGCCAAAATTTCCTTTACTCTTTCAGATAAAGGTACTTGCCAGTATCTACTGAGTAAGTCCAGCTTAGAAATATAAATTGCTTATCCCGCCTTCACAATACAGTCTTCCTAATGTGGAATAGGATATGAATTAGATTTCATAGCTGCACTGACTTTGCGATAGTCCACATATAATTGTCAGGTACCATCTGGCTTTTGCACCATCACTACGGGTGAGCTCTGTTCACTGCAAGTCACTTCAGTTATGTCTTTGAGCATGCTTTTGTAGCTGTGCCAGGTTTAGAGGGTTATTCCTTTTTTATTCCTATTAGGATGTTGCTTAATTGGAAAAGCATTTCCTGTATCTACATAATGTGAAACCAGTTTAGTATTTCCCAGCTTATTCCTACATTTATCTGCATGTGATTGTAATAATTATTTCAGGTCATTTTGATTTTCCTCTGGAGTGTAGTTCAATTTATCCCAGTTCTGAGAACTTACTCAATGTCCAGTTTAATTTGAAGCATGTCAAATTCAGAATCATCTGGATTTGGTTCTTCACTCTGAGTTGTAACCAGTAACATATTCTCTATCAACCATTCAATCATAGTAGGCATCATTCCTACCTGTGATCCCACTATATCATTACTGACGATAAATTGTACCTCCACAATGAATTCTCCTTTTGCTTTCCTTCTCTGTCAAAATGCCATTTGAACATATTCACATGACGCACTAAGAGTTTTCCTTCTATCTGGCATTCTTATCAAACAATACACTTCACCCAATTTCCTTTTGATTTGCTAAGGCCCACTAAGTTCCCAGGGTTAAAGATTCACCTTCCAGTGGTAGTAATACTAATACTTCATCTCTACTTGCAAAAGTATAAATTTTTAATCTCTTGTCTGCTTCCTGTTTCATGCTGTACTTCTTTTAAATGCTGTCTAACCAACTCAACTGCTCCATTTAATCTCTCCCTAACATTTGACACATTGCCCAACAATGTAGTCTCTGAACTCTGACTCAACAATTTTTCATTAATTAATTTCAGTGGTCCTCTTACTTCATTGTCTGAAAACTAATTCAAATGGATTGAGTTTAGTTGATTCATTTGGTGCATCCTAATTGCAAAAAGTGCAAATGGAATTCCTTTATCCCAATCCTCTAGATAGCCTTGACTATAGGCCCTGAACATGGTCTTTAAAGTTTAATGCCACCGTTCTAATGCTCCTTGCAATGCTGGATAGTACGTAGTTGAATTAAATTGTTTTACACCTAAGCTATCCATAATTTTCTTCAGTAACTTTGATGTAAAATTTGATCCTTGATCTGATTGCATCTCTGTGGGTAGTCCATATCTCTTAAAAATTTGAGTGACTCTTATACAATCCTTTCAGCTGTGATACTGCATAATGAAATGGCCTCTGGAAATCTAATAGACACATCCATTAGAACAAAGAACAAAGAAAATTACACTACAGGAACAGACCCTTTGGCCCTCCAAGCCTGCACCGACATGCTGCCCATCACAACTAAAACCCCCTACCCTTACGGGGACCATATCCCTCTATTCCCATCCTATTCATATATTTGTCAAGATGCCCTTTAAAAGTCACTATCGTATCTGCTTCCACTACCTCCCCTGGAAGCGAGTTCCAGGCACCCACTACCCTCTGTGTAAAAAAACTTGCCTCGTACATCACCTTTAAACCTTGCCCCTTGCACCTTAAACCCATGGCCCCTAGTGACTGACTCTTCCAGCCTGGGAAAAAGCTTCTGATTGTCCTGTTTGTTCAAGCCCTTCATAATCTTGTAGACCTCTATCAGGTTGCCCTCAACCGCTATCGTTCCAGTGAGAACAACCCAAGCTTCTCCAACCTCTCCTCATAGCTAATGCCCACCATACCAGGCAACATCCTGGTAAATCTTTTCTGTACCTTCTCCAAAGCCACCACATCCTTCTGATAGTGTGGCGACTAGAATTGAACACAACATTCCAAATGCAGCCTAACTAAGTTTCTATAAAGCTACAACATTACCTGTGCCCCGGCCGATGAAGGCAAGCATGTCATATACTTTGTTGACGACCTTTTCCACCTGCGTTGCCACTTTCAGTGACCTGTGTACCTGTACACCCAGATCCCTCTGCCTATCAGTACTCTTAAGGGTAAATGAATTATGTTCGACGAATATTGATTCCCACTTTTTCCTTTAGGGAGGCGTCCTATGCATTCAGTTAAGATTCTTGTGAAAGGTTCCTCAAATGTTGGAATGGATATTAAAGGTGCTGGTTTTCTCACTACTTAAGATTTTCCTATTACCTGACAGGTATGACACATCCGGCAAAATTCAACCACATCTTTATGCATCCAGGCCAGTAAAATATTTTGTATTTTGGCTTGAGTTTTCTTTACACCCAAATGAATTCCTATTCCGCAACACTTCCTTTCTGTAACCTAGCAGTATTACAAGTTGATGAATTTCTGCCCATTTTTCATCGACTGAATATATGATGGTCTCCATTTCCTCATCAATACTTCATTTTTAAGATAGTAACATTCTGGGATAGTAACATTCAGATTCTTCGTCTGTGAGTGTTTTCTGAAACACCTTTAGTTTTCATCTTTTTGTTGTAATTCAGTTAATTTCTCTGATATAAAAGTATCCACTTCGTCCTCCAAATGTTCTTGTTTTTTTCTCTACTGTTTGATCAAACTCAGTTTCTGAGAATTGAACTTCAACTTCTCTATCCTTTCTCTTTGATTTCTCCTTCTGTTTCAACAGTGGCTTTGTGACCTTGTTACGACACAGTCAGTAAAAACCCCAGGATGTACTTCCTGTAATATCTCTGTTGCCTGATTTTCCACTGGCTTTTAAACCACAGTAGGCATACTCCTACCTGTGATCCCACTATATCATTACCAAAGATAAACTGTATTTCCAGAATCAAGAAATTTCTGTTATTCCTACCACCATTTCACCACTTTTCATCAGAATCGAAACTTGACCTTGTATAATGGACCACGACTCTTCTTACTATGAATTCCACATATTGCTACCTTTTCTGACAATATCCCTTCGGAATTACATATCTCCTCATCTTTCACCATCAGTGATTGACTTGTTCTCGTATCCCTTAATTTTTTTTTTTTTAACCTATTCCCCTGGGTACACATGCAAAACTTACCCACCCAGGTAAATTATTTAAAGAGATCTGACAGTTCCTTATCAATCAACCCCTGACCAGGCTGTACAATGTTTTGCAGCTTTTTTGCTTCAACTGTGATTCCTTTACCACCTAATAGAATCCACTGGCTTATTCTGCTTTACCATATCCAACTTCCCAGTGTTTTTTTTAAACCACCAAAACTGCGACTTCATGTGGCCTTCTTTATTGCAGTGAAAACACCGAAGGTTTCTTACTTGTCTTTTCCCCTCATGGGTTTCTTTTTTAATCGGTGATAAACTATCTTTACTATCTTCAGTAAGATCTCCTTTTCTCTTACTACCTGAGGATTTCTTTTTTCCCCAGTTGCCCTGTTCCGCAGATTAAAATTGATGTCGGAAGCCAAACATTGATTTGTGAGCTAACTCATAATCATCTGCCGTTTCAGCTGCTAACTTGTAATTTTAACTCTCTCCTCTTCCACATAAGTTTCCACTACAGGAAGTGAATTTTTGAATTCCTCCAAGAAAGCAGTCTCTCTAAGAGTGTTATATTTCTGATCTATTTTCTGTGCCCTTTTCCACCTATTATAGTTACTTCGTTCAATCTTTTTAAATTCTTCATCTCTATGTATGTTCAACCAGGTTCCCTCCTTAGATTCCTAAAATGTTGTCGTAGACTTCTGACACTAGTTCATATGCACTTAACATGGCTTTTTTCACCTGTTCATACTCCCCAGATATCTCCTGTGATAGTGATCAAACACTCCACTAACTCAGAGACAAAATCCGAGGTTGCTGGAAAAGCTCAGTAGGTCTGACAGCATCCGTACAGAGAAATCAGAGCTAACGTTTCAGATCCGGTGACCCTTCCTCAGTTCTGAGGAACTGTCACCAGACCCGAAAAATTAACTCTGATTTCTGTCTACAGATGTTGTCAGACCCGCTGAGCTTTTCCAGCTATTTTGGTTTTTGTTTCTGATTTTACAGCATCTGCAGTTTTTTTATTTTATCACTTTATTAGCTCTACCTACCGACTTTGTTTGAATCAACAATACTTACCTCGTCATTGGCCATTTCATTTGTTTAGCTATTTTCTCAAATGAAATGAAAAAGGCTTCTATGTACATCTATGTACAAACTACGCAATGCTTGGACATATTTAAACAGATCTCCACCAGGCTTTTAGCTACAGTACGTTTGCTGTTTAGAAAGGTTTGGAGGGACATGGACCAAATGCAGGCAAGTAGGACTAGTTTAGTTTGGGAACATGGTTTGGACTGAAGGATCTGTTTCCTTGCCGTATGACTCTGTGAATCGAATTGGTTGACCATCCTTCCACTCAAGTAGGAAGAGGAGATGGGAGCATGAAGGAAGCCCCTGAGACTATTGCATCAAAATTGACGCTGTCCTCATCATTTCTCCCACTTTTTACCTTTACCTCTGCCATTTTCAATTGACTTTCACTTTTCAGTTCCAACTTCCAACGTTCAAAAATTCTCATTTTATCCCTTTTTTCTGCTAGAGCTATTCCTCCTTTTCCTTCTGCTTTCAATCGTAAATGAAACTTTTCATTTCCTTTTTATATTCAAGCTGTTGTAATTTTTTTGCTCGCTCTGCAGTTATCTCTGTGTTGCTTGTGCTTCTTATTCAAGCTGCTTGCAATTGAATTTTAGCCATTTGCAATGATTCCAATTGCATGTCTGGCAATTGTAAATGCTGGGCTATGGCTGCAATTATCTCCTCTTTCCTCACAGGCATAGACAACCTGAACTTCATCACATCTGCCAATTCCAAAAGCCTTATTCACCTTATGTAAACCAGCCGAAATAATTTTTTTGAGACCGAAGAAACTCCTAACCACCGAAAAAGCCATTATTACATTAGGTACACCCTATTTAAACCAATCGAATGCATCACCTGAAAGAGAACACCAGCACTCACAACTCACTGTCGTTGAGTCCAATAATTCTAAACCCAACCTGTAATTAGAGCTTTTGATCTCAGACTAGCCCCCAATTTGTTATGGATCAAACACCCTGAAAATAGGTCAAGGAGACAGCCTAGACCCTAACTTTGATCTTATTTAGAGGCAAGTATAAGGCACTGTTTTCCAGATGAGATTCAATTGGTCCACTACTAGTCTTTAAGCAAAATATACTTTATTCTTACACCACAGTTAAAATGCAAAAAAAAGGTGTAACTTTAACTCTATCAAAGTACTTAACAAAATATTCTACTATTTAAAGAGTAAATATGAACTGTTCCAATATAGCAGCGTCCCATAAACACATCCTTGGCAAAGGTAAATTCAGCAAAACAGATTATTCTCACATATTAACTCCTCCAGTCCAGGAGAAAGGATCACTGAAAGAAACAATCTAACACCAGAGAGAGAACTCAAACTTTTCGCTGCAGAGAGAGATCTGTATCTATCAGCTTCAAACCCCAACCCCAATTTCAGCTGAAAGCAAAACTGAAACTGAGCCTGTGTGAGCCTGACTGTAGCCTCATGCTTCTTTCATCCATTTAAAAAAAAACTCTCAGAGAAAGAGTCAAAGCTGTTTACCCACTGCTTCTGAAGCAAACGTTCCAGTACCAGTGGCTATACCTCTCTGCAAGAGAAACAGTACGGAACAAATCCCTCGTAAAGGCACAGTACAGTCACATACACTTGCCAGATTGGCATTCTACAATTTGTAACATATCCTGCTGAATTTCCACTGCTTGCACCTGGGTGTTGTCAGCCAATTGCCTTATTTTGCTGGCAGCCAACTCCACTGTGGTAGCAATTTCAAAATCTACCTTGAAATCCATGTCTCTCCTTGTTTGTTGCTTTCTTTGGATGACTTTGTTTCGGAGGCCACAAACCAAACAGTCTCACAAGGCATCTTGGAGGAATCTTCCAAATGCACAATGTTCCGCTAGCATCTTTAAGGCAGCCATGAATTGAGGGATGGACTGTTCTTCATGCTGTACCCGATTGTAAAAATGGAACCATTCCATGATCATCACTGGCTTGGATGTGAAATAATTTCCTGACAATTTGCCAAGTTCTTGAAATGTCTCCTCTACAGGTTTCTCTGGTTGTACAAGACTCCCTTAGAATTGTAAAGGTCTTGCTCCCTATGGTACTTAAGAAAACTGGTACCAACAGGTCTTGCTCCCTATGGTGGATTAGAAATCTGGTAACCCTCCTGCTAAGGACACGGGCTGGTTCTTTTTTTTTGTAGCTCCTTCTGAGGTGTTTTAGCACTGGGCCAGGTTCCTCTAACTCTGCCTCTGGTATGAGTGGTGTGTAACGCACAGTGACTCACCTCTTGCGCCCAGAGCATCTCAGAATAAATTAATTCTCCTCTTCAGGTGGCAAAGGCATCAAAGCGGCCACACCCATCATGTCCTTCTTGGATTCCGAGGTATCTTAAAAGCTTGATGGAGAGGGAGAACCCACAGGGCCTAGAACAGTTGGAAAGGCTGTTGCAGAGCCAGGCACATTTTGCTCCCACACCTTTTGCAAGTTTTTAGCTTTCATATCATCCACATGCTCGTTCAGGACCATCACACCTACCTGAACTTCATATATTACTGGACCTGACCTTACATCGATCATGCCTGTTACTCATGCAGGGTCATTCCCATGGTTCCTATGCCAAACTTCGTCCTCTGAAGTAAACTGCCTCACTTGCTCAGCAGAGTTTTGTATCTGGTACTGGCGTTCCTGATGCCATTTTAGCCTGCCTTCGAAGTTTGGGCACTGAATGATGGATGGCATGGAGCTGTCCTTATGACGAATATCATTTGACCTTCGGAAATACTCACATTCCCTGCTGGCAATCAATGGCCCATTGCCTGTGACTAACACATCTGAGAGTCCATATATCGTAAAAGATGTGTGCAGTTTTTCTGTCTTCGTCCCCATGTTTGACGAATGAACCCTATGCACATCCAATTGCTTTGAATGGGCATCCACAATGACTAAGAGCATTGAGCCCATGAAAGGACCTGCATAGCCAATGCATAACCGAGTCCAAGCATTACCGGGCCATTCCTATGAATGTGGGGGAAATGCTGGTGCTAATTTTTGTCCTTGTTGGCATTCTGGGCACTGCCGCGTCAACACAGCTATGTTTGCATCTAATTCTGACCACCAGACATAACGTCTTGCCAACATCATCATTTTGGATACCCCTGGATGACCCTGGTGGAGTTCAACCAGTGTATGGCAGCAGCCTTTGCTCGGGACAATCACTCTTGCTCCCCAGTGATAACATGCCATCCTCTGTGATCTGGTCTCTCCAGGTCCAAAATCTGGTTGCGATGGCCCTTTGGTTTCAACCATTTCCACCAGCTGTTTCAGTTTTGCCAGGAGCAGATCTTTCTGCGTCCAAAGTCTGATATTGTCAGCTGCGACTGGAAGTGGTTTCAGAAAATTTAAAACTATTACGGACCCTTCCAGTGGCAGTACCAGTGGGAGGCAGCTCAATGCATCCGCATTTGCTACTTGGCCTCCTGGACGGTGTTCCAACATGTAATTATATGTAATTAGTATTGGAACCCACCGCTGAATTCGGCCTGATACTATGGGCGGTACTGCCTTGTCCTTGTTAAGTTGACCTAGCAGGGGTCCATTATTATTACAAATTTATGTCTGCAAAGGTATTGGTGGATCTTCTGGCCTCCAGATATGACTGCCAAATCTTCCTTGTCTATCTGGGTGTATTTATGCTCTGCATTAGCCAACATACCAGATGCATACACTAATGGGCATTTCTCTCCATTGAGCCACCTCTGAGCTAATACTACCCTGATGCCGAATGGGAAGGCATCACATGTCAATACCAGATCTCATGTGGATTCATAATGTGCCAACACCTTAGAGAATGATAGCTAGTTCTTCACTTGCCTGAAAGCTATGGCTTGGCTATGCGACCATTTCTAAGGCTGACCCTTTTTTAAGATACAAAGATGCCAGGATGGAGAGCAGGTTGTGTATGAACTTTCCTTAATAATTCACCAGCCCAAAGAACGATCTAAGCTCTGGTACTGATGTGGGAGCTGGGGCACCTTTGATTGCCCTCACTTTATGTTTCAACAAGTATAACTCAGTCTTGTAGATTCTGTAGCCCAAGTAAATCAACTTGGGGGTGCCTGGAACATTATTCCCTTCTGAGGTGACATCCACCCGGGGGAAATGTCTAAGAACTGTGTCCAACTCCTCTAAATGTTCCTTATTGGTCTTGCCTGTTATTAGCATGCCATATAGATAAAGGGCAACCTGGGTAGACCATCTAAAATGTTCTCCATTGTCCGCTGAAAAATTGCAAAGGTTGATGATATGCCAGACGGCATTATTATTACAAACACTTGTGGGTATTAATTGTAGCATACTTCTAGGAATCCTTGTCCAACCACAATTGCAAGTATGCATGGTTCATGTCCAGCTTCTTGAAGGATAGCACACCTGCCAGCTTCACAAATAAATCCTCAATGTGAGGGATTGAGTACAAGCAGTTTACCATTTGTTTTAAATCCCCGCAAAGGTGAACCGATCTGCCGAGCTTCACGATTTGGTTGGCTGGCGCTGCCCATTCCACAAACCAGTCTGTCCACAGGTTGGTTCAATGATTCTTTTGCTTTCCAGCATTGTGATTTCTGCCTCTACTTCTGCCATAAGGCAAATGGCACTGAGCAAGCCTTGGAGAATCGTGGAATTGCTTCCTGGTCAACATGCAAGGTAACTTTGGTTCTTTTGATAGTCCCTAGACCTTCCTGAAAACGTACATATTTAATTAGGACCTAATTCAGGCAGCCATTTTTTAATCAAAAAATGATTAACCTATTTAGGTGATTCTTTCTCAATCAATTTTGCCCCAACAAGCTTGAGCCTGAGCATTTTACTATAATCATGGGAAACTAAATCAATTGCTTCTCATAAGAGATCAGAATCAATTTTGTACCTTTATTCTGTAAAGGTTCCCCAATATAGATTCTCAGTCTAGCTGAGGTCTTGCACAAACCTAAGGGTTGGAGTCCAGAGTGAATTTTGTTGAAGACTTGTTCTGTGATCACTGAACGGCCATGCCAGCATCGATCTCCATTAGAATCGGGTGACCATTTAACCAGATGTTTATTTTCATTGATTCTGATTTGGATGTTGCTAAGTAATTTAACTGTTCCAAACCAGATGTAGGTGGACTTTCTAGAGAGTGCACACTCCTAGATACCAGCCTATAAGTTCTCCTTCTCAATATAGGTCCAGGGGGACACTCCTGCTGTCTCAAGTCCGCATACCAGCAACAACTAAAAAATGACTTGCTGATCCAGATCCTGAAGAAAATTTTAACCATTTGGCTGAGGCTTGATTTTATTTTGGAGTTTTGCTACAGGCTGACCTAGTATCCCCGGTTCTGGATGTGTCCTGAGTGATGCACTGCAATTGCCTTCACTGAAGTGATGTTCCCCAAGCATACATGGCCTAGTGAGTGTGTCCACTTCCATTGGAATATCCTAAAACTCACATGCTCCAGTTGCCACACTTTCCAATGATAAAGCCAGTTATATTTCCTGTTTGAAGTCCAGCTGGGATTCAGCTATTCGGCACTTTTGCACAGTTACATCATTAATCCCACATACTAAATGGTCTCTCAGCATCTCATTAAGGGTTCAGCCAAAGTCACATGCCTCTGCCAGTCGTCTTGACCTAGTCAAATCTATCGATATGGATTTGCCTGGTTCTCGAATTGCGGAGTTAAATCGATAGTGACTCAGAATTAGAGGATGCTTGGTGTCGCAATATGCCTTAACTAAATTTTGAAAGGTTTTAGTATCTGGTGCCTCAGGGAAAGTTAGACTTCTAATAACAGAAAAACCTGTGGATCCACAAGCAGAGGAATTACTTGTTTCTTTTGATATGCCCCAATGTCATTTGCCCGAAGAAAGTAATGCATTCTTTCCACATACTGGGCTCAGTCTTCGATGGCAGGACCAAACGAGTCAAGCTTCCCAAATAACAGCATTAGGCCAGAAATGCATACTGCAACTCAAAGACAATTGTTGCAAGCGAATTTCTTCAGAGCATTCTGTTCTGTCATCGCTGCTGAAATAATTCCACAGAGGCCTGTATCCCATCAGCAAGTCACCCTTTATTTACACATGGAGAGTCTTTGACATTGATCCAGCTTCCTCATAGCCAGTTTTCAGGGTGAACAGGATGTGTGACACTCCTGTTCTTATGTGTCAGCCAGGACTCCCTGATTGGACCAAATTAACAGCCCCAATCAGGGAACTTTTATTCTATGAGGTCCACCTCCTGGCTGACCTTGTTACAATCACTAACGGTGCAGAAAAGATTTACAAGGATGTTGCCTTGACTTGAAGGTTTGATAATGGATGCGTGTATGGAACGAGCTGCGAGAGGAAGTGGTGGAGATTAGACAATTACAACATTTAAAAAGCATTTGGATGGGTATATGAATAGGAATGGTTCAGAAGGATATGGGCCAAATGCTGGTACTTGGGACTAGGTCTGATTGGGATGGCGCAGACTAGTTGGATTAAAAGTCTGTTTCTGTGCTGTATAACTCAGTCACTCTGTGACTGCCTCCATCATGATTCCAGTAGCTACCAAATGCATATTCTATACTTCAGCTCTTGCCGAGTTCCGTTGCAACAGCTGCTATTGGCCCGATCCCTGATGAGTACCTTCTTTACTGGTGCATTTGAGGTCCGTGTCCTGTCCGATCTGCTTCCTTTGACGTTACCTCCTTAATCCCACACTGAAATGTCCCAAGTCCTGGTGACATCTCCTCCAGATAAAAGAAAAATGGCATTTGCACACAGTTTGTGGATGGAATCCACACTCATCACCAGTTGTTTAGTTTGTAATTCGCCGGGAACCATAGTCGAGGGAGGCACAGGTAAAACTCTGAACTGAAACACTTTATTTTAGATGCTCACACCTCCATAGCTGGCTCTACCTAGACTCAGCCCCTGGCTCAGCGCCTTGCGAGTCATCTGACCAACTCTCTTAAAGGGACAGCACCCCAACTACATACATAACATCCCCAAATTCAGTGATAGTCCTAGGTCTGAGAATGCTCCCAACTTGCCTGGAAGATTGTAGCTCCAGCAACATTTATGAAGCTTGACACCATCCAGGACAAAGCAGCCTACGTGACTGGAACTACATCCGCAAACATTCAGTAACTTTACCACCATGCTCAGCAGCAACAAATGTGTGCTATCTACAAGATGCACTGTAGAAATTTGCCAAAGATCCTTAGGCAGCACCTTCTAAGCTTATACCCAATTCCATCTAAAACGACAAAGGCAGCAGATATATGGTAGGTCTACCACCTGAAGGTTCTCGTCCAAGCCATTATCCATCGTAACTTGGATAATTGCTGTTGTTCCTTCATTGTTACTGTGTTAAAATCCTGGAATTTCTTCCCTAATGGCATTGGGGACCTGGCTACACCTCATGGACTGCAGTGATTCAAGAGGGCAGCCCACCTGAAGGGCATCATAGGGTGGGCAATAAATGCTGGCCCAACCAATGATTCCACTGAGTGCCATAAGTGAATAAAAAAACTTTCATTATTGCCTGCGACATCTTCCCTACTTGTCCTCACCCACCCCAGTCCCTAACACCACTAACTCTGTGTACTCTCTGTACAGCTAACACATTTTCTTGGGTCACTTCCCCACCTGCACTAATAGTAATAGCTGTGCCACCAACTTCTATCTCCCATAATACTTGCCTTCTTCTCATTACATGAGGAAAAAGCCCTCAGTAGGGCAGAAACTGTCAAGCGAGGTGGTGCGCTGCCATCATTCTCCTCCTCACACCTTATGAGGGGAGTATCCTGACTGTAATCTCCTTGAACTGGCATTGAAGGCTGGCCTTGACTTACTGTGTTGGGAACTGCTGAGTGAATGCTATCCTTCTTGACTTGACTGATGACTGTGGACAACTACAACACGCTTCCTGGCTTTTGGTTTTTATGAAGCAGCATATCAAGACAACAGTAATATGAGCCTGGTATCTCTGCTTGAGGGGGCAAGGTGCCAAAAAGGCAAGGCAATGCAAGGCAGGGATGCTGTAAGCTTCCAGATAAGCCCAGGTGATTAAGCAGTGTGACAGTGAGAGAAGAGTCCAGAAGTGCAGCCTGGTCTAGTGCATGAGCTGGGGTGGTGTCCCTGAGCCCACACTGACCTTGCAGCCTCATAACAATGATAGTTGCTGCTGCAGCAATGAAGTACATAAGTGAATTAGAGATGTGTCGTGAAGGTTCTTAGTATGTCAGATGTTAATGTCCTTGCCCATAAGGTGTGTGTGACGAGTGCCCATAGGCATGCCTTAAGATATTGGTACCTGGTTTCCAACTTTAGAGATGATTTGAAGAAGGTGGAGGGCTGAATCCGCTAAATGCTTGCCCTGGTTTCCTTGTTGTATTTTTCCAATGTCTAGAGTATTTGGCAAATTTGGTAAGATGACATGTTATGTCAACAAGGTGTTTTACAAGCAATAATGAACATCAGGTTGGCATCTTGCCACCGCTTAACACAACTTCTGCAACTTTGCTTGTGTAAAGCATAAAAGATGAATAGGAGTGATCTTGATGTTGAGATGGACCTCACTGCACTTGTCAAGTGATTCTGCCACACATCTTCCTGAAGCCCATCTCATTCTGAAAGCTGTAAGATTCCACCCAAAATTTATGACTTGGTTAGGATCTCTTGAATGCTGCGATAGGGGCAAAAGCAAGATTTAAAGTATATAAAGCAAAACTTTGCTGCAGAGATGCCGTTCTCATGGAGCTTTCAGATACCTTTAAAGCAGATCTATTTTCCTTCTGTGATCCTTCTGTGAACAGACTTCAGGATTGTCCAGGTCATGAATATTTTTATAGCTGATTTGGAGGCAGTTTATTATATTTCTATCTATACTTTCAATTACAAAGAAATGCAGTACCCCATTAATGCCATCATTAAAGAACCACTTTATCTTATTAATTTTTAATGTATGATTGAAAGCAATAAATTTTAGAGATCTAGAGGTTATAAATTATTTTTCACTCATGATGCTAGTTATTATTCAGTTCCAACATCAATCATGAATAATAACACCATCTACTTGTGGAACATAACTCCTATCCCACGGGCTTTCATAATGTGCCCTCTGTGTGTTGATTTAAGACGAACATATATGCAAACATTAATATTAAGCAACGGGTAATTAGAAAGGAAAACTTTGTAGAACAATACACTGCATGGAAATTTTGACCTTGGGTTTATTAATGTTTTATGAGTAAGCCTCAGCTCAATGCTATTGCCTCTACAGGCATTGAACATAGCTTATGTCAGCCCACTTGCCTTGCCTATAATGCCCCGGAAGGAGGATTAGTATGGACAGCCTGATTGGGAGATCATCTTAATGTTGTGAAGTTGGAGGATTAATCCTGTTTTTAAAAAATGAGTTAGTTTAAAAAAACTTGTTATTTCTTGACAGCTAGAGCAGCCACTGAAGAATCCTGAGCAAGAACCCTGCTCCGCTTATCCAAAATTTCCCAAAGAAGCAGAAACATAGAACATTGTAGCAGGAGTAGGCCATTCGGCCCTTCAAGCCTGCTCCACCATGGCTGATTATCCAACTCGGTACCATGTCCCTATTTTCTCCCTGTACCTTTTGATTCTTTTAGCCTTACAAACTAAATATAACTCCTGTGTGAAAACCTTTAGTGTTTTGGTCTCAACTGCTTTCTATGGCAGAAAATTCCACAGGCTTACCATTCTGTGAGTGATGACATTTCTTTTCATCTTGGTCCAAAATGGCCTATCCCATATCCTTAAACTGTGACCCCTGGTTCTGGATTCCCTTGTCATTGGGAATATCATGTTTCTATGAGATCCCCCTTCATTCTACAATAATGGTTGTAGTTCTTCCATACACTTTTTAACCATTACCTGTACCTTGTCATCCCTTTAAGTGGTGTTCTCAAATTTATCATAGCCAGTTCATTTCATACCACTGTTGTTTCCCTTATATAGATTCAGGACTGTAGTCTTACAGTCAACGATGACACTCTGTATTTTAATTAAGGATTCTATCATATGATGGTCTGTCTTTGCCCAAGGTGCTTTGCACAGCTAGATTGTCAATTATTCCTTGCTTACTACACAATACCCAGTTTAAGATGGCCTGTTCTCTCACTGATACCTCAATGTATTGATCCAGAAACCATCCTGTACACATTCCAGGAATTCATCCTCTACGGCATTGATTTGACTAATCTATGTGCAGATTAAAGTCACCTATAATTACAATAGTACCTTTATTACTTGCACATCAAATTTTCTGCTAAATGTCTTCCCCAACATGATTACTACAGTTGGGCGTCTGTATACAACTCCCATTAACGTTTTCTTTCCCTTGCTTCTCAGCTCCAGCAATGCAGATTCCACTTCACACAAGCTAGTATCCTTCCTCACTACTGCATCAATTTCCTTTTTAACCTGTAATGCTTCCCCACCTCCTTTTCCTTTCTGTCTGTCCTTCCTAAAACCTGAATAAACGTAGATAGTCAGTTCCCATTTTTAGTCCCGTTCACTTGATTTTGCATTTTGTTCCTGTTTGATTCTTGCTCTTGAATTCTCTGCCCATCACTTGTATAGTTTAAAAGTGCTACTTCATTTTATTCTTTCAAGATTTTCTGTCTTTGTTCTTGCATTTAATTGTTTGCATTTTGGTAGCAATTGCAACCTTTAAAGATAATTTTGTGTGCAATGTCAACAAGAACTGTATTTAGTACAGTAAAAAATTGTTTTTGTTTACAAACCTCAACAAATGTACAAACTAAATTGGAATCCAATTTTGTGCCCTTTCATTTGCTGTAATGATATTTTACACCGTCTTTCATTCATTCTTTTAGCTGCATACTCAATTTTTCTTTCATATCCCTCCCAGAACAATTCGTTTTCTTTTTCATGTTATGTTTAGTTATTTTATTGTCTCTTGCTACTCGTCCAGATTTATGTTCCTAAATATGAACCTGAGCTGTAGATCAAAGGGAATAACTTCTAGATGAGATCCAACCTAATCCACCAGTGGAAGGAAACAAGTAATGGATGATATAAGATTCAAAAGGTGGATGCCAAAACACTGGTGAAGTGATTTGGATCTGGACTAATAATAAATTATGAGTGAGTGTTCTAAGAGGTATGTTATCACTGAGTCTTGCATTTGAACTTGCAGCAACGTTGGTGAATTTTGTTTCTATTTATTCCTTCATGGGATGTGAACATCACGAGCAAAGCCAGCATGTGTTGCCAATCCCTAATTGCCCCTTGAACTGAAATTACTGTTAGACTACTTCAGAGGGTTCTTTTTATTCACTCATGGGACGTAGGCATCACTGGTTGGCCAGCATTTATTTCCCATCCCCAGCTGCCCTTGAGAAGTTAGTGGTGAATTGCTTTCTTGAACCACTGCATTCCGAGTTCTTTAGGTTAAATCACAATGCCCTTAGGGAAGGAATTCCAGGATTTTGATCCAGTGACCATGAAGGAACAGCAATATATTTCCAAGTCTTGATGGTGAGTGGCTTGGAGTGGAATTTGCAGGTGGTGGTGTTCCCATGTATCTACTGCTCTTGTCCCTCTGGATGGAGTGTTCTTGGGTTTGGAAGGTGCTGTCTGAGGATCTCTGGTGAATTTCTGCAGTACATCTTGGACATAATGCACACTGCTGCTACTGAGTGTCAGTGGTGGAGGGAATGGGATGCTTGTGAAAGTGGTGTCAATCAAGTGGCCTGTTTTGTCCCGCATGGTGACAAGCTTTTTGAGTGATGTTGAAGCTGCACCCATCCAGGCAACTGGGGAGTATTCCATCATACTCCTGACTTGTAGATGGTGCACATTCTTTGGGGAGTCAGGATGTGAGTTACTCACCTTAGTATTCATAGCCTCTGGCCTGCTGTTGTAGCCACTCGCTTATGTGGTGAGTCCAGATGAGTTTCTGGTCAATGGTAACTTCCAGAATGTTGATAGTGGGGGATTCAGTGATGGTTAAACTATTGAATGTCAAGGGGGAGTGATTAGGTTGTCTCTTATTGGAAATAGTCACTGTGTGGCATTTGTGGCTGTGAATGTTACTTACCACTTGTCAGCTCGAACCTGATATTGTCCAGATCTTGTTGCATTTGAACAGTATCTGAGGAGTTGCGAATGGTGCTGTACATTGTACGATCATCAGTGAGTATTCTCACTTCTGACCTTATGATGGACAGAAGGTCAGTGAGCAAACATTTGAAAATGGTTGGGCTAAGAACAATTCCCTGAGGAATTCTTGCCAAGATGTCCTGAAACTGAGATGACTGACCTCCAACTTCCCACGTGCCAGGTATGACTCCAACCAATGATGAAGTTTAAATTTCCAGTAATTCCCTGGCAGGTCTCTGTTTGGCTTGTGCTATTATGGATGTGTTGTACCAGTCAAATTCGTGTCCTTCTTTGTCCGTAGATACTGAGACCAGTGAGAATTGGTCGTGTCACTTGATGGCTAGTTGGTGTTAACGTATCCTTACTGTCAGTTTTCTTCCAGTTTGGCCTATAATGTTTTGCACAGTCCTTGCATGGTATTTTGAATATTATGTTAGTTTTATGGGTTCCTTTACGTTTGTCTGTAGATGTCGCAGGGTGGTTGTTGGTTTGTGGGCTACCCTGATACCTAGGGGTCTGAGTAATCTTGTCATCTCTGATCTGTCTCTGATGTACAGTAGGGTGACTAGTGTGTCTGACCATGTTGTGTCTTCTTCTTGTGGTCTGCCGCGGAGGTAACAACGGTTTGTGCTTTTTGGGTATCCATTCCTTTTAAAAATTCTGTATAAGTGCTCCAATTCTGTTTTGCGCAATTCCGGGTTGCTGCAGTGTGCTGTGGTTCATTTTGAATAATGTCCTGATGCAGCTCCATTTATGGGTGTCGGGATGGTTGCTGGTGTAATCAAGTATCTGGTCCGTATGCGTGGTCTTTCTGTATACGCGAGTCTGGAGTTCCCTGTTGTTCTTACATTCTACCATTATGTCTTGGAAGGGTAGTCAGTTATTCTCTTCTTCTTTTGTGAATTTTATTCTGGTGAGGATGTTGTTTATGTGTCAGTGGGTTTCTTCTAGTCTTGTGCATTTGATAATCATGAAGATGACATCAACATAATGGAGTTCTTCAAGGTGTACAGAAGTGGCAGTGAAACTCTGTTTCTATCTATAGAGATGCTATCAAACTTTGAACTTCTCCATCACTCTGTTTTAATTTTAGGTCTTCAGCATCTGCAACATTTTGCTTTTATTGTAACAGCTGATAGGCAATAGATGATGAGGTTATGTTTTATGAATTATAATTGGGAGAATTAAGATTGGAAACATAAAATTGCTTAATGTCTTCAGTCAATTTTAATTGTCAGTATATTAACTCCAAATTGGCACCAAGTACTGAAATACTTCTTTAAAAGATTTCTGAGTATGCCCACTAATTGCATAAGTAATACAGTAAAATTGTGGATCGAAGTTGTATTGGACATCTACTTAATGGCATGCTTGTTAGACGTTTCTTATTTTTATTGCCACTTTAGGAGAATAATGCTACATTTGCAGATCTGCTTTTTAGATTCTGGCACGCACTTTCTGTTCACACTGTCATTGCTAATCAGAAGCTCTGACCGATAATTGTGGGAAATTATCAGAGCCCTTGTTTGCAAATCAAATATACAGTAATTTTTTTTCCATTAGTGTGCTGGGCTTTTCCAGCACTTTGGAACTGTTGGAAAAGTGAAATATTTTGTGTATTTGCCCCAATTTTCTATTGAAATTACAGCAGATGAGGAAAATCTTACAGAAATGCATGGACCAATATTTTCATATATAATGCACTATATAGAACAAATTTGAACTAATTTTGAAATTCCTAAGATATCAAGAAACCAAAGAATAGACAACTTGCAGGGCAAAAACAAAGCCAGGTCAAAGCAATAATTGTATTTTAAAATCCAGTTAACGATCTGCATGTTCTGATGGCAAACAGCTGTTATTCCAGTCTGTCTCATATTCTATCTTTCACGCTCGCCCTTTTGCACTCTTTCCCATACACTGTCTGTCTCTGTTTCTCTCTGATGCACTCCGTGTGCATGCCTCTCTCTGTCCTGCTCCCGTAATATCTGTTAATGTCTGTGTGTCTGTCTGCACCCCCATCCCCCCCCCCCCCCCCCACCATTACCACCACCACCACCACCACTACCACTACCACGACTACCACCGGCCCACTCTGTATCTCCTGCACTTTCCTGCATTCTCTGGCTCTCTCTCTCCCCTGCAATCTCAGTCCCTCTCTTCTGCATCCTATGCCTGTGACGTCTCTCTCTCTCTCTGTGGTGTGCTCTCTGCCAGTCTCTCACTCGTTTTCTCTTGTGCACTGTTATTTTCTCTGTCATACCTTTGCACTCGCTTGCTCCCCGGACCTGAGACGATGGATATGTTACAAATGAGGAAAATTCAAGATGACTGCGAAGATGCCAAGATATGCTTCCTCACTCCAACTTGTCTAAAAAAAATCAGCTGAATCAGGTTGGCTGGTGTGTGCTATTGTTGCAATGGCTGCTCCACGTGGCTTCCCTGTTTACTCCTTCATAATTGCAGTCCTATAGGAGCTGGTGCCTAAGCTGCTGGGTAACAGGTTTTTTTAAATTCATTTCTGGGATGAGGGTGTTGCAGGCCAGGGCAGCATTTATTGTCCATTGCTAATTGCCCAGAGAGTAGTTAAGAGTCAACCACATTGCTGTGGGTCTGGAGTCACATGTAGGTCCAGACAAAGTAAGAATGGCAGCTTCCTTCCCTAAAAGCCATCAGTGAACCAGATGGGTTTTCTGACAATCAACAACAGATCCATGGTCATCATTAGATTCTTTAGTTCCAGACATTTATTGAATTCAAAATCCATTGTTTGCCACAGTGGGATTTGAACCCAGGTTCCCGAACATTACCCGGGTCTTTGGATTAACAGTCCAGCGATACTACCACTAGGCTACTGGGCCCCTAACAGCCCATCTCCTGCCATCCCTCCACTTGTTGGATTCACTGCCATGGCTCCAGTGTTAATGCCGTGGCTGAATGAAGTAACCTATGTTTGCACTGTTCACCGCTTCTACAATCCCAGGCTGCTTCTACCCCTTTTTTGCTACTGATCTACTCCCTGGCAAATCTATCAGCAACAAAAGTGGGAGAGAATCAGCCTGTGATTGGAGGTGCAAATCATGCAGAATCTTTCACTCCTGTTTAGCTGTAGCTTGAACACTGGCTCCATGGTCTGGAAAGAGATGCATGGCAGTCCAGATTTTGACCCAAGGGTTGTATGTTGGACAACCCAGGTTTCACTGGTACGGAGGTCAGGATGAAAAATGGTTAGAGACCTGAACCAGATCAGATTTCACTTACACGCATGATATGTAAATTTCTTTTTGACCTACAAGGCTGCTTTAATTCTTAAAAATTAGAGATATAAAAAAGTTCAAATAGTCTAATAATTCTCAAGTGAAAAATTCTGTTGCTTTATATCCTAAAATATCTAATTAAATTCAAGTTTTAAAAATAACTTTATGCTATTTACTGTCTCAGCAAATTAACATTGATTAACAGGTGAATACAAGAAATGCACAATCTTTTTTCAATTGAAATTTATTGAAGTGCCATAATAAATCAAGATGTTTTAGTCTAATGGTGTATTCATATTAACTAATCATTACAGCATTAGTGCATTCTAGTTTCTTTAATAGTACCAAAATCATACTCTGAATACAGATTTTTAATTTTGCAGGACAAAAGCTACCATAAATATAAGTTATTAATTTTCTAATTGATTTGCCTAGCAATATTCTACAAAGTTTATCTCAAAAAGTGGATTCAACAGTTAATTATCATATTCTATTGCACAAAAAAAGGAAAGACATTGGGCACCAGCTGCAAAATAGTCCTTTGCCAATGTGGACCATTTAGAAGTAATTACCATCCATCTATTATATTGCTGATTAGAAAGGTCATGCACTTTCTCTTCTGTATCCCTCAGTTTTAGCCCTTAGACATTTGGTCAGCGCTGTAATTATATAGTGAAAAATCACCGATGTAAATAAACTACTCACCATGGCCAATTATAAAAGTATTTAGCTTTTGAGTTTTGCATATTAGACGGTTTAAAGTACAAAATCTATATTTCTCAATTGTTCAAATGGGAATAATTTTCTCAGACATGTGTTAGAAAGCACTGGAAAATTTTTTGTTTTAAAAGACAGGTTGCAACACATGACTTTTGGAATCATACATCGCATGTAGCATTAAACTATACCTGCTTCATGCTATATGATATAATCTTGATGAATACTGTCTGCATTCAATAATTATACAAAAATAATATTGCTGTGAAAGGAAAACTTAAAATAGTTGTTAGCAGATCATTCCAGACCTTGTTACTATATTTTAAGAGAATTTGGTTCACTGAGAGGATACAGAGTATGATTAGTAATGACTTGTATTAGCTTTCATTATGGAAAAGAAATTAACCTGTTGTATGCAAATAGAGTTCATGCTTCTCATTTCAACAAATCTACTTAGTACAAAGTTTGGCATAGATTTATTTTCCTTTTGTCTTGTACGCTGTGGAAAACCTACTTGGTAAAATTCACATAGAAGTGGACTTACTCAAAATTTCCGTTAACCTTGTTTTAGAGTGTATAGTACAGATGAAGCCAAGCCTATGGGAATTTGAAGACTTCCTTGCAGTGGCATTTAAAATTAAATACCCATTGGAGTACTGAAAGGGGTTCCATGATGTGGGTTCCAGTAATATAAATTTTTTTATGTTTGCATTTTCTCTTGCTTTAGATTACATATTCCATACTTTTATTGCAAAGAATCAAATGAGTGTTAGAAATGGGAAGTTTACACGTTTGTTATAGTTTGGTTCTATCTTGTTCATTCTGAGATAAAATGGAGTTATGAATAGGGTCATGTGACCTACTCCAAATTTTGTTAAACAAGAAGCCAGGGTGGCCTGGTCACTATGTGAACATTGTGAGCCCAAGTTTTTGTTTCTTATTCATTCATGGGATGAGGGCATCGCTGACCAGGCAGCATTTATTGTCCATCCTAATTGCTCAGAAGGCAGTTAAGAGTCAACCACATTGCTGTGCATCTGGAATCACATGTAGGCCTGAGCAGGTAAGGATGACAGATTCCCTTCCCTAAAGAACGTTAGTGAACCAGATGGATTTTCCCCGACAATCGATGCATGGTTATCATTAGATTCTTAATTCCAGATATTTTACTGAATTCACATTCCACTATCTGCCATGGGGGGATTTGAATACTGGTCCCCAGAACTTTATCTGGGTCTTTGGATTAATAGTCCAGCAATAATATCCCTAAGCCATTGCCTTCCCAATTGTTTTACTGGGGAAATTGTGCAAGGTGCTCCTAACTGTAGAGAATGGAAAGAACCTTTGTGCTGATTTTGTATAGACTATTAGTCTCCAATTCTCAGACAGAGTTGTTTTGTAAACAGTTATTCTTTAAATTGCCTTTTGAATACCAAGTTGGAATGGAGTTGGGGTTCAGAAGACAATTAATCACTATTTCTCTCTGGATACATGGGCATGTGATTTATATTGCCACACCAATGAACTTTCAGAAGAGAACAGGCCATGGTACTATTGGCATACAGGGCATTCTTAAGACATTTGTGAACCTCTCGAGCAGGTTAGCCTGCAAGAATCAGAGAGAGACAGAGAGAGAGAAACAGACAGTCATTATTGCTCATCATGCAGAGTTAATATATTTAGCTTCCAATAAATACTGGTGAGCCAAGTTGCAAGCCTGACTAACAATCCTAAATTGGTTGTTGCTGTAATTGTTTACTTAGAATTATCCAGGAAGTGTTGCAGAATTGCATCTAATGTTGGACACATCTAAAGCTATGTTGCAAGTGACAGGCATTCACTGATTTATATTCTGTCAATATTTTCCAAGAACTGTATGGCCATCTTATTTTTCCTACCTAAATGTAGAAAATGACTACGCTGTATTTAATTTGTAAGATACACATTCTACATTTTTTATTCGTTCATGGGATGTGCACATCGCTAGCAATGCAGCATTTATTACCTATGCATAATTGCCCTAGAGAGAAGGCGCTGGTGAGCTACATTTTGAATTGCTGCAGTCTCTGTTTGTTAGACCTATAATGCTGTTGAGGAGGGAATTCCAGAACTTTGAACTAACAACAATGAAGTAATGGTGATATATTTCCAGTCAGGATAAGTAGCTTGGAAGGGAACTTAGGTCAGTGGTGGTGTTTCCATACATCTGCTGCCTTTGTCCTTCTTGGTCGTTTTTGAAGGTGCTATCTGAGGAGCCTTGGTAAGTTGTTACAGTGAATCTTGATGATGGCACACATTGCTGTCGCTGTATGTCAGTAATGAAGAGAGTGAATGATGAATTTGGGATGCCAGTTAACTGAAATGCTTTATCCTGGGTGATGCCAAGTTTCTTGAGTGTTGTTGGAGCTGCACTCTTGCAGGCAAGTGAAAAATATTAAACCACACTCCTGCCTTGTGTCTTGTACATATTAGCAGGAATTAGAAAAACCAAAGATAAATTACTCGCTGCAGAATTTCCAGCCTCTGACCTACTCTTGTAGCCGCAGTATTTATATGTGCCCAGTTTAGTTTCTGGTCAGTGGTAGTGCCAGGACAGTGATAGAGTGGGATTCAGTAATTTTAATACCATTGAACGTCAAAAGGCAATGGTTAGATTCTATCTGGCTGTAGGTGGTCATTGCCAAGCACTTGGGTAATGTGAATATTGTTAGCCACTTATTAGCCCAAGCTGCCCAAGTCTTGCTGTGGATAGACATGGACTACTTCAGTATCAGTTCCATTGGTACTAAACATTGTGTAACAAACAGCGAACATCTCCTTTTCTGACTTCGTAATCAAGGGAAGCAGCTGATGATGGCTGGCCCCAAGATGCTACCCTAAGGGACTCCTGCAGTAGATACCTGGGGTTGAATTGATTGGTTCCCAACAACTACAATCGTTTTCCTGTGTGCTAGCTATGGCTCCAGCCAGTGGAGAGTCTACCCTTTGATTTCCATTGACTCTAGTTTTGCTAGGGTTTGGCATTAAAATGTTGCCTGAAGATGGTAATGATGTCAGAAATCTAGTGATCCTGCAAAAAAAAAATCCCAAGGATTACTTATGTCTTCCTCTATTCTATCAAGCACTTCCTTTGTACTATTTGAACTTTACAGCTTAGTGTTGTCCACAAATTTTGAAATTGTGTCTCCAGTTCTTACGTCTAAATCGTCAACATGATTGGTGAACAACAATGCATCCATCCTTGTGGAACCGTATTTGTAAATCTAAATAGTTATCGTTAACCACTGTACTCTGTCTTGAGTCATGAACCAATTCAATATCCCGTATTTTAATTGTCTATTACTCCAAATGTGCTGACGTTGGTCATGAGTCCACTGTGTTTTTACCTTATCAAAGGCTTTTTGAAACTACAAACATATTATACCTGTTGTATTACATTAGCTATCTTGGTGTCAAACATTGATGAGGTGGTAACATTTTAGTTGTAAGATTGCAAGATTAGAACGTTTGGGTGCTCCATTGAAATACTGCAAGAGTATGGTACTGTCAGTAGTGCCATTGTTCTGATGAAATGTTCAAGCTAGGCCATTTCTGTTTCTTGTGGTCATCAAGAATCTATCTGTTTTAAAGAAGAGAAATGGAGTGAGTTCTCCTGGTGACCTGGCCAATATTTATCCCTCAATCAACGTCACAAAGATAGAAGGTCTGATCATTAACACACTGCTGTTTTGGGAGCTTGCAGTGTTTTTCTTCATTCTTTCATAGAATGTAGGTGCTGTTGACAAGGCTTACATCTTTTGTCATAATTGCCCTTGAAGTGAGTAGCTTGCCATTTAGGGATCAGTCACATTACAAATAGACCACACGTAGGCTAGGACAGGCAAATACAGCAGACCAAATGGGCTTTTATGACTACCAATAGTACTTTTAAGTTTTAAATCTGGAAAATTTACAAATAGACTGACATATGTCCTTCATTACAACAGATAACAGACTTCAAAAATATTTAAAAAGCTTAATAGGCAAATGAGTCTTCCACAGGTTACAAAAGATGCTGTATAAAAGCACCTGACTGTCTCCTCTCCACCTATCTTCTCCTCTATCCAGCTTCTATCTGCCTCCCCCTCTCTCCCTCTTTATTTCAGAACCCCCTTCCCCTCCCCCATTTCTGAAGAAGGGTCTAGGCGCGAAACGTCAGCCTTCCTGCTCGGCCTGCTATGTTCATCCAGCTCTACACCTTGTTATCTCTGTATAAAAGCAAGCCTTTTTTTCTCTGTTATTACATCAAGGAATTCAATTGTGCTGATCAAGCATGATTTCTTTTGGAATCTATGCAAATGTATTATATTTTCAGTTTCAAGATGCTCTTCAATTACATTTCTTTAAAAACTCTACCTTTTCTATTTCTATTACATCTTTGAGTACCTGCATTTTCCCATCATTGACATTAAGTTCATTGACTTATAGTTCTATGCAGACTGGACTATCATTTTTCTTTCTCTAATATGTTTAAGGAGTTTGAATAAATGTATAAAATTGTTAATTACTTACTTCCATGCCAATTTTTCTAATCTTTGTAAGTTTTATCTACATCTCTTATAAAGCTCTGTCTTCTGTATTCATTTATCTTGGTAGCCTGGCATGATTTTCAGATACACAAGATAGTCCACTAATATGTAAATTTTTAATTTTACTTACATTTTAAGTCTCTGTAATCTTGCATACTACTGGACTAGTGGTTGAATTTTAGAATCTACTATCTGTTGCAAGCGAATCACATATTGTTATAAACAAAAGTATTTGTACTCTTTTGCAGGCCTGGTGTGCATGAAGTCTAGTACCTCTGTCGTAGAACTGGTTATGTTGCTATGTTCACAGGTAAGGGACGTCAAAGGATTATTTCCCAAACTGTGTTGGTTAACTTGTATGTACACAAGAAAACTGTTAATCAACACAAAGACCTATAGATATAGAGAATTATTAGAGCATTAAGATTGATGAAATTTGAAGAAGATAAATTCAAAATGAATTGTTGGACAGATTTCGGGTGTCACACAGATAATGCAGAATATTCTCGAAAGGGTAGAGTAACCAGCAGAAGGTCATTGTACACATTGGTGCCAATGACGTAGGAAGAGAAAGGGATGACGTTCTGCAGAGAGAATGTAGGAAATTAGGCAGAAGGTTAAAAAGTAGGTCCTCGAGGGTAGTAATATCTGGATTACTCTCGGTGCCATGTGCTATTGAGAGTAGGAATAGGAGGTTAGGGCAGATGAATGTGTGGCCGAGGAGTTGGTGCAGGGGACAGAGATTCACATTTTTGGGTCATTGGGATCTCTTCTGGGGTAGAAGTGACCTGTATAAGAAGGACGGGTTGCATCTGAATTGGAAGGGGATGAATATCCTGCCGAGGAGGTTTTCTAGAGCTACTCAGGAGGCTTTAAACTAGTAAGTTGGGCAGGTTGGACCCAAAGAGATAGTGAGAAAAGGGATAAGTCTGAGGCTGGTATTTTAGAGAAGAGGAGCATGTTAAATAGTCAGGTTAGACAAGAGCAAGGCAGAGAATGAGGTAAGACTGATAAACTACATTTATTTCAATGCAAGAGGCCTAACAAAGAAGGCAGATGAACTCAGGGTGTGGCTGGGAACATGGGACTTAGATATCATAGCTATTACAGAAACATGGCTCAGGGAGGGGCAGGACTGATAGCTTAACATTCCAGGATATAGATGCTGTGGGAAGAATCGAAAGGGGGCAAGAGAGTAGGGGATATGACATTTTTGGTTAGGGATAATATAATGGCTGTACTTAGGAAGGATTTACTGGGCGAACATCCAATGAAGTTGCAAGGTAGAACTGAGAAATAAGAAAGGGATGATAACCTTATTGGGATTGTAGTGTAGGCCCCTCAATAGTCAATGGGAAATTGAGGACCAAGTATGTAAGGAGATCTCAGATATCTGTAAGAATAATAGGGTTGTAATGGTAGGAGATGTTAACTTTCCAAACATAGATTGGGACTGCCAAAGTGTTAAGGGTTTGGATTAGGAGGAATTTGTTAAGTGTGTACAAGAAAATTTTCTTATTCAGCATATGGGTGTACCTACTAGAGAAGGAGCAAAACTTGACCTTCTCTTGGAAAATGAGGCAGGACAAATGACTGAGGTGTCCTTGGGGGAGCACGCTGAGGCCAGTTCTATTAGTGTTAAATAGTTATGGAAAAGAGTAGACCTGATATAAAAGTTAAAGTTCTAGATTGCAGTAGAGCCAATTTTGATGGTATTAGACAGAAGCTTTGAAACGCTGATTGGGAGAGGCTATTTGCAGGTAAAGGGACTGTTAGAAAATGGGAGGTATTCAAAAATGAGATAATGAGAGTTAAGAGATAGTATGTTCCCGTTAGTGTGAAGGGCAAGGATGTAAGTGTAGGGAATTCAGGATGACTGGAAAAACCAAAAAACGTCTTTCTAGTGAAAACAATTCAATTTATCCAACCTTTCCTCATAACTAAAACCACCCAGACCAGGTAATGCCCTGGTAAACCTTCTCTTCACCCTCTCCTAAGCATCCACGTCCTTATGGTAGTGGCAGCCAGAACTGCATTGAGTATTCCAAATGTGGCCTAACTAGAGTTTTATACAGCTGTAACATAACTTGGCAACTTTATATTCAATGCCCTGGCTGCTGAAGGCAAGCAAGCTATATGCCTTCTTGACCACCTTATCCACCAGTGTTGCTACTTTCATGGATCTATGGACCCATATGCCCAGATCCCTTTGTCTGTCAATGCTGCTATGGGTTCTGCCATTTATTGTATAATTCGCATCTGAATTTGATCTTCCAAAATGCACCATCTCATATTTGTCCAGATTAAACTCCTTCTGCTATTTCTCTACACAAATCCACAATCTAGCTATATCCCACTGTATCCTTTGACAATCCTCCTTACTATCTGCAATTCCGGCAATTTTGGTGTCATTGACAAACTTACTAATCAGACCCACCTACATTTTCCTCCAGATCATTTACATATATTACAAACAACAAAGGTCCCATGACTAATCCCTGTGGAATACCACTAGCTATTGATCTCCATTCTTAAAAGCACCCTTCCGCTGCTATTGTCTGTCTTCTATGACCAACGTGATTGTGTTTTTTGAAGAAGTGACAAGGAAGATTGATGAAGGCAGAACAGTAGACATTCAGCAAGGTGTTTGACAAAATTCCACATTGTAGACTGGTTAGCAAGGTTAGATCACATGGAATCCTGGGGGAGCTAGGCGGTTGGATACAAAATTGGCTTGAAGGCGGGAGACAGAGGGTGGAAGGTTGTTTTTCAGACTGGAGGCCTGTGACCAGTGATGTGCCACAAGGATCGGTGCTGGGTCTAGTGCTTTTGTCATTTATATAAATGATATTGATATGAACGTAGGAGGTATGGTTAGTAAGTTTGCATATGACACCAAAATTGGTTTTGTTTACAGTGAAGAAGGTTATCTCAGAGTACAACGGGTCCTTGATCAGATGGGCCAATGGGCCGAGGAATGGCAGATGGAGTTTAATTTAGATAAATGTGATGTGGCAAGGCAAATCAGGGCAGGACTTATACACTGAATGGTAGGACCATGGGGAGTGTTGCTGAATGAAGAGACCCAGTGGTGCAGGTGCATAGTGCCTTGAAATTGGACTTGCAGGTAGACAGAGTAGTGAAAAAGGCGTTTGACACACTTGTCTTCATTGATCAGTGCATTGTTTATAGGAGTTGTGATGTCATGTCGCAGCTGTGCAGAACATTGGTGAGATCACTTGTAGAATACTGCATTCAGTTTTGGTCTCCCTGCTATAGGGATGATGCTGTTAAACTTGAAAGGATTTGACAAAGACTCACAAGGATTTAGCCAGGATTTGAGGGTTTGAGCTACATGGAGAGGCTAAATAGGCTGGGGCACTTTTCCCTGGAGCGTCAGAGGCTGAAGGGTGACCTTATAGAAATTTATAAAATCATGAGGGGAAGGGATAGGGTGAACAGCCAAGTTCTTTTTCCCAGGGTACGGGAGTCCAAAACTGGGGGGCATAGGTTTAAGGTGAGAGGGCAAAGATTTTGAAGAGATCTGAGGGGCAACTTTTTCCAAGCAGAGGGTGGTGCAAGTACAGAACGAACTGCCAGAGGAAGTGATGGAGACGAGTACAATGACGACATTTAAAAGGCACATGGATAGGTTCATGAATCGAAAGGGTTTAGAGGGATATTGGGCCAAATGCTGGCAAACTTTTTCTTTCTTTATTCATTAACGGGATGAGGGCATCACTGGCTAAGCAGCATTTATTACCCATCCCTAATTGCCCAGAGGGCAGTTCAGAGTCAGCCACATTGATGTGGGTCTGGAGTCACATATAGGCCAGACCAGGTAAGGATGGCAGTTTCCTTCCCTAAAGGACATTAGTGAACCAGTTGGGTTTTTCCGACAATCGACAATCCATGGTCATCATTGGATTCTAGATGTTGCGTATGTTCCAAACCTCCTTGTGGCCCTTGAATTGATGAGTGGAAAGCTCAGTTTCACTGTCCTTTGTTAGATCATGAAGATTAACGAAACCTAGCTGAACCCCTTTTCAAATGGATTGTGAGTATTGTTTTGCTTTGAAAATCCACAAAGTCTGTGACTTAACAGACAATTACTTCTTCACTAAACAGTGGTTATATGCTGAAAATCAAAGTCATTCAGTTGCAGTTCCTGTTGGGTCTTTTCCAGAACATAACCCCGATTGATGTAAAGCACATATCTTGCTTAATCACTCCTATGCTGAAATTTATGTGATGCACTGAAGTTCAAACAGTTCCATTAAATCGTATTTTTAAATAGTCACGTGAATATGATCAGTAAGTACTATTCAGAAAAAAAAATCAATTATTCTTGGTCATCCATTTAAATTGAAAAATACTGCCAGTTGAAACCTATTATCAATTCTTTTGGATTCTTATGTCGAAAGGTTGAATTGGGTGGTGAATGTCACAAACATCTAATGCAGTCAAATTGCCATTAAGTTACCTATCTTGAATAGGATACGGAAAATACAGCCTTTTTACATGATATTGCTATGGTAGACAGCTTTTAAAATATTAATGTTGTATAATTGATTCATCTGATTATTTTAATACCATTGATACCAGACAAAGCATACACAGTTAATGTGTTTTGCAACAGAATATATAGTCCTTTGAAACATAACTAAAAGAAATGAGCAACCAGCATATATTAAAAATGGGAATTCCCACCCATGCTAAACACAGAACAATTATATAATCAATCTGACAAACAATAATGAAATAATTAGCGTTTATAGGTACCTTCTGTAAATATACAAATGTTTTCATTTCATTTGATTGTTACAAGATATGAATTATTTATATTCTTAAGCAGCAGTGTTGCATTATTAAAATCAAAAGAAACCATTAGTTGCAAAATCTACATTGAATTGGTTGTAAAACCTACGTTGATTTTTTTTTGCCCTTTTGCCTTGTGGATTTCTGACTACCAGCAGAATTCTGTAAAATATATATTTGTGCACTAAATGTCCAATTGGCATTGGTGTTTTATGTCATTATGTAATACAAAAGTAGTACACATGAATCAAGTTCAATAAGTGGAAAGAAGAGGAAATGTTAACTGCATAACTTTATTGTCTGCCAATTTTTACTATCATTATGTTGGATATCAAAAATGTCTCCATTTCATAAATGATTCCTTACCAAATGGTTTGGAATTCACAACTTTCCTTTTCCTATTTCACAAAGAAGATCAAAGCTATTTTCCAGAATTTAATATATATACCAGACATGTCCACATACCTTACAAGTCCCGAATATATATTTCAGTATTCATCTGCTTGATTCACGTAAGGAAGCCATTAGATGTAAGTCAACTTTTTTTTCCTCCTGGTATGAGTGATTGCTGAACAGAGAGGAAAGAACTGTGTTGGCATGAACCCTCTGTGGAATTAAGGCATCAAAAATCTCCTGCAGGGCACTTGTAATTTTGTAATCCCAAACTTCAGCCCAGATTTCAAGGCAAACTCCTTAAGGTTCATAATGAGCCTTTCAGCAGCAAAACATAGAATTTATGGAGAGCTTTGTAGGGTTTAAACTGAGATTTTATATACAAGTTAGTGTTAAAGGATCTTCATTTGCAATCTCTGAGTTTTACTGCACCGTGCCGGAAAGCAACACAACATGTGGATATTGTCTCCTAATGATTCCATCATCTAATCATGAGACTAGCTTTACTCATTTCTTGGCTCCAGGAATTTCTACATTAAGGACCCAGGAGATGAAATTTTGCCTCATGTATTGATTAGGACTAAGAGTTTGAAATTTGAGCTCTCCTCCTCTGTCCTTCACAAGGCTTTTTGGTATGAATCTAAATCTGACTGCTGATGAGAATGCAGTGTAAAATTACAAATGCATCAATGTAAGTCAAATAAATGTTGCAGCTTTGTCACAGAGGGAACTGCTTTGATTTATTCTTTTTTTTTCTGGAAAATCATATGTCGGACTTTTTTTTCAGTTAAACTGCCACAGAGTTAAGTATAAGATTGAGAAAGATCCCCTTTACCTTTTAACAAAAACATGCTGTTGATTAAACTTACTAATTTCTGTGAAGAAAAGTGAATATACTATATTTTTCTCAATTTACCTTATCAAATTTTCACAGCTCAAGTATTTTTAACATCAAAAATCTCATACCAACAACTTCAGATTGCCATTTCTTTTTTTTAAAATATGTGTTGTTGGACAAAACACTAACTGCCAGAGGCTTAAGTCTAAAGTATGGTCTAAATTTACATGTGGTTTCAGATTGCAAATGTCTGAAAGCACATGTTGTGTCTAATTCAATTCAGATGGCCAGGCTTTCAGACTATGAAAGATTGCAATCAGGTTTCCTCTATAGGGGTATTTCTGTACTTTACTGCAAAGTATATATCTTTTTTACATCCACTTGCTGCCATTGTCAGAAGGCTTAAACTGAAATATCTTTTTTCCCAGCTATCCATTTGTTGAGTTCAGATCAATTTCAAAGAACCAAATTTAGCTAACATAATCATATCTATACCCACAGGTTTTTTACTTTATTGAAGTCATGTAAAAGATTGTTGACAAAAAAATTGAAAACTTTCAATTGAACTAACTTTTTTCTATTTGGTTTATATTGTGTTTTTTGTTAATTTAGATTGTCCACACTTTTGTCAGATGTTCAAACCATTGCACGTTATAAGAATTGTGCAAGAGTTCAAAATAGATGTGTTTAAAGATTGCTTTACAAAAAATTATTATTCATGAAAGTACTAACCTCTAATTGAACATTCCAGTTTTCCATTCCCTAGCTCAAAGGCATGCAAACTTAGTTTTCCAGTTTTGATTTGTTTCAAACTATATTAGTAATATGAACACTCCACTTTCACCTAAGCCTTGCACATTTTTAAATTAGATTATAGACCAGCCATGTTTTCTCCAATTTCTCTCAAATACCCAATTCACGATTGATCCTACAGATGCAAGGTCCTTTGATATCTCAGCTACATGTCAGTTCCTTACTTATGAGCTTTCACATAACCATCAACTCATAGTAATCATGTAGCGCTTTTGTTCCAACAAAATATCTCTTAGTACTTCACAACAGTGTTACAAAACAAAGTTTTACACAGACTTAATTAGATATTAGCGCAGATGACCAAAACTTTGCTCAAATAGGCATGTCTTTTTGGAGGAAGGAGAGGTGCAGAACCTTAGGGATAAATTCCACAGTCTCTTGTTTGCTCTGGGGAGGTGGGCATTATTGGTCAGACCAGTATTTATTGTCTGTGCCTGATTTCCCTTGTGCAATCATGTCCTTCTGATAGTGGGCAACCAGAACAACAATTTATCTGTAATCCAGTCTATTTTTTTCACTGCTCACAATGTGGTCTCTGCTACACTGGGGTTACAAAAAGCAGATTAGGGACTGCTTTGCGTTCTATATGAGAAATGAACCCAAACTTCCAGCTGCCTGCATACATCCCCATGTTCCCTGGCCAACATTTCTGTCTCAAGCCTGCTGGAGTGCTCCAGTCAGCCCTGAGCACAAGCTGGAAGAATAGAATCTCATTTTCCACTTGAGGAACCTGCAGCCTTCAGGACTCAGTATTGAGTTCAACAATTTTAGAATCTGAGCACCATCTTCTATGTCACTTCTCCACCCTTTACCCCAGGCCCTGTCATGACATGGGCTGCTTTCAGCACAGCCATTATCAGCTTTTCTTTCCTCCTGGCATACTATTACTTTGTCCATATAACTGCCATTCTCTCTCGCTGTCTCTGTCTGGGACCACTCCTTGTATTCAACAGATATACCATCTTTTCCTGGCTATTGTCAGTTCTGAAGAAGGGTCACTGAATTTGAAATGTTAACTCTGCTATCTCTCCACAGATGCTGCCAAACCTGAGTTTTTCCAGCAATTTCTGTTCTTGTTTTAGATTTCCAGCATCTGCAGTTCTTTGTTTTGTGAAAATAAAGACGTTATGCTTCAGTTAGGAAAGGCATTAGATAGCATCTCAAATATTGTGTGCAGTTGTGATGACCTTATTTAAGATATAGATGCATTGTAGGATTTCAAAGGAGGTTTACTAGATTGATCCCTGGAATATACGGGTTCTCCTTTGAGGTTATGTTAGTTGGGTTTGTTTCGAAGGGTTTTGAAGAGTGAGGGCTCAATGGATTGAAGTATATAAGATTCAGAATGGTCTTGTCAATGTGGATATGAGAATGATATTTCTTCTTCTGAGTCAGCTTGGAACTAGGGGGATCTATTTTAAAATTTGTGGTCAACTTTTCAGGACAGATGAAGTGAATTTTTTCAATCAGAGGATTGTGTGTCTTAGAACTCTGCCTCAGAAGGTGGTTGAGGTAGAATCATTGAATATTTTTATGTCAGCAGAAATAGATTCTTGTTTGGTGGGGGAATCCAAGGTTTTGGGGGTAAATGGAAACGTAGAATTCAAAATCTAAACAAATCAGCAGTGATTTTATTGAAAGCTAGAGCTGGCTCAAGGGGCCAAATCTTCTGCTCCTATTTAGTATGTACTGCTTGCTCACACAGTTGAATATCCCTTCTATCACTTTGCTAGTTATTGAGGATACGTTGAAGTAGTAGTAATTGGCTATGTGGATTTGTTGTGCTTTTTGCAATCAGAACATATGTGGACAATCTTTCACTTTGCTGGATAGATGCCACTGTTTCAGCTGTACTCAGCTTGCTGCGAAGCATGGCTATATCTTGTGCAGAAGCTTTTATGTCCATGGAATATTGTCAGGGCCCGTAGTTTCTTCATAGCATGTTGATTGGCTGAAGATTGACAGCTGTAATGCTGGGGAATTCAGGAAGAGGCTGAGAAGAATAATCCACTCAGCACCTCTGGCTGAAGATGATTGAAATTGCTTAGAACTTTTGTGCTAGGCTCCTCCATCATTGAGAATAGTGATGCTTGTGGAGTCTCTACTCTTGTTAGTTGTTTAATTATCCACCATAATTCATAACTGTAAGTGACAGGACAACAGACCTTAGATTTGAGCTATTAGTTTTGAGATTCCTTAAATCTATATATTGCATGCTGTTTCTGCTGTTGTCATGCAAGTAATCATGTACTGCAAGCTTCACCACTTTGACACCTCATTTTAAGCATGCCCACTGCTATCCCAATATACTCTCCTGTACTCTTTCAATCAGGGCTGAGCGGAGTTGTAGAATGGAAGATATGCAAGGCTATGAAGTTTCAGAATGCGGTTGAATCCAATTGTGCTGTTGCTGATGTTAATACCTTACAGTGCCTGACTGATGCCCAGTTTTGAGATTCTAGATCTGTTCCATGTCCATCCCATTTAGCATGGTGTCACACAACTCCATAGAGGGTATTCTCAATGTGATAATGGGCCTTTGAGTCTACAAGGAGTGTGCGGTGATCACTTCTTCCAGTACTATCGTACACAGATGCTTCTGTGACATGTACATTGATAAAGATCAAGTCAAGTACATTTTCCCCACCATTTGATGCATATCTAGTCTAACAATTATTTCCACTAGAACTCAGCCAGCATATTAGTATTGGTGCTATCAAGCCACTCATGGCAATGGATATTGAAGTCTGCCACCCAGAGTACATTCTGTGTCCTTGTTACCCTCAGTGATTCTTCCAATAGGTGATGAATAGGAAGGAGCTCTAATTCATCTGCTGAGGAAGGGGGAAACAGTAGGTAGTAATCAGCAAGAAATTTCCTTTCCAATGTTTGACTTGATACCATGTGATTTCATCGGGTTTGGAGTTACTGTTGAGGACTACTAGGACAGCTCCCACCCGACTATATGCCAGTGTGCTACCAGTGGGACAGGACTTGCCACAGATGGTAATGGTGGTGTTGGGACATCGTCCATTGGTACAGTTTGGTGATATAACTATGCTAGGTTGTCAATTGTTGATTTCTCCTAATTGTTATAGATGTTCCAGATGTTAGGGAGGAATACTTTGTAGGGTTGACTGGACTAGGTTTGCCTTTGTCTTCTCTGCTGCTCAACTGATGACTGTCTCCCTTCATTCATTAGATTTGGTATTGCTAAGGGTTTCAGCATTAGCAGAGCAAAGATTTATCTGAGGGTTGTGGTGTTGAGGGAACTTACAGAGAGGTAGGTGAGGCTAAGGTGCGAAAAGGAAAACACTTGAAATTTTTACGCTGTGTGTAAATGGGAGCCAATGTAGGCCAGTGAAAACAGGAGATTTGGATACCTGGAATTTTGTGTGAATTACAAGCATAAGAGACAAACAATACCAGAAATTTCCAGAAAAAACTCAACTATGTGCAGAGAAAGCAGAGTTTTCATTTTGAGTCCAGTGACCCATCCTCAGAACTGATAGCAAGGGAAAGGTAAAATTTATGCAGATGACGGTGTTTGAGGTGGGGGTGGGGTCGGGGGAGGTGGTAAAGAGTTAGCAGATAGACAGAGATGGAGCCCAGAGAGAGAAAAAAAACCTTGGCAGACAAAGGAATTATTGATAATAAGCCAGGGAAGAAGAAAAGCTAGATAGCTGATAATGAGGGCTATGAATAATTGAAAATGGGTTGACTGTGCTGAAAGTAACCAATGTCATGACAGAACTTGGGATGTGGAGGATGGTAATAGACATGGAAGGAGATGTTCATGCTCAAAAATTGTTCAACTTGATGTTGAGTCCTGAAGGTTGTAAGGCCCGCAAATGGAAGATGAGTGGTTGTTCTAGTCTCTCTAGAGTGCTGCAGCAGGCCTGAGACAAAAATGTTTGCCAGGGAACATGGTGTTGAAATGGCAGGCAACTGGAAACTCAGGTAACTTTTGCGAACAGAGTGTAAGTGTTCTGCAAAGCAGTCACCTAGTCTGTATTTCGTCTCCCCAACATGGAGGATATTACATTTTGAGCAGTGAATACAATATTCTAGATTTTAAAAAAAAACACTTGTGGGACACGGCGTTGTTGGCTGGCCAGCATTTATTGCCCATCCCTAGTTGAGGAGACAACATTAAGCAGCGAATAGGTAGAATAGTTTGAGTGAAGTGCAGGTAAATCGCTGCTTCACCTGGAAGTTATGTCTGTGCTCTTGGATGGTGAGAGGAAGTAAAAATTATGCAACTGCATGGGAAGGTGCCACAGAAGTGTGGGGAGGTGTTGGGAATGGGGGCGGAATGGACCAGGGTTGCCAGCAGGATCAGTCCCTCTGGAATGCTGACAAGGGAGTGGAGGAAAACATGCGTCTGATGATGGCATCTCACTGGAGGTGGTAGAAATGGTGGCTTATGATGCTTTTGATGCAGAGGCTAGTAGTAAGGATCAGGGGACCCTGTTGTCATTGTGGAAGGGAAGAGAAGGGGTGAGGGAAGAAGAACAGGAAATGAGTTGGGCATAGCCAAAGACCATATCAACCACAGTGGTGGTGAATCCTTGGTTGCCAAAAGAAGTGGATATTTCTGAGTACCCCTGCTGAGGTGACATCATCAGAATAGATGCGATGGAGATGGAAAAGCTGGGGGAATGGAATGGAGTCCTTATGGGAAGCAATGGGAGAGGATGTAGAGTCAAGGTAACTGTGGGAGTTGGTGCATTTACAATGGATTTTGGTGGCCACCATATCCCAGAAATGGAAACAGATGTTGAGGAAAAGAATAGATGAATCAGAGATGGACCCAAGGAAGGTGAGGGAAGAATGGAAACTGGAAGCAAAATTGACAGGCAAAAGAGATTTTGATGAGCTCAGGTTTACAGAGGGTAGAACATAGGAAGCCAGCAGGACTCATTGGAATAATGAAGTTTAAAGGCAGGAAAGACATGGGTGAGAATTTTAGCAACAGTTCAGATGCGGTAAGGGCAGAGTCAGGTGATGTTACAGAAAAAATAGGTTGGCTCAGGGATCGCAGGGCAATGACTTCATTTTGAGTGCAGAGTCTTTACCATTAGGTTATTGGGTTTAGTTTTATTGTAACCCTTCACAAAATTGTATCTCCTTCACAATTAGTAATGTCAGCTTTAGTTCAAGTGACTTTGAAAGAAATTCAACCTAAAATCTCAAAACACTCTCTTTGAATTTGATTGGTCAGAACAGAGATTATCTCATATGTTCTTGGCAAGATCTGATTTCTGTATATTTTTTATTAACCTATTTTTCTAATCAACTGGTTCAGAGATGTAATTGCACACCTCTGGAGCAGGTGAGATTTGAACCTGGGCTTCCCTGCCCGGGGTAGGGACACTACACAATCTGAGCTGGTATCTATCACAGCTGTGGAAGGAATTGTGTTTTGTTGAAGACTGTTAAAATTGATCAGTGCTGCATTTTCTTTATGAAATATGTCTTCTTATACGCTCCCTCCAATTTATCTTTATCTTTGCATTTTCTTTCCAAGGAACTTTTGTTCTGTTTCGAATGTTTGTTGTGGAGTTAGTTTTTGATGGCTCATTGATAACACACTATATGAAATAATGGAAATTTGTCTCCTGTGAATATTTCAGTTTTATTGTAAGGCTTGTCAGCTGTCACTTAGGGTTGCCTGCCATACCTCTGTCATTGTGGAAGAATAAACAGTGTCCGAGCTTGTTTCGAGAAACCCAATTGCATTTTACTGTTCATGCACTTGGATTAAACATCTGTTAACTATGTGTACTTAATACACAAATAAGAGTATTATTTCTGTTCATCTACATTTTAAAACCCCTATGTCATGAAAAAATATCAACACAACGGTGTAGCCTCAGTACAATCTGAATACTGTGGTCGGTTGTAATTTGTTCAGAAACAAGTTAGAAACAAAGTCATACTGACTTTTTTAGGGATGGAAATAGGTTTTGACTGTACATCAGCACAAAACTGGCAATACAACTTTGATTTTTAGTCATATTCTCTGGCCTTTATGATAAACTGCTCACTGTGCCTGTACTTATGCATCAAAGATGAGGGGTAAGACTTTGTTTGTACATTCAAGCATGTGTGCTAAAATCTTTTGATAAATCTCATGTCAGATGCACTTACAGAAACAGTCAAACAGGATATGATTGAATAGATTATACGAACCATTGAGACTGCTCCATCATTCGATATGATCACGGCTGATCCTCCATTTCAATGCCCTACTCTCACTCTTTCTCCATGTTCCTTGACACCTTCATTGTCTAGAAATATATCAATTTCTTTCTTAAATGTATACAATAATTTGGTCTCTATTGCCTTGTGTAGTAGCAAATTCCATACGGGACCACCCTCTGAATGAGGAACTTCCTTCTCATCTCAGTCCTAAATGATATATCCTGTTTACTGAGACTGTGACCCTTTAATCTAGACACCCTGGCCAGGGGAACATTGTCCCTGCATTCAGTCTGTCTAGCCCTGTCAGAATTTTATGTGTTTCAATAAGATACCCTTTCATTCTTCAAAGCTTCAGTGAATACAGGCATAGTCAACCCGATCTCTCCTGCTATTTCAGGAATCAGTCTGTGATTTTTTGCTGGACATCCTCTATGGCAAGTATAGCTTCTTTAGGCAAGGAGACCAAAACTACATGGGGTAATACATACAATTTCAGTGAGACCCTGTCCAACGTCGGCAGGGCATTCATTTCCCTTCTTTAACTCCTCTTGTAATACTTGTTTACAACTATTTGCACTTTAACTCATCTGTTTATTATGAATGATCTGTGCATAAGACCATAAGAACTAGGAGCAGGAGTAGAAGTAGGCAGTTCATCTCCTTGTGCTTGCACTGCCATTCAGTGCGATCATGGCTGATCTCATCTGTCTCAAATCCATTTTCCTGCTCACTGTACATAAGCCTTCATCCTGTCATTAATTTAAAAAATCTGTCTATCTCCTCCTCAAATTTATTTAATATCCCACCATCCACCACACTCTGGGGTCGTGAATTCCACAAATTCACAATCCTTTGAGAGAAGTAATTTATCATCATTTCTGTTCTAAATCTGCTAACGATTATCCTAAAGCTATAACCCTTTATTCTGGATTTATCCCACAAGAGAGAATATTCTCTCTACTTATACTTTGTCAATCTTGTTTAGCACCCTATATTCCTCATGTAGATCTCCCCTCATTCTTGTAAACTACAGAGAGTAAAGGCGTAAACTGCTGAATCTGTCTTCATAAAACAAACTTCTCACCTCTGAAATCTAGTGATTCTCCTCTGAACTTTCTCCAATGCAACTACATCCCAAACTGTATGCAATGCTCCAGATATGGTCTCAATAATGCTTTTTACAGTTACAACAATATTTCCCTACGTTTATACTGTATTCATTTTGCAATAACTGCCAAAATTCCATCTGCCATCTCTGTTACCTATTGTACGTGTATACTAGTTTTCTACAATTTATGCACAAGACACCTAGACCCCTTTCCACTATAGCACTCTGAAGTTTCAATAAATTTAGATCTAGAAATCTAGAAATTTAGATAATAAGTTGCTTTTATATACCTTTGACCAACATGAATAGCTTCCCACTTATCCACTTTAAACGCCATCTGTCAAATTTTGGCCCATTCATTTAATCTATCCATCTACTTATTCTGTTATGGCATCCTTAGTTTCCCACATGTTTTAGTATCATCTGCAAATTTGTGTACAGTACCTTCTGTCTCTGCATCCAAGTCATTAATATCGATGGTAAATAGTTGGGACCTGATGATCAAACCCTGTGGCCCGCACTTGTTATGTCTCGCCAATGAGAAAAAGACCTATTTATCCTGACTGTCTGCTTTCTGTTGGTTAGCCAATCTTCTATTCAAGCCAGTAAATTACCCTTAATCCCATATGATCTTGCCTTGTATATTAACCTTTTTTGCAGCACCGTATCAATGATTTCTGAAAATTCAGATATGCTACATCTACAAGATCCCCATTATCGACTTTGCTTGCCACATCTTCAAAGAACTCAAATTCAAAGTAAATTAGCCAAACATGATTTACCCTTCTTAAAACTCTGCTGACTCTGATTAATTGAGGATAAGTTTCCAAACATTCTGTTATTACTTTCTTAATAATGGATTCTAACAATTTCCCAATGACAGATATTAAACTAACTGGTCTATAGTTACCTACTTTCTGCCCCCTTCCCATTTTGAATAAGGATGTTACATTAGCAATTCTCCAATCTACTGGAACCTTTCTAGCATCCAGGGAATTTTGGATTTTATAACCAATGGATCCACTCTCTCTGCTGCCACTTACTTTAAGACCCTAAGTTGTAGGCCATCAGACCTGGGGGCTTAACTGCCTCAAATCTAATAGTTTGCTCCAACGCAAAAAATCCAAGCTTCAACAGTTTAGGGGTACCAATACTTCTCTGACTCCTTCCTGTACTTCCATTCTTTGTTCTAATTTTACCTGTTGTCATGTATTCACTATGTCCTCTTACCTTCTACGCTCTGATACCAAATGATCTCCCTCAACAAAGGACTCTGTTTACAGTTTTGTCTATTTTGTAAAAGCTGTACATTCCTTCAAGGCATGAAATTGGCAAAGAAAGATCTATCAACTGCAGCTAACAAAGGAAATTATGGATTATGCAAAATTAAAAGAAAAGACTTCTACATTTGCCAGGAATAGTAATAAACATGAGGTTTGGCAAGATTTTACAATGACAGCAAAGGATGTGTTGGAGAAGTTAATGGGCCCGAAGGTTCATAAGTTCCTGGGATCTGACATTTTATGTCCCAGAATGTTAAGAGAGGTAACTATAGTGATCATCTTCGAAAATTCTGTAGATCCTGGAATGGTTTGTGCAGATTGGAAGGTAGTAAATGTCACGCCATTATTTAAGAAGCAAGGGAGATAGTAAACAGGCAACTACAGACCTGTTAACCTTTCATCAATATTAGGGAAAATGCTACTTTAAAGAATGTGATAGATGGATATTTGGATAATAATCTGATTGGGCAAAGTCAGCATTGATTTGTGAATGGGAAATCATGTTGATGAACCAATTGGAATTTTTTTTTGTGAATGTTACTGACAGAATTTATAAAGGTGAGCCTCTGGCTGCAGCATACTGGATTTTCAGAAAGCTTTTTATAAAGGCCCCCCAAAGGAGGCTAGTTAGCAAAAATACAACACGTAGAATAGAAGGTAATTTACTGGCTTGGCTTAAAGATTGGCTAACTAGCAGAAAAAAAAGATTGGCATAAATAGGACATTCTCACATTGGCTAGTAATTAGTGGTGTACCACAAGGATTAGTGCTTGGGCCCCAGCAAAATATATGAATGATTTGGGTATGGAGACCAAAGGCAACATTTCCAAGTTCACAGATGACACAAAGTAAGGTGGGAATAAGTGCTGTGAGGAGGGTGCGAAATTACTTTAAGAGGATTTGGTCAGACTTGTTGACTGGGTGAGAATATGGCAGATAGAATATATTGTGGAAAAAATTGAAGTTATCCGCCTTCGTAAGAGAAACATATATGTAGTGTATTTCTTAAATGGACATTCAAAAGCGTAGATGAGTGAAGAGACCTGGGTGTCCTTATCAATAAGGTGCTGAAGGCTAACATGCAGGTTCAGCAAGCAATTAGGAAGACTAGTGGTATATTAGCCTTTATCGCAAGAGGATTTGAATACAAGAGTAGTAAAGTCTTTCTTCAGTTATATATACATTGGTTAGACTGCACTTGGATTATTGTCTGCACTTGGATTATTGTGTGCACTTTTCGTCCCATTAGGAAGGGTACTATTGCCATAAGGGAGTGTAATGAAGGTTCACTAGTCTTGTTTTCAGGATGACGGGGCTGTTCTGAGAAGAATGAGGATTAGGGAATCTGAGCCTGTATTCTCTAGAGTATTGAAGAATAAGAGATGATCTCATTGAAACTTATTAAATAAAAGGGATAGACAGGGTAGATACAGATACGATGTTCCTCTATTTGGGAGTCTAGAACCAGGGAACACAATTTTAAAATAATGGACAGCCATGATTGCACTGAATGGTAGAGCAGGTTTGTCAGGCTGAATGGCCTACTCCTACTTCTACCCAGTGTTCTTATACAATTACACCTTCAACCTAGTGAATTTTGGACGTGACATGACATTGAACTCTTCTTCTGTCTTTTTCATGCCTTGCCTACTTGAATTAGCAAGCATCCTCTCCCCACCGAATGGAGCCCTTCTCTCATTTCCAGTACTCTCCTCCACCTGGACCCCTACCTCTGACTTCTTACGTGCTTTTGATCTTTTCATTGAAAACTGGTGGTATGACATCAAGACCCTCAATTTTCCTGTTCCCCTCACCCATTCTAATGTTTTGTCTTCTGAATTTGCTGTGTTCTGTTCTCTCAAATCTAACCCTGATCTTAGCATCAAACTTGCTGACTAGGGTGGTGCTGTAGAGTTGCAGAGGCTGGGTGCCAACTCTTACATATTTTTTCTGTCTCCTCCTGGGCCATAACCCCATCACTGAACATATCAAGCCATTAATTCTTTCATTATTACTGACCTCATTTCGTCTGAAGATCTTCCCTACACACCTTCTCAACTTATAATCCCCCACCCTGTACAGCCCATTTCTACTTTCTTCCCAGAATCCACAATCAGAACTGTCGTGGCAGAATCATCAATTCAACTTGTCACTGTCCGACTGAACTTATTTCTTTCTATTCTAATTCTACTTTTCCCCTTGTTCGGTCACTCCCACCTTCAATCATGATTCTTCTGACACTCTATGTCATGTCAACAATTTCCAGTTTCCTGGTTCAGGCTGCCTGCACTTCACTTTGGACATCAAATCCTATGCCCTCAAGAAGGGCTCTATGTTCCCTCTGCCTCTTCCTTGAATGGTGGCCGTAAAGTACCAATACACAAATACCACTATCCTTCATCTGGCTGAGCTTGTAATAGTTTCTCCTTTAACTTTCCTCCATCCTCCTTGGATACCTGCATGGGCCCTTTCTTGCCTGTCTTTTTGTCGTGTTTGTGGATCATTCCTTGTTTGAAGCATCCTCTGGGCTGGACTCCACAACTGTTTTTCAGATACAGCAATGATTGTATCAGATCAGCTTCCTGCTTTCGGCTGGAATTGAACAAATTCATCAATTTTTCTTGCAATTTCCACCGTACACTTACCTTTAGGTATACAGGCACTGATGAGACAGCAGCTGGAGAGCTGTATTGGTCACCAATTTTAAGGAAGGATGCAAATTCACAGAAGGTTAACCAGACTAATGCCTGAAATGGGTGGTTTGTCTTCTGAGGAAAAGTATGACAGGCTAGGCTTGTATCCACTAGAGTTTAGAAGAATAAAATATGACATGATTGAAACGTGTAAGATCCTGAGGGATCTTGGTAGGTTGACTGTGGAGAGAATGTTTTCTCTGATAGGAACAGGTTCAGCATTCAGTAACGTCATGGCTGACTGAATACTTCATTGTCTTCTACTCAGCCCATACCCATAATCCTTCATGCCATTTATAATTAGAAATTACAGGAGAATCTAGAACTAGGGGTCACTATTTAAAAATCTGTGTCACCCTTTAACACGGAGATTAGCCAAAATGTTTTTCTCTGAGGGAACTGAGTCTTTTGAACTCTTTCTGAAAAACTGGTTGAAGCAGAGTCCTTGATTTTTTTTAAAAATCAGAGATAGATAGATTCTTGTTAACCAAGGGGTGAAAAGTTATAAAGTGGTACACAGCAATGCAGACTTGAGGTTACAATCAGATTACCCAATTGGCAGAACAGGCTCAAGTGGTTGAAATCCTTCTCCTGCTTCTAATTCATATGTTTTTGTTTTCACTTGGTCCATCGCTGATTCCTGCCTTCTCTTCCTTGACTTCTCTGTGGTGATGGCAGATTTCTAGGGATGCACTCTTTCCTAATATTCATTAAGAACTCACCTAATTGCACGATTCACTATTCTTTCTCACACCCTGCTTCCTGAAAGGACTAAATTCCGTTCTGTTCCATTCCATTCTGTTCTGTTCCATTCCATTCCATTCTTCTAGTTCCTCCAGCTCTGTCATATCTGTTCTGATGAAGATAGCTTTGATAGTGGTGCTTTTCATTTTCCTTCCTTTCTTTTCAACTGAGGATTTGCCAGTTGAATTTATTCTTGACTGTCAAAGGGAATTGGGTAAGCAATGGAAGAGATGAAATTTGTAGGGATACTGGGAAGTACAAGGGAGCATGGGACTAAGACATTTGCATGGATACGAAAGGTTTTGAGGGATATGTGTCAAATGCAGGTACATGGCATTAGCTGAGTTTAGGAAACCTGGTTAGCATGAATGAGTTGGACTGAAGAGCCTGTTTCCATGCTGTATGACTGTAAGTAAGTAATTCTTGCAGAAAGTGAGCGTGAATTTGATGGGCTGAATGGTCTCCTGTGGTGAAATATTAACATTGTACCTATTAAAAAGAGAGGAAGGAATAGACCACGTAATTACAGGTCCAGCCATCAACCCCCAACGATAGACAAATTAAAGGCAATATTTCTGAATGACAGTATTAATTATACATTTTAAAAAGGTGGGGAAGGACAGTTAAGGTGGACTTGTAAAAGATGTCAGACTGATGGTTGAATTTTTCGAGAAGGTAATGTGGGTTGATGATGGTAGCATGTTTGGATGTAGTTTGCATGAATTTTAGCATCGCTTTTGACAATGTGCTGACCTACAGACTAGTCAGAAAATTAAGATTCCGTGGGGAATTATAAGTTATATCCAATATTGATTACATGGGAGGAAGAAAAGCTACTGGTTGACAGAATCTTTTGTAGTGACTGGATGCTGTTTCTGTTGAGGTTATGCAGGGCTTAGTTCCATGCCTCTTACTTTCTCATAGGGTACATTTACACTCAAAATCTAGATGCATGGTTAATAAGTTAGCAATTTACATTATGTTTGTGAGATTAATGGTGAGGAAGAACACAGTGGATTTTAGAAAGGTATCAAAAAACTATTAAGGTTGGCAGAAGAGAATTCAGTGAGGAGAAATATGAAATAATGCATTTAGAGAGGGAAAACAACTTAAAGCAATACACAGTAAATAGTAAAATACTGTAAAGTGTGGAGGAACTGAGGGGTGAGAGGGCATATCCACTGAAAGCAGCAGGACACATAGATAGCTACTTTGGAAATAATTTTGGATACTTTACTAGTTGAAACATGGCAAATAAGAGGGACATTATAATAGTATTGTATAACATACTTGTTGGCATAGCTGGAGTACAGCATGCAGTTATAGTCACCTCATTACACAAATAATATGATCACACTAACGAGAGTACTGAGGACATTCCTCAAAATGAAGAATTTTAGCGATGAGAAAGGATTGAATTGGCTAAACTGGGGTTGTTTCCTTTGGAACAGCTGAAGCTGATGTGAGATTTATTTGAGATGTATAAAATTATGTGTGACCAAAATAAAGTGGATATGAAGAATCTATTTCCCTTCGCAGACAGGCTAAAATCTAGGGGGTATAGATTTAAAGTAATTAACAGAAGGATTAGAGAGGAGGAAAGAGTAATTTATTCTCAACAAGAGAGTAATGAAGGTCTAGAATGAACTTCCTGAAAGGATGGTAGAAGTAGAAATCCTTATCACATTTGAAAATACTTAGATATGCATTTGAAGTGCCATAGAATTCAGGGCTGCAACCAAGAGTAGGTGAGTAGAACTCGGTTGGAAAGCTCTTTTCTTAGCCACTGCAGGAGTGATAAGTTGAGTGGCTTCCATCTGTGCTCCATAAAATTGGCTAACTGTGCACTTAACCCAGCTCATTTGTTACTAAAATTCTCATCAATGTATTTGCCACTTCCATTTTCAATGATTCCTTTCTAACACAAAATACCATTTGCCTATCACTATGCTGTGCGCCTGGTACTTCGTTGTTTCCAATTTGATATTCTCTTGCTTGTGCTTAAATTTCTCCGCTGTCTTGGTCTGTGACTTCCTATACTGCTAACACACCTCTCTGAAATGTCTATTGTTTCCAATCTGACCTCCTTTGAATTTCTCTTTAACATGCAACCTACAACTAACAGCTGTGACTTTACCCAACTATGCCACACTGGAAATCTTTTTCAATACCATTCTACCTGCCCACATCTCTATCCTTACTAAAATCCTACTGTGATCTATTTATTGCCCAAGTTTCCTATCTAATCTTTCATTCCTTGGCTGTTAAAATGTATTACTTTATTTAGGCATGTGTTAAACCCTTCTGGAATGATTTGTTCCGGTACAAAAGGTGCTTTGCATGTGCAAGTTGTTTTTGCAATTGATAAGGGTGCTGTTTTCTGGAAGAAAACAAGTGGATTAAATGCTTTATATCGTTTTCTTACCTTAAAACAATTCTTCCTGCAGACTTTCTTCAGTCAACCTCTTCAACAATGCATGGATTTCTTAAACCTAAAAGTATGAATACTTGTCAATAACATTTAAGAAAACAATAAGACACAACTTCAGTTGAGGCAGTAATTTGGAATTGATTTCAATTTTAAGCAATTGTGAGTTTAAAAGGATTTTTAATGAGTATGTCAATAGTAGTTAGTAGAAATTTATTTTAGAAACGTCTAATTAATTTAGATATGGAAATTCAGAAATATTTTAGCTATGGCTTGTCTTTAGGATTATGTGCTGTATACATTTGATATTAACATTTTAAGTAGTTTTATGAAGTAACATATTATTTTGGTCTGTTTTTCCAGGAATGGCAGAATTCCATTCAGAAGAATGCAGGACTGGCATTTATTGAACTTATCAATGAAGGAAGGTAACCAAGTTTAAAATCTCCGTTTTGCTGTGATGTGGAGCACTAGAAGCACCAGATATTATCAAGGGAAGTCTTCCTTTGTTTTCTTCACATCTGCCAAAAAAAAGACAATTTTTCCACAATCTTTCAAAATTTGATTTGTTTCAAATTTTGTGGAAATATTTGAATCATTTCATCAAAAGGAGACCATGAAAAAGTCACTGTTGGCATTAGAGATTCTGTTTAACATGGCTTCCTAGAAACCACATAACTCGTGATAATTGCTTGATTTTTCTTACCACGTTTGGCAAATTTGTTAGAGTTCTTTGAGGATAATAAGAAGGAGAGTTGATAACAGAGAACCAATGGATGCAGTGTATTTTGAATTTTCAATAAGTTGACACCTAAAAGGATATTGCACACAATGGTAGCTCATTGTTTTTAGCTCATTGTATTAACATGGAGTGAGGATTGGTTACCACACAAAATACAATGTAGGAATTAAATGTTTTTTTCCCCACGTTGGGTAGATTTCATTAGTGGGGTGCCACTGGGGCCTCAATTATTTCTTATCTATATTAGTGACTTGGAGGAAAGGACAATATTATGTATCAAAGTTTGTATCAAAACAGGTGGGAAGTCTTGATGTGATGAGGACATAAGGAATCTGCAAGAAACATGGATAGGTTGAGCAAGTAGGCAAACACTTGGCAGATGGAATTTAATGTAGGAAAGTGTGAGATCATGCAGTTTGGTAGGAAGAATTAAAAAAGCAGTGTCTTTAAGTGGAGAGAGACTCCCAAAAAGTGTAACACTACAGGTGTTTGGGATTGGGTGTTTTTGTGCATAAAACGTAAAACGTTAGCATACAGATGCAGCGGAAAATTAAGAAAGCAAGTGGAATTTTGGTTTTTATTGCTAAGACAAGTCTTATTACAACTGCACAAGGTGTTGGTGAGCTGCACATGGAGTACTGAAGGTCCCTGTTCACAAGAAAAGATATGCAAACATTGGAGGTAGTTCAAAACAGATTGACTAAACTGATCTGGGAGAAAGGGGTTTACTAATCTAGAATGGTTTAACAGATTTGGCCTTCATTCATTAGAATTTAGAAGAATGAATGGTGTGTTTATTGAAATGTAAATGAAAGATTAGAGGGTCTTGACAGTGTAGATGTTGAGAAGATGTTTCCACTAGTAGGAAAGTCTCAAACTACAGAATAAGGGGACACTGATTTAAAACTGAAATGTTAAGAAGTTTCTTGTTTCAGTGGGAATGTCAGGACATCTCTACCCTTGAGAGGTATGGAGGCTAGATCATTAAAACTATTTAAAGAGGTGGCAGCTAGATTTTAGAAATATTGAGGCAATAAGGGCTATGAGGAGCTGGCACTTAAGAATAATTGAAGCCTAAGGCAAATTAGCTATGATCTTATTAAATGTTTGGACAGGCTTGAGGGGCCGAATGGCTTAATGGGGCTTCCATTTCTTCTGTTCTTATGTTGCCATACACCCTTGCTGAAACTGTTTGAACAGTGTTTGAATGGACAGTACTTTGGTATCTGGAATTATTTTGGAACAAGAATACTGTGAGCAAGGGTTTACTGCTGACCTCTCCTATTGCTGAACAAAAGCTCTTATCGAATAAAGAATCAAAAAACAGTCTGTTGTTTAAATCAAGAGGGTCTCTTAAAAGAGTGCAGCACCTATTTGTTCTTCTGGGAGAGTGATTGAAGGACTTTTTCATTATTGTATTCCTGAGCAAGCTTTTTATTTCATATCTTGAGAGACAGCTTGTATGATCAGTGACTTTACCACACATGCCAGAACATTAGAACAACAGAATTAAGAAAATTTACTTCAAAACTTCAAAAATAACTATACTGGCTGGAAAGTGATTCTTCTACAATGTGACCCTCTAAAGAGAGAAATCCATTTTTATTTCTTCATTTCCTAAAAACAGAGTATTTGTGGTTATGTAAGTTTTAGGTTATTTGAAGGGATAAACATTTATACTTCCATATGGACTCTATATGTTATTGCATCTTCTTTTAATATTTTGATTTTTATCATTCTTTTTAATAATTATGCTTATAAGAGATACTTGCTCTTTTTTAAATTTAAAACCTTGTGTAGACAAAGTATTTAATAGACCAGCTTGGTAACTGGTATTTTTCTTTTATTTTGTGACCTGTGAATTACTAGGACGATAGCGGCAGTGCACACCTCCAGCCTTGGCATTAACAGAATAGTTCACCGTTGTGAATTTAAAATAATCTTAACTTTATTAGTTTTTTTTAGCAACTATATTGAAATGGCATCAATAGCCAAGCAGTTTCGGGATAGTTGCAACATTAGCATCTATCTGACATTGTAGAAAATTGCCCAGGTATGTCCTGCCATCACAAATCCAAGCGACCCAAATATCACCCTGTCAGCATACTCTTCATCATCAGCAAGATGATGGAAGAGGTCGTTTACTGCGCTGTCGAGTGCCACTCACGAAAAGCCAACTGCTGACTGATGCTGAATTTGGGTTTCACTGGGGCCACTCTGTCCTGACTTCATTGCAGTTGATGAAAGAGCTGAATTGCAGAGGTGAGGTATGAGTGACTGGTCTTTATATTGAGGAAGCATTCAGTTGAGTGCAGCATTAAGGTACCTTAGTAAAACTGGAGTTGTTGTTAATCAAGGGAAAACTGTTTTCTGGTTGGAGTCATATGGGACACAAAGGAAGATGATTGTAGTTGTTGGAGGTCAATCATCTCTGTTCCAGGATGTCATTGCAGGAGTTCCTTAGGGTAGTGTTGTAGGCCAAACCATCTTCAATTGTTTCATCAATTGCCTTCCCTCCATCACATGACAGAACTAGGGATGTTTACTGATGATTAGTGCTGAACATTGCACAGTGTTCGACTCCTCAGATACTGAAGCAAGTTCAGATGCAGAAAGACCTAGACCATCCAGGTTTGGGCTGACAAATGGCAAGTAACATTTGTGTCACACAAGCCAAGCAACGACTGTCTCCAACAAAGGAGAATCTAGCCAGTCCCCCTTGATGCTTAATAACATTACCATGCTGAGTCCATGATTATTAACATCCTAGTATTGACCAGAAACTGAACTGAACAAGCCATATAAATTGAATCAGAGATAGTAGGAACTGCAGATGCTGGAGAATCCGAGACAACAAGGTGCAGAGCTGGATGAACACAGCAGGCCAAGCAGCATCATAGGAGCAGACAGGCTGACGTTTCGGGCCTAGACCCTTCATCAGAAATGGGGGAGGGGAAGGGAGTTCTGAAATAAATAGGGAGAGAGGGGGAGGCAGATAGAAGATGGATGGAGGAGAGGATAGGTGGAGAGGAAACAGACAGGTCGAAGAGGCGGGGATGGAGCCAGTAAAGGTGAGTGTAGGTGGGGAGTTAGGGAGGGGATAGGTCAGTCCAGGGAGGACGGACAGGTCAAGGGGGCGGAATGAGGTTTGTAGGTAGGAGATGGGGGTGCGGCTTGAGGTGGGAGGAATAAACAACTGCACCTCCCAGTTGCGAACCATTTCAACTCCCCCTCCCATTCCTCAGACGACATGTCCATCCTGGGCCTCCTGCAGTGCCACAACGATGCCACCCGAAGGTTGCAGGAACAGCAACTCATATTCCGCTTGGGAACCCTGCAGCCCAATGGTATCAATGTGGATTTCACAAGCTTCAAAATCTCCCCTCCCCCTACCGCATCCCAAAACCAGCCCAGCTCGTCCCCGCCTCTCTAACCTGTTCTTCCTCCCACCTATCCCCATATAAATACTGTGTCTACAAGTGCAGGTCAGACCCCAGGAATTCTTCAGCAAGTAACTCGTCTTCAGTCTCCCCAATGTCTGGTTACCTCATACGAATCAAAAATCAGAAAAGTGTAGACTATGTCCACTTGACTGAATGGGAGCAGTTTCAACAACATTCATAAAACTCCACACCATCCAGGGCAAAGCATCTTGTTTCATTTGAACACCTCCACCTTAAAAATTCATCCCCCTCAGCAGTGACACATGGTGGTAGCAGTGTGTACCATCTACTTGATTGACTACATTAACTTACTGGGACTCTGTTGACGGCATCTTCCAAACGCTTGACCTTTGCCACCTAGAATGCCAAGTGCAGCAGTTGCAGCAGTAACTCCTCCTCCAAACCACTCTCTTAACTTGGAAGTCTATCAGTGTTCCCGCACTGTTGCTGGGGCTATGTCCTGGAACTCACTGCCTAACACCCAGCATTTTTTAAAAAAAGTTACTCTTTTCCATAAAATACTGAAAAATGTGTCATCATTAATTTGTTCATTTCATTTGTGGACAACTGCTGAAACAGCAGGGATGTTTCAAATGAAAGATAAAGGGAGCTTAGGCTGTAAATGCATCTGCTATCCCATCTGTTAGGGAATATGTGTTGTGTATTTTACAATAGGTAACAGCATATTAGTGCAGAATCACTTGAGCAAGCTACTGTCCGAGCTACTGCAGTCAGCGGCTAATAATTTTAACTAACAAACTCTCAGATTTCAAATTAATAATTATTGCTGTAGACTCCATGTGACCTATAAGCAGAGAGGTTTATTCTTCATTCACTTTAAAATCCATGTTCAAATATTTCTTCTAATTCTAAATGAGATGACAAATTCTGGGTTAAAAACCATAAAGCTTGAATGGAGATAATTTAATTGTCTTTTAAAATATGCATCCAAAACAGTGGTGGGAAGTTTCATTGAGCAATAAGAATATCCATTAAATTAAAATTTGTTCAGTAAAGTTCATAAATATGTGAATAATCAGCTTTTATCAAAGTTACACAGTAGTGAGACAAAGATCCACAACCGTCCTCTCGTCCTCACTGGGAAGAGTGCACTAATAGTTGTGCTCTACGGTACCACAGGCTATTTCAAAATGTATAAAATCTCAATGAGACTGCCAAAATGACCAATTTGTTTAATTCTGTACACGTCTAGATGACAAACGAGTTCTGATGAAGGGTCTAAACCCAAAACGTCGATTTCCCTGCTCCCCTGATGCTGCCTGACCTGGTGTGTTCCTCCAGCTCCACACTGTATTGACCCTGACTCCAGCATCTGCAGTTCTTGCTACCTCCAATTTGCTTAATTGACTGCTGTTTGAGACAAAAGCAATTCACACTATGTTTTCTTCAGTATCTGAAAAATATCTCTATTATTGTAACACATTTAATTTTAAAAAGAGCAGGAGAAAGAAGGAGATAGTAGGAACTGCCAATGCTGGAGAATCTGAGATAACAAGGTGTAGAGCTGGATGAACACAGCAGGCCAAGCAGCATCAGAGGAGTAGGAAAGCTGATGTTTCAGGTCTGGACTGTTCATCCAGCTCTACACTTTGTTATCTCAGGAGAAAGAAGGGATTTCTAAGTTGTGCTAATTAAACTGTAACCCCAAAACCCTCACCCAGTCACTCAAGATTCAGACAGACAAAAGGCAAACAATTTAACTATTGGTGATACATACTGTAAGTAATAACTATATAGTATCAAGGCAAACAAAAATTCCAAAGATCTAAAGTTCAGACCACAAAGTAGAAAGTTATTTCTCTCTCAGTTCTTTTGATTTTTGTGATGATGAAATGGTGCAGCCTCCAGGGTGACAGTCAACCTTCGTTTTAATGGTTGATCAGGCCAACTTAGGTCTTTTCTAGTATGAATTCTTCCTCTTAATCTTTCTGGATTTTCTGTGTTTTTTCCCCACACGGACAGAAAGAGGTCTGCTTTCTGTTTGCAGATTTTGGATGTTGTCAGTCTGCTGCTGTTACCACTTATGGTTTTTTTTAAAACTCAGCATTTCAACCAATCAAAGGGCTGTTGCCAGGCAGAATGACCTTAACTTAAAAGAATTTTGCTGCCGTTTAGTCTCAAATTCTCTCTTCATGCTTTGAGAAAACAACATTGTATTGTAAAGCTTAGTATGCAGTATTCAATTTCCAAGTTGCACAAAACATTTATGGTATTTCAGTGATAGCAGTCCAACTCCATTTCAGTGTATGTTCAGAAAAAATGAAAAATATGTAGCCTCTTTCATTATTTAAAAATTTACTATGACATGATTGATAAATCAACTGGTCAATATGACCTTTTTAGATTGAATATGACAAAAATTCTGTTTTTAATTAATTCGCTTAAATAATCTTACACTGTATGCATATTTTCAGCATGGTAATTGCAACAAAGAATTTTCAGATAGACTGGAGAAGAAAGGTAATCATTCTAATCACCAAGAAAGCATCTAAATGATAGTTATTCGTTGTAGATTAATCATAGATTAAGAATTTAATTATGCAGTTGTCTACAATTAACAGGGCATAAACAGTTGATGAATGTGCAGTGGTTTAAGTGCTTTGAGGGTTGACTAGAAATTAAGATCAGAATCATTACAGAAATAAAAAAAGCACCTTCATAATTATAACAATGTATATTTAATGGTGTGTAAAATTACATATTATCTCTACACAGTAACAGAATAAAATAAGAATGAGATGGTTGCTGAAATTAATGATAAATATGCATATTGGATAAATGAATTTTTTTAAAAATATAATTACAGTTAGGGGACTGAAATTCAGTTTTCTAGCATATGCCATTTGATAATTTTAAGTGTCATTAATGTTGTCCAGTACTTTTCAACTGTTCATTCTTGATCCTATTGAAAGTAGCGTCACATAAATTATCTCCCTATGTAACTAAAAGGGGCATTTTTTTTGTACTGGTCTTCTTAGTGTTTATTTTATCATAAAGTGCTTGTTTCCACCAATGGATGTTGTTAATCGTGAAAAATGTGCCTTCTATTTAATGGTAGCCAATTAAACAGTTGTTTAATTCAACACTTTAAAGAATAATTCAAAATTATAATAGCATAATTCATCTGTTTTGCTTTCTTTTTTATTCATCACATCCAAGGGCAGATTGGTGGCTAAGTGGCTTGCTATGTCTTTTCTGAGTAAGACTGAGAGTCAACCACATTGTAGTGGTCTGGAGACACATAGAGCCCAGACTGGGTAAGGGTTGGCAGATTGCCCCCTCTAAAGAGCATTAATAAACTTGACGGCAGTTTCATGGTCATATTACTGAGACTAGCTTTATAGTCTAGATTTTTATTTTCATTAATTAAATTCAAGTTCTATCAAATGCATGGTGATATTTGAATCCATGTCCTGAAATCGTTAGTCTGGGTCTCCAGATTGCTATTGGCAGTAAGCCACCATCCCCACCCCCACCCCACCCCCCATATATCTGTCAATAGTCATAATTTCTGTAACAAAGAGAGGTTTTATTTGTATTATACTGAACAATCTCCTGAGTTTTGTGAATGTATGTACTATATAGACGCAGTTAAGCTTTAGGCAGTTGTCTGCAGAATATATGTCTATTCTCCAAACAAAGTAGCATTGTCAAGCATACGAGATTAAAGGGAGCCTTATGATATTCTCTCTCTTTTAAAGGTTGTTATGCCATGCAATGAAGGACCACATAGTTAGAGTGGCTAATGAGGCGGAGTTCATTCTGAATCGACAGAGGGCAGAAGATGTACATAAGCATGCAGAATTTGAGGTAAGGGGTTGTCTTAGATGCTTTTTACCTCAAGTTAAAAGTCATACAAGTTGCAAACTAAATACATCAGTTATTTCACCAGATGTAGAAAAGTGTTAATCTTAATAATTTAAAGCTAGTACAAAATTAGTTGAAAATAATCTGAATGGTAGTCTGTTTCATACATAATACTTGTATGATTTTGATGAAATCCCTTTATCAAACTCTGAACAGCCCATTGAACGATCAGATCTTAAACAAGTCAGATGAACATATTGCAATTAATGGCTAGAAATAATCCAAGCATTTCAAAGGTATTGCAGCCAAGTTTTTTTTATTAGTTCACATACTTTTGGCTTTGATGAATTGCTTGAAATTCTTTATATGCAATAGTAGACAAAAGCAGCCACAATATTTTGACACTTATTCGTGTCTGTCAGCTCACAAAAGGTTGACATTTCTGGAGCAAATATTGAATTAGTTTAAATTATTTAAAAGAGTGAAGGAACATTTTATCCATTGTGTGTATTGCTCTTTTAAATCAAAAGTCAAAACAAATTTTCTGAGTGACTGTTGATGTCATATCTCCTTTCCTGGATAACTGCAGATAGTTTATTTGCACAGCATTAAATTATATGCTAAATTTATTTCAAATTGTAGGTCTGCAGTGGCTGTCTGTCAGTTTAATGGAACATTTATACCTTTCCTTTGCCTAATCAAAATCTAATTTTGACAAAAGCTTATAACACAGAATTAATTTAAAGTGATTCATATTCATAAGTGAAACACTATCTTCAGGCATTACACATATAAGAAAGAACAAATTGATCAAACTGTGCCTGCACAATAATGTATGGCAATTAAGAACTTTGGTTAGCACAAAAAGCAAAATATTTCACATGTTGGAAATCTGAAAGAAAAATAGAAAATCCAGCTAATTCTTTGGCTCTATGATAATTGAGGGAAAACTCAGTCAAATTTTGCCCACCTCAAACATCTGACAAGGAATATACAAAGGTTGGATGAATCTGTTTACAAGGGTGTTTGGAATATGGTCCAGCAGACCAAATGCTGAAACAGGCTGAAATAACACATAATAGTGGAAAATATATGACCATAAATTGTTTATCTCTAACATTTATATAAAGACAAATCATACAGAGATTCCATAGGGTTTTTGATTAATCACAAAGTGCAGAGTAAGAGTACAACAATCATTATGGCCAGGCATTTTGAAATAAAAATGGGATTACATCTCATTCTGAAAATATGTGCAACACATGGCAAAGTGCTTCTAAAACCGATTGTTTCATCCAGGTTTCCAAAATGCCAAGGGAAATGCCAGCAATAGATTTGCTCAATTTTAGAGGGAAGATGTATTTACTTCTAGACGTCTATTATTCAAGATAGACTGAAGTAGCAAAACCTAATTTAAACACAGCAGTGATCAGAGCAATGAAAAAAATCTTTGTGATGCACAGTTTCTTGGGAGAATTAGTATTTGGGCCAACTTGTGAACAAGGTTTTCAGGAAACTCACTTTGAAAGCAGACTTCAAGCAGATGACAAGTTATCCACTCTATCCCCAGTCAAATGGAAGGGCAGAAAGAGACGTCAGGACTGTGAAGTCACCAGTGCATAAAAATCCAAATGAGGAATTAACTCTACTCAGTTACAACACAACCGTTGGAAATAAGTGACAGTGAAATTATTAATGGAAGACTAAAAGCTGATAATCAACTTTAGAACACAACTTTATGCCAAACATACATTCTTATCATCTTGAGAAGCTAAAACAACTAGCGAAATGCTGCAGCAAGAAGTAGAGATGGTGTACAAAACAACTGTCAACCTCAAAGCTCTGGCTGAAAGTCTGGTTAAGTAACTGGAAGTCAGAAGCCACAATCATCAAAGAAGCAGATCAACGATGATCTTATATTGTCAGAACGCCTGAAGGGATATTCAGGAGGAACAAGAAGACATTAATTTTTCTGTAGACAAGAAGTGAAGCTGATCTTGATTCTTACAGAATGAAGGTTAGCCTTGCTGATACTATATTAGACAATGTATAGAGTGATATAACTACTCCAGATATGGTACAACTTCATTACCCTCGTGTTAAACTCATGTGAACCAGATCAGGGTATCCAGTCACCTTGGGAAATTTGGAATTTAGGGAGAGGTGGTATAAGTGGTGAAATGATGTTCTTGAGGACATCAGAGAGCACAAAGTCTATGTAAGTAAGTACAGTAAAAGCAAACAACTGGAATAATGTAGGTCAGGATAATGTAAATTATGGTGATGTAACTAATTATGTGACTCTGTCATTGTAAGAGAGAAGCCACCAGTCTAGAACATTCTGTGAAGACTGAGGTTTTTCGACATATTAGCTGTGTTTGAGAACTGGCCATATGCAGATGTAAATAAAGTTTATCAATACAGAAGGAGTTGAAGAGCCTTAGTTAGTGAGAAGGAACAAGCAAACTAGTCATAGTATTAACCCCTGGGAAACTTCACAGTTTTTTTTCCTGTAATAAGATATGAGCATTTCTGTTAAGGCCAGAATTAATTGGCCATTCTTAATTACCCTGGAAATGGTGATAGCCACTTTCTTGAACCACTGCAGTTATGGTGTAGGTACATCCACAGTGCACTGTGGAAGGGACTTCCAGGTTTTTGACCCAGTGACAGTGAAGGAATGGCAATATCATTTGAAACCAAGATGTTGTGTGGCTGGAGGAAGACTTGCAGTTGGTATTGTTTTTATTTGAGACCTTCCCTCCTCCTACATGGCAGAGGTTGCAGTTTGAAAGGTGCTGTTGAAAGAGGCTTGATGTGCTGTTGTCATGCATCTTGTAGATGGTACCCAATAGTCACCGTGCGGAGATAGTAGGGGGCGTGAACATTGAAGATGGTGATAGAATGCCGGTTAAGTGGGCTAATTGGTCCTGGATTGTGTGAAGGTTCATGACTGTTTTTGGAGCTGTATTAATCCATGCAAGTAGAGCATATCAACTAATGTGTGTATTCTAACTGGTGGACAGGTTTTGGTGATTGTGGTGGTGAGTTAATTGCTGCTGGATTCCCAACCTCTGACCAGCTCTTTTAGCCAAGACATTTAAATGGCTGGTTCAGTTAAGTTTCTGGTCTGTGGTTAATCCCTTGGATGTTACTGACACAGGATTAATTGCTAGTAGTGCTATTAAATGTCCAGAAGAGAGGGTTAAGTTCTGTCTTAACATAGATGGCCATTGTCTGGCATTTATGTGGTGTGAATGTTTCATGTCACTTATTAGTCTACATCTGAATGTTGTCTATGTCTTGCTACAAGTGCACTGCTTCAGTACTTGAGGAATCTTTAATAACCTTTCTCTACTTCAAAAAAACAAGCATTTACAACTACTCTCAATTTTCTGACATTCAACTAGTACATTCGTAATTTGTCTAATTCCGTGGCTTAACTTTGATGACAATACTATGGAGTTATGCAACCACCTTTTGGAAGTTCTTGTACTCACATCCACCACATTACCTGCATTATAACCCTCTGTATCTTCAACCACAAGACCATAAGAAATACAAATAGGAGAAGGCCATTGAGCCCTCAAGTCTGCTTGGCCATTCAGTAGAATCATGGCTGATCTGAAACTCTTCATTAAAACACTCATTTATATGCATTAAACATGATTTTGCTTTCACAGATCTGTGTTGACTTCCCTTTTGTTCATCCTGACTTGTCCAAATGACTGTTGATGTTTTTTTCCAGGGTTATCATTTCTAAAAGCTTTGCCACTACTAATGTTACACTGAATAGCCTGCAATTGTTGTATTTACCCTTACATTCATTTTTGAAAAAGAATGTAAACTTTGAAATTCTCCACTCATCTTGCACTATCTCTGTATCTAAGGAAAACTGAAAAGTTATGGTTGGTAGTTCTATAATAATCACCGTTACTTTCCTCCTTGGATATATCTTATCTGGTCCTGGTGATTTATCTACTTAAAAAGTACAGCTCATCTTAGTAACACTTCTATTTATCTCATTACTTCAATTTTAACCTTGGGTGGGATTATAAGGCTCCTACAGGAGCAGACTGGGAGTGGTAAAATCAGATTCTGTGGTGGTGCCATCGCCTACTGGCCTACACTAGTATTTTATCAGCAAAGGTGACATTGGTTTGCATACTCACCTTGGGCCAATTAAAGCCTAGGACCAATTCAGGGATTTTTCTCCTAGCACTGATTCAAGACCAGTGGTGTTGACCATGCCCCATGAACACATTTACAGATTGAGGAGGTATCTCTCCTGTTTAGGCGCCCCGCACAACAAAGAACACCCCCCTTCCACACATAGTGCCGTAATCTCTGAGGGTTTACTCTGAGGGTTACCACACCTCAGGTTAGAGGAGAGTCCTTCATAGTAACATCTAACTCAGCGTTAAATATATTCAATGACCCAGCTGCCGTTGCTCAATAGGAAAGAGAATTTCAAAGACTAACAACCTTCTAACAGAAGAAAAAACTCCTCCACATCTCTAACTTAAATGAGAGACCTTTATTTTTAAGCACTCCTATGTGAGAGAGCATTCAGCATTTACCTTATCAAATCTCCTTAGGATCTTACACATTTCAATTAGATCAACTCTCATTCTTCTAAAGTCCAACAAGAAAGGTTCAATTTGTTCAATTTTTGCTCCTAAGATACATCCCACTTCCCAGGATTCTCAAGATAAGCAGCAAAATATGGCTGTGTTCTGGCATTAACTCTCTCTGGTATAGTTTTCCCCATGCTGCTATTTTATGCTTTAAGTAACTCAAATTAGGGTGGCATGGTGGCTTATTGTTTAGCACTGCTGTATCACAGTGCCAGGGACCTGGGTTCGATTCCAACCTCGGGTAACTGTCTGTGGAGTTTACACATTGTCCCTGTGTCTGTGTGGGTTTCCTCTGGGTACTCCAGTCCAAAGATAGGCAGGTTAGGTGAATTGGCCATGGTAAATTGCCCATAGTATCTAGGGATGTGCAGGCTAGGTGGATTAGCCATAGGAACGGAGGGTTACAGGGATATTATATGGGGGTGGGTCACGGTGGGATGTTCTTTGGAGGGTTGGTGTGAACTCTGCAAGCTTGTTTTTGCACTGTGGGGATTCTATGAACCTACATGCCATAGCTGGCAGAAACCTTTCCAAATTGACAAGACTGTGCATCAACACCAAAACTGACAATGTCTAAGAGTCCTGTTTGCTGATGACACCATGCTGGCCACCGTTCTGAAGATCACTTGCAGCAGCCTGCAAACCAGTACTCAGTTCTCACTGTAAAGAGGCCAGTCACCAAGTCACCCTTTATTTACACATGGACAGTCATAGAGTCACAGAGTCATAAAGCGTGAAAACAGACCCTTTGGTTCAACCAGTCCCCTCCAAACCTTTCCTATTCATGAACTTACCCAAATGTCTTTTAAATGTTGTAACTGTACCTGCATCCACAACTTTTCTGTCAATTCACCCCATCCTTGACTAATAAAAGTGCCTCATACAGAGTGTCACACCTTAAAAGTTTGGACCGCTCTTTCTGCCAGGCTGTAGTATGATGGATGGTATGTGACTATCCCTATATGTCTACTGCCATTTTACGTAAAGAAATAATCTAATTTCTTGCGAGTAAACGATGGCCCATTATCTGTGACCAATACTTCCAAGACTCTGTATTGCAAAAAATGTGTGCAGTTGTTCTATCGTCATCCCAATGTTGGACCAGATTAACAGAGAACTCATAATCTATGAAGTCCAACTGGCTGACCTCATTACAGTCATTACTTCCCTCCTGCTGAGTCCATGGACTTAGGCTGGTTCTTTACTTAGAAAAATGCTTATTCAGACCTGTCGCACCTCCTTCATACCTCACTGGTCCTGACCTTGCGTTGGGAATGCGTCTTACATGCAGGGCCATTTCTGTGATCCTTACACCAAACTTGGTCCCATTTACCAAAGTTACTTTCTCACTTGACGGAGTTGGTTCCGGCATTGGAGTTCCTGATGCCATTATGTACAACTGAGTCCAAGCTTTACATCCATTCCAACAGATGTGGGCGAGTTGCTGATGGTAATTTTCATCCTTGTTGAGATTCTGGGCACTACCCTATCAACATAAAACATAGGACAGTACAGCATAGTACAGGCCCTTCGGCCCACGATGTTGTGCCAAACTTTTACCCTAATCCTAAGGTCTATCTAACCTCCAGCCCTACCTTATACTATCATTCATATGCCTATCTAATAGCTGCTTAAATGCCCCTAATGAGGCCGATTTCACTACCCTCTCCGGCAATGCATTCCATGCTCCTACCACTCTCTGAGTAAAGAACCTACCTCTGATGTCTCTCCTGTATCTACCTCCACTCACTTTAAAACTCGTAATAGCTACCTCCACCCTAGGAAAATGTTTCTGGCTGTCTATCTATACCTCTGATCATTTTGTAGACCTCTGTCAAGTCACCTGTCATCCTTCGTCGTTCTAAGGAGAAAACCCCTAGCTCTCTCAACCTTTCCTCGTAAGACCTTCCCTCCATTCCAGGCGACATCCTGGTAAATCTCCTCTGCACCTTTTCCAACGCCTCCACATCTTTCCTGTAATGAGACAACCAGAACTGGACGCAATACTCCAGATGTGGCCGAACCAGGCTTTCGTATAGCTGGAGCATAACTTCACGGCTCTTGAACTCGATCCCTCTGTTAATGAAAGCTAACACACCATACGCCTTCTTAACAACTCTATCCACCTGGGTGGCAGCTTTCAGGGAACTGTGAACATGAACCCCAAGGTCCCTCTGCTCCTCCACACTGCCAAGAATCTTTCTGTTAACCCTGTATTCTGCTTTCAAGTTTGTCCTTCCAAAATGAATCACCTCACACTTTTCAGGGTTAAACTCCATCTGCCACTTCTCAGCCCAGCTCTGCATCCTATCAATGTCCCTTTGTAACCTAGAACAGCCCTCCGCACTATCCACAACGCAACCCACCTTCGTATCATCCACAAACTTGCAAATCCACCCTTCCACTCCTTCATCCAAATCATTTACAAAAATCACAAATAGAAGAGGATGCAGGACAGATCCTTGTGGTACACCACTCGTAACTGAGCACCATGTTGAATATTTTCTGTCCACTATCACCCTTTGTCTTCTAAGGGTAATGTCTGCATCCAGTCGTGGCCACCAGGCATAACTTGTCACTAACATCTTCATTTTGCAGGCCATTAGATGGCTGTGATGAAGTTCAACCAGTATTTGATGGCGACCTTTGCTCAGGACAAGCACTCCTGCTTCCCGTAACAATGTGCTGTCCTCTACCGTAGCTGGTCTGTCTAGGCCAAAATGGATTCAATTTTAGTTGTTTCAGAGATAGTAGGAACTGCAGATGCTGGAGAATCTGAGATAACAAGGTGTAGAGCTGGATGAACACAGCAGGCCAGGCATCATCAGAGGAGCAGGAAAGCTGACATTTCGGGCCTAGACCCTTCTTCAGAAAATCTGAAGATCAGAAAATTTTCTGAAGAAGGGTCTAGGCCCAAAACGTCAGCTTTCCTGCTCCTCTGATGCTGCTTGGCCCGCTGTGTTCATCCAGCTCTACACCTTGTTATCTCAATTCTAGTTGTGTTGGTTCTTTTGATTTCCCCCATTAATCCCAGTTGTCTCCGTTTGGAAAGCACTGGATCTTTTTGTGTCCAAAGTCTGATATTACTGGCTGTGACGGGGAGCATATCTAGAAAATTTAATATCATTACAGATTTTTCCATTTGGGCTACCGCAACCAGTAGTGTATCTGCTAATGGGAGGCACCTTGATGCATCCACATTTGTTACTCAATCTCTTGGACAGTATTCTAACTTATAATTGTAAGTGCTTAGTATTACAGCCCACCGCTAAATGTCCCTGAAAGCTACGAGTGGCACTGCCTTTTCCTCTTTTAGCAGATCAAGTAGAGGTTTGTGGTCTGTGATTATCACAAATTTTCATCCATAAAATGATGTTGATGGAAAATACTGACTGGAAAAATGACTGCCAATCCTTTTTTCTCTATCTGGGCATACTTACATTCTGCATTGGCTAAAGTCTTGGATGCACAAGCTATTGGACCTCTCCATTGGACCACTTATGAGCCAGTACCACCCTGATGCTATACAAGGAGGCATCACACATCAATACCAGATTTTTGATGGAATCACAGAGTGCCAGCACATTTAGAGGATGACAGTTGTTCCCTTACTTCATTGAAAGCCAAGGCTTATGTGTGAGATTATTTCTAAGGCTGACCCTTTTTTAGGAGTTTAGTCAGGCACCAGGGTGTCAGTACTAATGTCAAGCAATTTTTTTATGTCAGCCAGGGCTCCCTGATTGGAACAACCTAACAGCCCCTGTCAGTGAACTCATATTCTATGATATCCAGCTAGCTGACCCTGTTACAATCACTATGCTGATGCACCAGCATGGAGTTTGGACTGTGTTATGATCCCAGTCAATGATAATATTGAACAGGTCAGATCCAAGCATGAAACCTGGCTTATTAGATCATAAGTTTAAATTTGTAGTTGCTGAAAATATTCACATGAGACTGCCAATGTATTTCTAATAAAATAACACAGGTGTACAACTAAAAAGAAAAAAAAAACTATATGAGACAAATTAGGAAGATTTTAACATCAGGAGCAAAAAGAAAAATTCAACCTTTTTCCCAGAAATTTCCCGTACACAGATTCAAACTCAGTGATGTACCTTCACTTGAATGTTTCTTACTAAACTGACTTTCTATACACTCACCTGATGCAATTCTGTCTACTTCTCAGAGACACACAAACAGCAACTAACTCAATGACTTTCTAGCTCTCCTCATGGGATTGTTGAAAGAGTTTAAGAGTTCTTTACAGCACTGAATACCTAAAACTTCTTTCCAGTTCTAACAGTTTGGAGATTCCTTTCCAACTCTGAGCCTGGTGATTTGTATCAACTAAATTCTCACACTTGGAGACTTCTACAAAGCTAAAACTGCACTTCTGGTATGACTTCTCTTCTTCTGAACTCAAATTGTTAATGACCAATGATCATTTGTTTCTGTAGATCATGACATTTTACTTTGGAACATTGAGCAGCTAACTCCCCCAAAAAAATGGAAGGAAAAACATAATTCAACATTGGGCAGCATATTTGTGCCAACTGCAGAAGGGGCTACATGCACAGATAAGGTTCTACAGCCAGAATAGACGATGTTCGATCCAGAAGTAATGCATTAACTTCAGGTACAGTCCATCACCTAACAAAATGGCAAGATGCTGCCTGCATGTTGAAATTTTGTGATCATTTTCAAGAAAACCAAGATCTTTAAAAAACAGCACGTAACAAGTTTCATAACTTCTAACAAAATTCTTTCAGTATTCTTTTGACAAAAGTGAATAACTACATATTTCCCTACATAATAATCTTGTTTGCCAACTCATTTAACCTGTCAGTATCTCTTTGCTGCTGCTTTGTGTCATCCCTGCAACTTAGCCTTCCACCTAACTTTGTGATATCAGCAAACTTAGATACATCACTTTATGCAGCTCATTAATATATATTGTAAATAGCTGAGGTCCCAGTACTGAACCATGTACAGCTCTATTCTACATTGCCTACCAACTTGAAAAAGCTCCATTTACGTCCACTCTTTGCATCTTGCCCATCAACCAATCCTCAATCCATTATTATGACACAGAGATAAGCAGCTGAATTAAATCAGTCTTTCTATCTCTGTCTTAGCGCTGCAGTAAAATTCATACTTTTAAAGACCATTAAAATTGAACACGATGGTTCCTAACCAGACTTTTTGAATAACTAATCCCAGATTCTGCAAATGACAAATTCTCTACACTGCATCTACAGCTTAAACGTAAGACTTGGCAGTTTGTTAACAGTACAGTAACTTTAGTGGAGCGAAATTAAAGAACAAAGTAATCTAAATGATGTCTAGGATTTCATTCTAATAACGTTTATTTTCACCTCATTCACACAAAAAATGACAAACAAATACGATTAAGAGATAAATAAAAGAAAGCAACAAAACTGGCTAGATTACTTAGTTAGGGTTCTTATCAAGGGTCACTCAACCCGAAATGCTAACTCTGATTTCTGTCTACAGACACTGCCAGACCTGCTGAGATTTTTCAGCAATTCTATTTTGTGGCTAGATAACTTAATTGGTTTTCATAATGCTTTGTTGCACAGATATATGTGTTTGTTTGTTGCTTGGTTGATTTGCTGAAGGCATCAATCAGGCCTACCTTTGCAGATCACTCTGAGGAATTCAATGATACTTAGTTCTATTCTCTGAACTTCCAGTTGCTTGTAATGCAAGGTTAGGCAGAGAGCTTTAAAATCGTTAGGCATTAACAGACAAACTCCTTCACCCAGAAAGACACACCAAAAACTGGTTCAAAACATCTGGTCCCTCCCTTGGTTTGACCATCATCTTCTCTTCTAGACTTGCTGGCACCATTTCCCAGGTATTGACCTCATTAAAGGTAAAACATCTGCTATCTGGCTAAACAACTGCTTTCCCCGGTATCAAATGATCTATGGAATCCTTTTGGTCAAGAATCAACCTGCAATTAACCTCTAGGCCTGGCCTCACAAACAAGCAACGGCTTATGTCAAAAAACAGAACAAGCAGCTGCTGACGATCCAAAGGTTATCTTCAGCTCACAATTCTCAATTCACAACTCCAAGTTAGAATGGGTAAAAGAACAAAATAAAAATAATGAAAAGTCAGTGAGAATTCTAACACTGTGCCAGTATATTACGCACAAAGCCATGGGTCTCAAATGCCCAGGACATAAGAAAAGTCATCCTGGTAAGTAGAATTTACAGAATCAGTGAGGAACCGCTCCTCCAGCCAGAGGCTTGTTCTCTCTTGAACATGCTGCTAATAGGCTCTCTATGAACCTAGCAGTACATGAGCATATCATCACTAAACACGGAAAAGATGTAGCCTTTGATTGGAGCAGCATGGAAAAGGTGAGCAAGGCTGCTGGGAAGGCACTACAACATTCGAAAGTTTAGAAGGTTCAGGAGGAATGGGGGCAGGGAATGTAAGAGAGGTGGAGACATTTTATTATTGATAAAGGAAACCATCACTGCAGTCTTGAGGGAGGACTTTATAGAAGGATCCCCAAATGAGGACATCCAGGTAGAACTAAGAAATACAAAAAAGGGGCAGTGTCTTTGCTGGGATTTTACTTCAGGCTTCCCAACAGTCAAAGAGGGTAAAGTAGCAGATATGTTGGCAAAACACACAGAGATGTAAGAGGAATAGGATTGTAATACTAGGGGATTTCAGCTTTGGTGATATTAACTAGGATTGCCTTAGTATTAAAGGATTAAGCAGGGGGAAATTTTTAATGTGTATCCAGGAGAGCTTTTTGTGTCAATGCGTTGATGATCCTCCAAGAGATGGAGCAGTGCTAGACATCATCATATGGAATGAAGCTGATCAAGTGGTTGAAGTGTCAGTGAGCAAGCATTTTGGGGATAGTGACCATAACTGTACATTTCTCAGTCATTATGGAAAGGTATAAGGATAGTGCTGGAGTTAATTGTCTAAAATTTCGATTGCTGGGTCAGTGGTAAAGATATTTAGTACTTTACTGGCCACAGGCAAAGTGCCAGATGACTGAAGCTAAAGTGGTTCCTTTATTTAAGAATGGCAACAGGAATAGGCCAGGTATTTATAAACCAGTTGGTTTGATGTGGGGGTGAGGGGGGTGCGGCGGAGGGAGGCTGGATAGGCTGGGTTTATTTTCCTTCGAGCAGAGGAGGCTGAACGGTCATCTGATTGAGGTATTCAAAATTATGAGAGGCATAGGTAGGGTAGATTTTGAGAATCTTTTCCTCATGGCAGATGTGTCTAAGAATGTAGGGCATAAGTTTTAGGTGAGGATTAAGTGATTTAGAGAACATCTGGGGAATTTTTTTTTCCGCTCAGAGGATGGTAGAAATATTGAATATGTTGTCTGAGATGTTGGTGAAGACAGGTACTCTTGCAATATTTAAGAAGGATCTGGACAAGCACTAAAAATGCCAGAATAGAGTAGGTTGTGGACGATGTTGAGGTAAATAGGATTATTATAGTTTGTATTGTTAGCATAGACAAGGCAGACCAAAGAGCTTGTTTCTGTGGTATATGACTATAACTAAAATGAAGCCAGAGGTCTCAGAGACGTTGGGAGGAGGGAGACTGGCAAAGCAGAGGTTGCAGGACAAGTGGGTGTTGGGTGAGGTGGCAGATGATGTGGATACTAGGCAATGCAAGAAGTGAGGCTCACCCCCAGGCTGGGTAATGGGGGCAAGTGTGACTGCAGAGGAAGGAGAGAACTTTCAAAGGGAAAGGAATATTGCAAAGTGGAGTTAAAAGTTTTAAATCTTTCAACAAAGGAATACTCAGTTAATGGCAACCAGAAAATCTTGAAGTCACTGAGGTAATGAATTCCTTGCAATAATTAGCTGATTAGACTGTAGAATGGTGACCAGTTGTCGATGACAAAGGCCTCTGCCTGTCAACAGCTATGCAATTGGCTTCCAGGATGCTGAACTACTTGTGAGTGTGAATGTTTGATCAGTAAACATTAGACTTCTGGAAAGGAAGGTGCTGACCTACCTTACGCAGTACAAAACACCTAAAGCTTGCAGAAAGCCACTTTATTTCTCCTCATCGGTTTCTGTAAACTGTGGCTTTTATCCAATAACTCAGAAACTTTATAAGTGTGAACTAGTTGCTATGTGCCTCCTGCAAGCAATGCAAAGTACCTAGAGAAGGAATATTGAGGGGCATCAAATCCTGACAAACCGAAAGGATTATCTCAGTGAACCCTGTGGATAGGGACCATTGATCAGCCTTCCCAGTTTTTCTCTCTGTTCAGCACCCATTTTTGAGTTTATATATTTGCATAGGAGAAGTTTTGTAAGGGGGTTAGAGTTTTAGCTGGTACAGTTATAAATGAGTGATTCAGCATTGTTTACATGTTGCTAGAATATACTTATTTGTTATAAACAGTAATCCTTGTTAAGCACAAAAATCTGGTCTGTGCTTTCTGGCAATCTGAGTCTAAAAGACAGGTAATTTGGGGAATTTTGCATATTTTTATAAAACCTTTATCTTTTGTGATGAGTCCTGGAATAACAGGGCCTCATTTCCAGTGTGCTACCACAGTGAGGTGTGACAAAGACAAATAAGCAATCATTTAGCTGTGACCTCTCACTTTGTGGAAAGTATGTTCACTGTGATGGCTTTTTGTACGTACAATTGTGTGTCATATTTTCAAACAAAAACAGTTTGTTACTTATGCCTGTTAAGGCAATTTAAATACTATGGTGTCTAGGAATCAAATGTTCATTGTAATATTGTGTAAAACTTAATGAAGCTGTGATAACTGTTGATAAATATTTCCAATTCTGTTTCTGTGTGAGTCTAATTACCTGTATGTGTCAAAAACTACAGAAGGTAATTCTTACTATGTGACGATCTAAATAGGTTGGTAAGAATGAAAAATACTCCCCAGCAAACCAGAATAGAACTCAACATTAAAAAAGTAGCCCTTGAAACTATTGAAGAAACCTTGAAAAATGTTGCTGTGTCCCTGATGTAATCTTAGCTCAATGAAATTTTATTCAGACAGTTGTTAAGATTTGGAATGTGCTGTCTGGGAGAATGGTGAAGGTGGATTCCATAGGAGGTTTCAAAAGAGAGCTGGATATATATTTGAAAGGGATGAAGTTAGAGGGCTATGGAGATAGGGCTGGAGAATGGGACAAGCTGGGTAGCTCTTTTGGGAACCAGTACAGATGTGATGGATTGAATGGTCTCCTTCTATCAGTAAAATTCTATGATTCTAAATTTCCCCTCCTCCAATTATTTCTAGTTTAGTATGTTTCTTGTCCTTTTTTCATGGCTAATCAAAGCCTTCAATTTTATCAGAATGCCCAAAATTTCCTGCTATTAAAACTTGACTCCCTCCATTTTCTTCAAATAGAATCGCAGAAAGAATTACAATGCAGCGGGAGTCTATTCAGCCCATCATGCCTGCACTGATTCTTAAAGGAATATCATTGCCACCTGTTAATCTCCTTTTTCCCCAAACCCTTGCTCATTATTTCTATCTAAATAATCATCCAATATCTTCTTGAATACCTCAGTTGAACCTGCTTTCACCACACTTCCAGGCAGTTTATTCCAAACTTGTGTGAAGAAGTTTTTTATTCACCTCACATTTGCTCCTGTTGAAAATCACTTAATATCTCTCCCCTCTAGTTCTTTATCCCTTTATGAGTGGATACAGTTTTCCATATCTATTGTGTTTAGAGTCCTCATGATTTTGAAGACTTCTGTCAGATCTCCTCTAATTTGGGACCTCATGTTGAGTTTGTACAGGATGTTGACGAGGCTTCTCCTGGAGTTCTATGTAGAGTTCTGGTCATCCTGTTATAGGAAGGATATTATTAAATTAGAGAGCGTTCTGAAAAGATATACCAGGATATTTCCAGGAATGGCAGGTTCGAGGTATAAAAATAAACTGAAAAGGCTGGGACTTTTTACACTGGAGTGTAGGAGGTTGGGAGGTGACCTTACAGAGGTTTATAAAATCATGAGGAGCATAGATCAAGTGAATGACAAGGGTCTTTTCCTTAGAGAGTGGGAATTCAATACGGGGGGGGGGCATATTTTTAAGGTGAGAGGAGAAAGATTTTAAAAGGACGTATGGGGCAATTGTTTTTTACACAGACTGGTTTGTGTGTGGAATGACCTGCCAGGGAAGGTGGTGGATGCAGGTACAGTTACAACATTTAAAAGACATTTAAATAAGTTCATGAGTTGGAAAGGTTTGGACAGATATGTTCCAAGTGCAGGCACGTGGAACTAGTTTAGTTTGGTAACATGGTCAGCCTGGACTGAAAGGTCTGTTTCCATGTTGTATGACTCTTTAACTCTATTTTTTCTCTCTCCAAGGACAACAGTCCCAACTTCTTCAATCTATTATCGTAACTGAAATTTCTCATCCCTGGAACCATTCTTGTAAATCACTTCTGCGCTGCCTCCAATCATTCACATGCTTCCCATAATATGGCATACAGAAGTGTACACAGTACACCAGCTGATGTCTAACAAGTGTCTTGTTAGTTCAACTTCAGCATACAAGTCCTTGCACTCTGTGGCCCTACGAAGATAATGTGTGTTTTATTAATTGCTGTTTTAATCTGTCCTGTCACTGTAAGTGATCTGTGCACATATACTCCCAGAACTAGATCTAGTGTTGCCTTCTTTCTAGATGGATAAAATTCTCATGAAAACCCTTCAGAAACTCTTCTGCCATTCTGCTTTTTATATGCCATGGAATATGCCTAGTTTCTGTCCCTCCAGGATATCCTTTACCTTTAATTTCTTTAAGTAACACTTGCACACCCCCAGTTTTCTTTGCTTCCCATTCCTTCCTGACCACCTTGGGTCCAGAAATACTTAAAGTCTAGTCTAGTGTCCTTTCTATTCATCTACTCCCGTTTATTGTTGCATCATTTTGGCAAGGGGATAGGATATGCAGTGGAGGTGCAGTAGGGGATGATGCACAAATATAGAAGAAGAAGAACAAAGTCAATCTAAAAGGCCGTACAAATATAGTGAAGTTAAGGCACAAGGAAACATGGCAAAGCTTGATGGCATTTATTTTAATGCAAGGATTCTTGCGAATTTGGCAGTTTGAGGGTGTTGATTTATGCATGGGAATATCAGTGCCATCAGGAGACATTGTTAAGGGAGGGACAGGGCTGGCAGCTCAATATTCTGGGGTATAAAATATTTAAGCAAGGTGAGTGGGGATGTAAAAGAGGAGGTGGTGTTGCAATATTCATCCAGGAGTCAATTACTGCAGTTAAGAGGGATGGTATCTTAAAAGATACCATGAATGAGACCATGTGGGTAGAACTTAAAAAGGGGGCATTCACTTTGCTGGGGGCATTTTATAGACTCCCCAAGCAGCCAGGGAGCGATAGAAAGACAGATATGCAAACAAATCTCGGAGAAGTATAAAATAATAGAGCACTAGTAAGGGATTTCAACCTTCCCAGTATTAACTGGGATAGACAAAGCGTGAAAGGCTTAGAACGGTTGGAATTCTTACAATGTGTCCAGGAAAACTTTTTAAGCTAGCATTTAGAAAGTCCTACAAATGAGGGGCAGTGTTAGACTTAAGTTTAGAGAACAAAACCAGTCACGTGTTAGATGCAGCAGTGAGGGAGCATTTCAGTGATCGTGACCATATTCATTAATTTAAGGTAATTATGGATAAAAGGATAGTGATGAACTGGGAACAAAGTTTCCGAATGGGGAAAGGCTGACTTTAATAATAAAAGACAAGATCTGGCCAAAGTGGATTGGGAACAGTTACTTTCAAGCACAAATCACAGCAGTGGGAGATATACAAAAAGGTGTGGGACCAACATATTCACATAAAGGTGAAGGGTGAGACCAACAAGTGTGGAGAAGCCTTAATGTCAAGGGATGCACATCATCCAGAGGAGTATATAAAATGCAGTGGGTAGCTCAAAAAAATAAATTCAGAGAGCAGGAAAACAACATATAAATAGGGAAAGAGTAGGGCCCATTTGGAACCAAAGTGGCAATGTGTGTGTGGAGCCAGAAGACATAGCCGAGGAGTTAAATGAATCCTTTGCATCCAAATTCACTGATGTACATATAGAAATCTCAAAGGGATACTGTGATGTATTGATTGAATTAGCATTGAGAGAGAGAGGAGATATTAGCACTTTTCACAGGATTTAAGGTGAATAAATCCCTAGACTGCTGTGGGACGCAAGGGATGAGGATACACATTTAGCGAAATTGTACTGCATCTGCCATGTGTTTGCCCACTCACTCAACAAAATCAATTTGAAGTCCCCTTATCTCCTCCCCACAACTCATAATTCCTCCTAGTGTTGTGTCATCGGCAAACTTGAAAACATATTTCATTCCCTTCTTAAGGTCATTGATGTATGCTGTGAATCCCTGGGGCCCAAGTAACAATCCTTATGGTAGCCTGCTAGCCACTGCATGCAAGTCAGATAACGATCTATTTTTTCACACTTTCTGTCAACTAATTAATGAACCATACCAATATATTACCTCCATTCCATATGCTCTAATTTTACCTACTAGCCTTTTATGAGGGATCTTATCAAAAGCCTTCCGAAAATCCAAATACACAACATCCATTGGTTCACCCTCATTTGTTCTACTTGTTATATCCTCAAAAAACCCATTAGATTTGTTAAGCATGACTTGCCTTTTGTAAACACATGCCGGCTTTGTTCAATCCAATTAATACTTCCCAAATGTTCTATTAACACATCTTTTATAATTAGCTCCAACATTTTTCCCATTACTTCTGCTCAGCTAAATGATATGTAATTCTCTTTTCCTCTCCCTCCCTTTTTAAATAGTAGAGTTACATTTGCCACCCTCCAATCTGTAGGAACTGCTCCAGAAGCACCAAGACAGGCAACATTTCCAGGGCCGCTTTCTTTAATTACTCTCAGATGCAGGTTATCAGGCCCTAGTTATTTGTCAGCCTTGAACCCCATATTTGCACCAGCACCATTTTCTCACATACTAGTTTCTTTCATTCTCACCTTCTCACTAGACCTAACATTTCTGGGAGATTATTTCTGCTGTCTTCTGTGAAGACAGAACCAAAGTATGAGTTCAATCCTTCTGCCTTTTCTTTATTCCCCCATGATAATTTCCCCAGCTTCTGACTGTAAGGAATCTACATTTGTCTTCACTTTTTTTTTCTGACATATTTATCAAAGCTTTTTTGATCAATTTTTATGTTCCCTGCAATTTTATTTTCATACCCTATTTTCCCTGGTTTAAACTTTTTGTCCTTTTTTTCTGAATTCTGAAATGCTCCCAATTCTCAGGCTTGCTCCTTTTTTTCTGATAATTTAATATGTCTCCGTTTTGGATCTAATACTGTCCCTAATTTCTTTTATAAGCTATGGCTGAGTCCTCTTACCTCTTTAATTTGCTTTGTGCCAGACAGTAATAGATAATTATTGTAATTCATGCACATGTTCTTTAAATATGAACCATTGCCTATCCAACCTCAACTCCTTAATAAGGTTTCCAATCTATCATTGCCAATTCACACCTCATACTTTCGTTGTTTCCTCTATTTATATTCAGAACCTCAGTTTCAGATTTGACTGCTTTGTTCTCCACCTTATTAAAGAAATCTATCATGTTATGGTTCCTATTCTCCAAGGAGCCCACACAACAAGATGGTTAATTAATCCTTTCTCGGGTTAGAATGGCCTGTTTTCTGCTTGCTTCCTTAACATATTGGCCTAAAAAGATCCATCATGTGCACACTCCAGGAAATCCTCCTCCACAATACTATTTCAGGTTTGGTTTAACCAATCCATATGTAAATTAATGTCACCCATGATTACAGTTGTATGTTTATTGCATGCATCTCTGAAACTATGCCCAATGCTTTCGCTTATATCTCCATTACTGTTTGAGGCCCTACAGACAGCCCTCAGCAATATTTTCTGCCTCTTGGTGTTTTGTATCTCTACCCATACAGTTTTCAAATCATGATTTTCCGAGCAAAAATTCTTCCTCACTATTGTATTGATTTGATCCTCTAAGAATAATGCAACCCGACCTCCTTTCCCTTTTTGTCTGACCTTTCCCAAATAAAATATATCCCTGGATGTTCAGTTCCCATCCTTCAGAACTCTGCAGCTATGTTTCTGTGATCACAATTATATCATAACTGTGATATGCACTGCAAATTTATCTACCTTATCACACATGATCTATGTGTTAAAGTACAATGATTTTAGACTTGTTTTTTTTTATCTTGTTCGTTATCTGTGAAAAAGTTTTCCTGGTGTTGGTACTAGCCCCAAGACTTTAGTAAGGAGTATTTTGCAGAGGAGGACTTGAAGGATTTTGCTGGGTTGTGTTTGCCATTGTCGTTGCCAATGCCTCATTCAGAGCCCTGGCAGGATTCAAACCTAGGTCCTCAGAACATTAACTGGGTCTCTGGATTAACAGTCTAGCAACAATATCACCAGGGATCACCTCTCCTCATAAAATTCCATTCGTGACCCAATTTCTGAAGTATAAAGTATACTCTTACCATTACCCAGCTGGCTTAACTATTTAAGGTTGTAAGTAACTGAGTCATGCAGACCAAGAACATTGTGATTTTCTTTTTCCTGAGCTGCCCTGGATTTAGCTGAGCTGCAATTTTAGCTAAAGAGATAAGAGAATCCCTGATTACTGGAAAGATTTTACGTTCAGGAGGGGATATCGGTAATAATCATGCTTTTGATCATTATCTGATGATACATTTTTGAAGATCATGTCAGCTACGATCCCACTGCCACTGTGCAACTCAGCACCCTGTTGATAATCAGTCATGAAGAATAAACAAGCTATTGAGCCAAATCCCATTTACCAGTTCTTGGTTTGTAGCCTTGTAAGTTACAACATTTCAAATATATGCTGAAGGTAATATGTTTCAGATATACAGAAGCAATTCGTCATAGAAATGTTTTGGCAGCATAGTTGGATTCATATCTTGAGGATACCAAATGATTAAACATGGAGACCAGAGTGTGTAGCAATTGAGAGGCCATCAGCATAAGGTGGGTAGAAAAATCATAGTGAAACATCACAGTGAATACAATAAAAAGGACGTATCAGAAATTAAGAACAGAAAGAATGTCTACAACTTTAGCAAAGGAGCAAATTGAAAATAGACTATAAGAGACAACTAATAGGGCAGACACACTGAAAACAAAGAAATATAACAAGGAAACTTTTGGAAATCCAAATTTGATGCTACATATGTAGTGATCAATAGTCAATATATATGCACATAATCTGAGATCAATATTTTTCCTGGTGAGAGCATAAAATCAAAACGATCATGCTAATTTTAATGTGTATTTGCATAAAATAAAACTGTGCAGGAAAAAATGTTTAGGCATTAAAATAAAAGTACCTCTGTATTTTTTGTGAACTACATTCGAAAATATTTACCCGTACATGGATCTCATTACATTTTTAATAAGATGCACTAACAGCACACAACAGAAAATATCGTGGCATGCAATTAGCCTGAGCTGCCGAGTTCCCATCAAATTGGAACCTTGGCTCATCTTTAAATCACATTACAGCTAGTTTGTCAAAGGTGAATAACGTGCATCATGTGAATGAAAAGAGAATTTGGCATCTCAGTTTTGATGAGGTTCTTATCTGGCAGTAGCAGCTTCCTTAAATCTACAGCTTGATACACTAGCTTTCATGATCTTTGCCCTAACTGATAAAATGTACGACTCAGTTCTGGCAGTTGGTACTAAAAATAAGTGTAACCTTTGCTCCAATGTGTCACGAAATTGACAGTAAGTACTTGTCAAATGGAAGTTGTTCACTGCAACTTTATTATTAGGTGTTGGATGAAAAATTTTAGAAGAAAGATAAAAATATATTCATGATCGACCTGTGTCCTAATGTGACTTTATTTTATAAAACAGCAAATAGCATTTATGATGTTTATCAGTTTTGTGCACTATAACCAAATATGACAGTATTAGATTGAGTTATCTGTTATTTGAAGAAAATATTGAGATACAAGAACTGACAGAACTTGATATAAAATGAAACGATTCAATTATCTTTCAATGTCTGTTAGCAAATAAGATTCTGGACATTTGCATTATTCCTAACAATGCTGTCTTAAACCTGTCATACTTCATATGCAATACAAGTTGATCTGTTTCCAGTTGTGTGGTGCCTGTATTTCAAAGGTCTGGTTTCACTAAGAAAATGTCCAGTAGACATTGAGAATTATGAAAAGCAAGAATGAACTTTAAAATAATGTGTATTCAAAAGTTATGTGATGTTTGTTAGTACTTCCAAAATATGTCAGATTCCTAATTTATTGTTCTACGCAATCCTGAATTAGGATGGATGTCCTGAACTATTGAATTCTCTTGATAGTTTTTTGGTTTTGTGGGAGGAAAATCATGTCTGACAAACTTGAGTGAGCTTTTTGAGGAAGTAACCAAGAAGATTGATGAATGCAGAGTGGTAGGCATGGTTTACTTGGACTTTAGTAAAGCATTTGACAAAGTTCTGCATGGGAGACTAATTATGTAAAGCTAGCTGATGTGGAATTCAGGGTGAGCTTGCCAATTGGATGCAAAATTGGCTTAACGGTAGGAGACAGAGAGTGGTGGTGGTGGGTTGTTTTTCGTACTGGAGGCCTTTTATCAATGGTGTTCCACAGGGACCGGTGCTGGATTCACTTTTGTTTGTCATTTATATAACTGATTTAGATGAGAATATAGAAGGAATGTTTAGTAAGTTTGCAGATAACTCCAAAATTGGTGGTTTGTGAACAGTAAAGAAGGCTATCTAAGATTACAAAGAGATCTTGATAAATTGAGTCAATGGGCTGAGGAGTGGCAGTTGGAGTTTAATTTGGATAAGTGTGAGGTATTGCATTTTGGTACAACAAACAAGGACATGAATTGTATAATTAAAAGTAGGGCCTTGTATAGTGTTGTAGAACAGAGAGACCTAGGGGCTCAGATACATAATCCTTTGAAGTTTGTGTCACATGTAGACAGGGTGGTTAAGAAAGCATTTAGCATGCTTACTTTCATTGCTCAGATCTTTGAGTATGGGAATTGGGATGTCATGTTGAGGTTGTACAAGACATTGGTGAGGCCTCTTCTGGAGTACTGTGTTCACATCGCTTTGTAATAGAAAGGATATTATTAAGCAGGAGACGGCTCAGCAAAGATTTCCTAGGATGTTGCCAGGAATGGAAGGTTTGAGTTAAAAGCAGAGGCTGGATGCACTGGGGCTTTTTTTCACTGGAGCATAAACGTTTGACAGGTGATCATATAGAGGTTTATAAAATCATGAGGGATATAAGTAAGGTGAATGGCAGGTGTCTTTTCTCCAGGGTGGGGGATTTCAAGACTAGGCGGCATATATTTAAGGTGAGAGGAGAAAGAATTTAAAAAAGACATAAGGGGTAACTTTTTTTTTACGCAAAGAGTGGCTTGTGTGTGGAATGAACTTCCAGAGGAAGTGATAGACATGGGTTCAATCACAACATTCACAAAACATTTGGAGAAGTACATGAATAAGAAATGTATGGAGGGCTATGGGCCCAAGTGCAGGTAGGTGAGACTAATTTAGTTTTGGATTATGGTTGGCATGGACTAGTTGTACTGAAGGGTCTGTTTCCATGCTGAATGACTCTGAATCTATAAGCTGTTTAGTGCTGCAACATGACTGACCAACAGGAAGTAATGTTTGTGTGGCAGTTTCAAACAGTTTTTCTTGCTTTCTTTCTCAACCTTTCCCCCTTTCTCTTTTCCTGTCTCTTCCCTGTGTCTCATTTTTGTCTGGCTGAGAAACAAATTATTGGTTATTTAAATTGTCAACTGACTATATTGCCAAAATTGAGATCAAGTTGAAAAGTTAAAAGGTTTGTTATGTGGTTTCATTACTCAGCACTATATTGTAAGTTTACTTCTTTTGGTTCAGTGGATGTTTTTACTTCATCTGTTGTTCACTGTCAGAGACAGTTGGGCTCAGTGATTGACCTGGCTGTTCATTAGGAGGCATAATTGAGTGATTACAGATTAACTCCAGCGCTTCTGCTTTATCACATCTGGACTGAAATTTGAAAGAAGCATTTTCATGTCATCATGTACCTGGTTGGGTTTTCTATTTCTGCATTTGTGATTTTCTACTCATGCCCTTTAATTGAGAGAAAATTGTATGCTAGCAAATGCAGAACTAGAAGACCTGGCTATCTCATCATTCCACTGAAGTGCTGTGTCACTGTTGTTGTAATGCAGCATCATTATATCTGTTGGTGTGCAATCTTGTACCATATCTGTAATATTTTTAATTGGGAATCTCTCTCTTTCCTACGCATTGTCAACTTTTTAATTTTTCATATAACTGCTGTTCTGGACTGCAGTAATACCAGAATGATTTGTGCAACAATTCAGAGGCATATTAACAATTATGAATGAATTGAAATATCAGAAATTATATTAATCCAATTATTGTGCTGACTTCAGAAAAGTAATATTCTTCTTGTAATTTCAGAATGCGCAATTTATTTTTACTTTTGTTCTTGGAACATGGGAAAGGCAACCATTGCACCAAATAATAATTAGTAACTAGTGTAGTCAGAAGTCACACAAATACATACATATGGTTGCATTCAAATGAATGGCAGACCACGGGGAACTGGATGGTTCCTTTCCCTGAAGAACACTAGTGAGCAAATGGGATTTTATAACACTAACTTTCATCATTATTTTTCTTTTTCCCTCATGCCAGTCCACAATTAACATAAATTATTGAATCTAACTTTACAACCTGCCATTGATAGATTGAATTTGTGACCTTAGATTTATTAGAACCATCCCAATATTAATGTAACTCATGCTGTGAATGCTTCACACTTGGTGCAGTTTAATCCAGTGCATCTCAGAAACTTGTACTTGTGGCAAACAACTCTGTACCTGTTCTTTAAAGGACATTTGGTAAATAAAATCTATAGAGGCACTAAATATTCCTAAACATAATGGGACCTACATCCAGTGATTAACCATAAAAGTGTAACAGGACAGATGAAATCTTTTTGCCTTATGTACAGTTTTGTTGATTTCATTTACATTTCTTCACATTATTCAAACAACTAATTATATTTTCAAAAAAGAAACTAATTATTAACTTACTACAATCATTAATAAAGAAGAAGGTATTAAAATATAATCAATGCAGATGCAGCTTTGGAAAATAAAAGAAAGGACCTACTGCATTAGCCTTTGTCTAATTGTGCTGTCAAACCTAAAGATTACTGTGAGTTTATTATATTTATATTTGCAATTAAATCTGTAGTGTAGAAGTTGTATGCTGTTATTCTGGTGAAATAATAAATGGGAAATGAATGTTAATTAATGGAAGTTCAATAAATATATAAAAAGCCTGAATAATACACCTTCATTGACTATTACAATATTCAGAAAATACTTGTGGACAGTAATGCATTGGAAATCAAACCCTGCTATTCCCAGAGTCATTACAAAAGTTCAAGATTATAAAAATTTGCAGAATTCCCCAATTTACCTGTCTTTTACACCCGGGTTGACAAAAAGCATGGACAAAGTTTCTGCACTTACGAATTACTAATCGTTACAAATAAATAGATTCTAATTACAGATAATTTTGAAGCATTCACAAACAACTCAATGATTTGAAATTCTAAAACTCTAATCCCCTTATAAATTTTCCTCAAACTACCCCTTCCCCCCGCCCCACACACGCACACTTGATATGAGATATGAGAAGAGGAAAAGACTGAGAAGGCAATTCAGTGATCCTGTCCACATGGTTCACGAAGCTGATCATTTTACCGATCAGAATGCTGCTTCTTGATCTTCCTTCTTCCAGGTACTTCCGCTGGTTTGCAGGAGGCACAGGCGACTGTAACAGTCTCTGACTTATTAAAAATCATAACTTATAGCAACTAACAAGGAAAAACAACCCAACTATCTTCAGGCTTGAGATGCTTTTCACTGCAGAACAAAAACGGCTCCTTACCTTCCAGAGGTCCACTGTCTTCTGGGCTGAACATTCACACTCCCAAGCTGTTCATCTAGATGGCAGCAAATCACATTGTTGTTGGCAGGAGAGGCTTTTGTCACCATTTCACAGATCAATGAGCTGCTTGTTGCTGGCCAAATCTCCATTCGTACATTGCCACCTGGCTCCAACTCATCGGTAACTAGGCTTTCTGCAGTGTTTGAATCAATAGCTGTGTAAATAGCACTTACAATGTGTGTTGAGTAACTTATGTAAGAAGTGCAGTAATTTTTCAGCAATCCTTGACTTTTAAACCAGTCCTTTCCCATTTTAGTCCACGGTCAAAAGTAACAGAAAAATAAAAGATAAGGTCTTCATAGCTTAAAGAAAAACAACTGTTTTAAAAACAAAACTTAGAGCGTAGTGGTAATATGCCTACCTTTGAGTCAGGAGGCCCATGTTCAATTCCTACCAGAACTGTGTAATAACATCTCTGAGCAGGTTGATTAGAAAATATCTAAAACTCATTCAGGGGATGTTAGTTTTGCAGACTGTGGTGTCATTAATTGTCCACCCCTAACGCCCTTGAGAAGTTGGTGATAACCACTGTAGTCCATGTGCTGGAGGTACACTCTGTGTGTTGTGAGGGATGGAGTTGCAGGATTTTGTCCATGCAACAGTAAAAGAATGGCAATATATTTGCAGGTTAGGATGCTGAGTGGCTTGGAAGAAAGCTTGCAAGTTGTAGTGCTCTCATAAACGTATGCTGCCCGTAGCCTTCCAGATGGCAGTGATCATGGGCTTGGAAGCTACTGTATGAAGAGCTTTGGCAAATTTCTGCAATGCATCTTGTAGCTGGTACACTGCTGCTGCCATGTGCAGTGGTGGAGGAAATGAGTGTTTGTACATGGGCAAGTCCTTTAGGCAGCTTTGTCCTGGGTGGTGTCAAGCTGCTTGAGTGTTGTTGGTGCTGCAGATCCAGGCAAGTCAGCAGGATTCCATCCTACTCCTGATTTCTACCTTGTAGATGGTGGTCAGGCTTTGGGAAATTGGGCATTTAATTACTCGCTGTAGGATTCCTAGCCCCTGACCTGTCCTTGTAGCCACAGTATTTATATGGGTGGTCCAGCTCATTTTCTGGTCAATTCTAACCCCCAAGATGTTGATAGTAGGATGATCACTGAATGTCAGAAGGTGATAGTTGCATTCTGTCCTGATGGAGATGGTGCTTGCCAAGCACTTTTGTGGTGTGAATGTTACTTGCCATTATCAGCCCAAGCCTGGATATTGTCCAGGTTTTGTTGCATTTGTACATGATTTATTGAGTATCTGAGGAGTCACAAGTAGTACTGAACATTGTGCAGTCATCAGTGACATCCCCAGTTATGATCCTGTGATGGAGGGAAGCTTATTGTTCAGTCAGCTGAAGATGATTATTGCAGCTGTGCTAGATCAGCTTGGCTATAAGCATGACTAGTTCTGGAACACATCTTCAGTATTATTGCTGAATGTTGTCAGGGCCCAAAACCTTTGAACTATCCAGTCGTGGAGGGATTTGAACCTATATTAGCAGTCCAACAATGATATCAATACACTGTTGCCTCTCCAATTTAAAAAAAAATGCAGAAAAATAATAACTTTGCAGTTCAAACTCTCATATCCCTAATGGTAAATTTAGTAAAATCTTTATTATTTTGATGGTTTGATCATCAAGTACAAAACTTCACTGGGAAACTAAAAAAGTTTTATCTATTTACTGTATTAAGATATAAAATTTTAAGAAAAAATAGCCACTGGAACCTGATCACATGCTGTTGATTTCAGTACACAACCACCTCAAACAGAAAAAGTCAGCATGAATAACATCACATCAGCCATATTTGATACAGTCAAAAAATTCATTGGAGATTATAGAATGAAGACATTTTGCAAATTTGAAAGGTCTTTTAGAAATCCTCAGCCGTCTTGAAAAATTAATATCTTCCATCATCTCAATTAAGTTGCCATATTGGTTAAAAAATACAAATTAAATTAAATTTAAATTTAAAAAATAAAGAAATCAAAACTTTAACTGCTTTTATAAAACCAAGAACTGTGGATGCTGGAAATCTGAAACAAAAACAGAACTTGTAGTAGAAACTAAGCAGGTCTGGCAGTATCTGGGGAGAGAAAGCAGAGTCAGTGTTTTGGGTCCAGAGACCGTTCCTCAGTTCTGATCCACGTATGCTGTCAGATGCACTGAGTTTTTTCAGCAATTTCTGTTTTGCCTAACTGCTCTCAGTTTAGTGCAAGAACAGCAATCTCTACTACAATAAGTTTAATTAACTAAGACCACAAAACAACAAAATCAGTGTCATACAAAGAGAATAAATTCTAAAATATTCTTCCAAATTAAGAAAATAAAGCACAACTTCTAGTACCTGATGACAATCAAATAATGTAATAGAATTCATTGCACAATCTTTCCACCAGAATAACCTAAGCTTTCAGATCCATTTGATCAATCCACAAATTGGTATATTCATGAAAAAAACAATTCCTAAGATTTTAAACAGCTTCTGGATTGGACACCAAATCAAATGTAGAACAGGTTAGCACATTTTTCTGCTATATGGAATGACACCAAATCATGTGTTACACAAACTACAGATCAATGAGAAGCAAATTATATTTGACAACCTCCCAACAAATTCTGATCAATATTTTACTTCAAGGACAAAAGGATACTGGCAAGATAATGCATCAGCAGCAGAGATCAACTCCTAGGTGTTTCTGTAGATAACTTCCTTCTTGGTTTTTATGTACTATCTAACCATGGAATAGTGAAAACTTTTAAGAACTCATTTTTGACAAAATTGTGGTTGGTATCTTGGGTAAATCAGTCACTGATCTTGTTCAATCAGAGAGGACTTAACTCTAGAAAAATCAGTCTCAACAGTAGTTGATACATAATTTAGAAAACTGTTCTGGAAGCATGATAAACCATTTAGTGCAGAATATTCAACATACTGTGTGTGCTACTAAAGTCAGAATAAACCATCTGACCAGAATCGATAGACCTCTCATTTCAACAATATTCTGCACATAACAACACCAGTGAGAAATTCTAAGCAGTCTAACACTGTTGTATCTTGTCATGGGTGTGGTTCCAAACCTCACATCAGGGAACACAAAGCTGTCCAAATTTTCGCCAACAATGTGCAGCAAACTTTTTATTAACCATCACCTCTGGGACCAGGAGTGTGCCAGCTGATCAAATATTCTAAGTGGTCAAGAGGTACGCATAACTGCAGTAAACCCTGACCAGGTGAAGCTTCGAGGTGTTAACATTCCTCAAAGAATCTATGCAAAACATTAAAACATTATCTTAAATCAATCTAAAAACACACAGTAAGTAATAGAAACATAGGCAGGGTGGCTCAGTGGTTAGCACTGCTGCCTCACAGCACTAGGGTCCTGGGTTCAATTCCAGAACGTCGAATTGGTGACTGTCTGTGTGGAGTTTGCACATTTTCCCCATGCCTGTGTGGGTTTCCTCCGGGTACCCCAGTTTCCTCCCACAGTCCAAAGATGTGCAAATTAGGTGGATTGGCCATGCTAAATTGCCCATCGTGCTCAGGGTTGTTTGGGCTATGTGGTTTAACCATGGGAAATGCAGGGTTACAGGGATAAGGTAGGGGGTGCGTATGGGTGGGATGCTTTTCAGTGTGGATGTGCTGGGCCGAATGGCCTGCTTCCGCACTTCATGATTCAGTGTAATGCAGGGGATATGCACATCACTGTTATATTTTATATAAAGCATAAATACTCAGATAGAGCGGTAGATTACAGCGTTTGAGGTGTATAATTTTGCTGGTTTATCAAGAGTGCCAGTTGATAAGGTGCCAGTTAAAACAAAGTTTGCTGTATTCATTATTGTAAAAAGAAAGTTACTTCTCAACACTGGTCCACACTTTGAAAAACATGCCAAGCCACAAATCAAATTTTACCAACCCAAATGTGCACTCATGCCTTTAAAATACATAATATAAGTTGATCTAATTTCAATAAGGTCCTGCACATTTCGCAAGAAAGATCCCGTGTGTTGGGGTTGATTACTAGTGTTGATAGAGGATTTGCTAACGAAAAGAAGACAGAGACTTGGGGTAAAGAGGGCAATTTCAGTATGACAAACTGTAATTGGTGGAGTGCCACAGGGATCAGTGCTGTGGCCAAAATTATTTACAATAGATGTGAATGATTTGGATGATGGAAGTTAATATCACTGAGTTTGTGGATGCCAGAAAAATAGGTATGAAGGCAAACAGACAGGATAACACGTGAGAATCTACAGAAGGATATGGACAGGTTAATTGAGTGGGCAAAAACTTGGCAAATGAAATATAATGTGGGAAAATACAAGGTTATGAACTTTAGCAGGATTGGGTAGAGAAGCTGAGTGTTATTTAAATGGGGAAAGATTGCACAAAGCTGCAGCACAGAATGATTTGGGGGCCCTTGTGTATAAATGACAAAAAGCTGAGATCCATGCTGTCTGGGTAACACAGAAGATAAATGGACTGTTGGTCTTTAGTTCACAGGAAATAGAGTGAGCCGCAAAGGAAAAAAGACCCTGAAGTGTGTACAGGCCTTCCAGCAGTAGTTAGGGTGTAGGAACGAAAATTAACCAGGATATAGAAAAGGCTTGTAATAAAAGCATTATTACAATAATCATGGGAGATTTCAATATGCAGGGGAACTGGCAAAATCAAATTCATAGCAGATCTCAAGGAGAGGAATTTGTGGAATGTCTACAAAATTTTTTGTTTGTGGTAGGGCCCTCTAGAGAAGAGGCAGTGCTGGATTTGGTGTAATGAACCAGATTTAATTAGGGAGCTTATAGTGAAGAAACCCCTAAGGGTCAGTGACCATAATAGTTCACCCAACAATTTGAGAGGGAGAAGTTGGAATCAGATGTAACAGTTTAACAATTGAGTAAAGGTAACTACAAAGACATGAGGGAGAAGCTGGCCGGAGTTGATTGAAAGGGGAGCCTAGCAGGAAAATAGTGGGGCAGCAATGTCAGGAGTTTCGGGGGTAATTCGGGAGGCACAGCAGAAATTCATGCCAAAGAAGAAGAAACATACTAAGGGGAGGACAAGGCAACCGTGGCTGACAAGGGAAGTTAGGAGCACTATAAAAGAAAAAGTATACAATGTGATGAAGATTAGTGGAAAGCGAGAGCATTGGGAAGCCTTTAAAAATCAACAGATGATAGCTACAAAAACGATAAGGGGACGAAGGTGAAATATAAGAGCAAGCTAGCTAATAATATAAGAGAAAATTGCAAGAGTTTTTTTTTCATATATCTAAAAGGTAAGAGAGAGGCAAGAGTAGACATTGGACCACTGGATAATGAGGCTGGAGAAGCAGGAATGGGAAACAGAGAAATGGTGGAGGAACCGAACAGATATTTGGCATCAGTTTTCATAGTTGAAGACACCAGCAGGATACCAGAACTTCAAGAGAGTCACAGTACAGAGGTGAGTATTGTGGCTATCACTAAGAAGTTGTTGCTAGGAAATCTGAAAGATCTGAAATTGGATAAATCATCTGGGCCAGATGGACTATATCCCAAAGTTCTGAATGAGATAGCTGAAGAGATTCTAGAGGCTTTAGTGGTGATCTTTCAGGAATCACTGGAGTGAGGGAGGGTTCAAGGATCTGGAAAAAGGCTGATGTCACACTCCTGTTTATGAAGGGTGGGAGGCAGAAGAACGGAAATTATAGGCCAGTTAGCCTGACCTCAGTCATTGGTAAGTTTTTAGAGTCCATTATTAAGGATGAGATTGTGGAGTACTTGATAGTCCGTGGCAAAATAGGGCTGACTCAGCCAGTATCTTCTAGGGGAGGTAATGTATGAGAAATCTGTTAGAATTCTTTGAGGAGGTAACAAGCAAGCTAGAGAAAGGAGAGCCAATGAATGTGATCTATTTGGATTTCCAGAATGCCTTTGACAAGCCTTTGCCACACAGGCTGCTGCTAAATAAGATGACAGCTTATGGTGTTCGGGGCAAGGTACTGGCGTGGATAGAGGATTGGCTTGCTGGCAGAAGGCAGCAAGTAGGGAAGAAAGGGTCTAGTTCAGGATGTCAGCTGGTGGAATTCTACAGCGGTCTGCATTGGGACCACAGATATTTTCTTTATGCATTAAAGATCAGGATGAAGGAACTAAAAGCTTTGTTGCTAAGTTTGCAGGTGACACAAAGATAGGTAGAGGGACAGGTAGTGTTGAGAAGCAGGGAGGCTGCAGAAGGACTTGGACAGGCTACGGTAGTGGACAAACAAGTGGCAGAAGGAATACAATGTGGGAAGGTGGGAGATTATTCACTTTTGTAGGAAGCGTGGAGGAGTAGACTGTTTTCTAAAAGTTGAAAGGCATCAGAAATCTGAAGCTCAAACAAACTTGGAAGTCCTATTTCAGGATTCTCTTAACATGAAGGTTAAATTGAGTTTGGAAGGCAAATGCAATGTTAGCATTCATTTCAAGAGGGCTAGAATTAAAGAGCAGAGATGTATAGCTGAGACTATATAATGCTCTAGTCAGACTGAATTTGGAATATTGTGAGCTGCTTTGGGCCCCATATCTAAGGAAGGATGTGCTGGCCTTGAGAGTAAACCAGGAATTATAGATTAGTCAGCCTGACATCAGTAGTAAGGATAGAGTCCATTACAAAAGATTTAACAGCTGAACACTTGGAAAACAGTGGCAGGATCAGACAGATCCAGCATGGATTTACAAAAGTGAAAACATAATTGACAAATCTTCTGGAATTCTTGAACGATGCAACTTGTAAATTTGGTGAGGGGGAGCAAGTGTGTGTAGTTTATTTGGATTTTGAGAAAGCTTTCGACAAAATCCCACATACAAGATTAGTATGTAGAATAAAGTACATGGGTTTGGGGGTAGTGTATTGAGATGGATTGAAAACTCATTGGCAGACAGGAAACAAAGAATTGGAAGAAATGGGCCTTCTTCTGAATTGTAGGCAGTGACTAGTGGGATATTGCAGGGATCTGTGCTAGGATTCCAGCTATTTACAATATATTAATGATTTAGATGAGGGAATTAAATACAATATCTCAATCAATATAATATCTAAATAAAGACATAATTTATAGATGATGCAAAGCTGGGTGGGAGAATGAACTTAGGAGGATGCAAAGATGCTTCAGTGTAATTTGGACAAGCTGAATGAGTGGGTAAATGCCTGACGGATGCAGTATAATATGGCTAACTGTGAGGTTACCCACTCTGGGAGAAAAAACAGGAAGGTGGATCATTACCTGAATAGCTATAAATTGAGAGAGGGGATGTGCAATGAGAATTGGGTGTCTTCATACACCTGTTACTCAGGATAAGCATGCTGTTCTAGCAGGCAGTGAAGAAGGCAAATGGTACGTTGGTGTTCGTAGCAAGAGGATTTGAGTATAGGAGCAGGAATGTCTTGCTGCAATTAAACAGAGCATTAGTGAGATCACACCTGGAATATTGTGAGCAAAAACTGCTTATCTGATTTCTCATCCTTATCTGAGAGAGCTTGCTCTTGCTGTAGAGGGAGTACAATGAAGGTTTATCGGACTGATTCCTAGGATAGCAATACTGACATGAGGATTTGGTTGGGATTATATTTGCTGGCGTTCAGAAGAATGAGTGGTGTGATCTTGTAGAAACCTATAAAATCCTAACAGGACCGGACAGGGTAGTTGCAGGAAGAATATTCCTGATGCCTGAGGAGTCCAGAACCAGGGGTCACAGTCAAAAGATGCAGGGTAAATCATTTAGGACTCAGATGCAGAGAAATTTCTTCACCCAGAGACTGCTGTGTCTGTGGAATTCGCTACCACAGAAAGAGGTTGAAGCCAAAGCACCATGTGATTTCAAGAGGGAGTCGAATATAGCACTTGGGGTTAGTAGCGCCACTGTTTAAGAAAGGTGGTAAGCAAAAGCCAAGGGACTGTAGACCAGTGAGCCTGACATCAGTGGTGAGCAAGTTGTTGGACGGACAGGATTTACATGTATGTGGAAAGGCAACATGGCTTTGTGCATGGGAAATCATTTCTCACTAACTTGATTGAGTTTTTTGAACAAGTAATGAAGAAGGTTGATGAGGGCAGAGCAGTGGGCGTGATATATATGGACTTCAGAATGGCATTTGACAAAATTCCTCATGGTAGACTGGTTAGCAACGTTAGATCACATGGAAAACAGGGAGAGCTAGCCATTTCGATACAGAATTGGCTCGAAGGTAGAAGACAGGATGGTGGTGGAGGGTTGCATTTCAAACTGGAGGCCTATGACCAACAGAGTGCCAAAAGGATCAGTGCTGGGTCCACCGCTTTCTATCATTTATTTCAATGATTTGGATGTGAACATATGAGGTATGGTTAGTAAGTTTGCAGATGAAACCAAAATTGGAGGTGTAGTGAACAGCGAAGAAGGTTATCTTAGAGTACAACGGAATCTTGATCAGATGGGCCAATGGGCCGAGGAGTTACAGATGCAATTTAATTTAGATAAATGTGATGTGCTACATTTTGGAAAGGTAAATCAGGGCAGGAGTTATATACTTAATGGTAAGGTCCTTGGGAGTGTTGCTGATCAAGGAGATCTTGGGGTGCAGGTTCATAGTTCCTTCTATCTGCTGTGTATTGTTGTAGACTTTCGCCACCTATTTGTGGACTCATGAATCACGACAGGACTTAAGGAGCAGTAGGAGAAAGAAGGAAATATGTACAATAAATGTAGAAAGTAATCTAGGTAACTGGTTTGAAAATGTATACAACTGCAAATCAATGATTATGACTGGAAGAAAGCTTGGGGAGAGATTTTGTGAAAGGGGTTCTGCAACCTGGAGCAACCTTGTAACGATGTCATAGAGCTATGTATTATTGAGCTTAAATATCACTGTGTAGGTGGACTTAGCTACATATTAGACAAGTATAGACGAGACTACACCCCTCTCTCTGGAACACTGATATGAGCACATGGACGTGAACATACGGAGAACATAGATTAGTCCTCAACAATGTAACTGTATTCAGAGACTGGTATATCTATGATTACTGTGCATAGTAGTATTTAGTATTTCATCATGATGGAAGATGACAGCAAGCTCACTTTATGCAGTCATTCCTAGCTGCCATCTCTATGTGTCAGTGAGGCTTCAAGCATCTAGATCCCCTTCCTATGCAGCCATTATAGTTTGCATCTCCCCAGGTCTCCAGCCAACCGTCCATATGAACCTGCACCTGGCCACTTTGCTGCCCCTGGCCCCTGACATGAGGTGACCACGCCAGGTATGATTATACATTGAACCCTGCACCTTACCCTCTCCCCAACTACCACCATGCTTTGAAGCAAGGGTGCACCTGTACATGGACAAACCCCCTTCCCATATGATTCTGTTTCCATCCATGTTTTTCTATACTCTCCCGCTTTATAAATACAATCACCTCTACTTCACAATTGTCATTCCCCTACTTCTCCCAGCTTGCAGCCCCTAATTATCACTTCCCGTGGCAGTGGTCCTCTTTTCCCCTGGTTTCTCTGGACAAAACAATGGACTAACCATTGGCTTGCCCACTTGAGCAGACCAACTGTACAGTCCTGGATGAGAAGTGTCCAGACCCCTGATTGATGCCTGCACATCTCTTCAACTGCATTAAACTGGCTCCTGTGGATCCACAGAACTTAGCCTGACTCCAGTCCTTGAACTGCAAAGATACAGATGCACTTTTCAAGAACACTCCATCCAGATGCGTGACTGTGTCCAATCCAGAATCAGAGGCTCCTCTAATTGATGGATGTTTGCATAGAATTTGGTGAGGACAGCACCCCAAAGGTGTTGCGACATGGCTGCTTGCTTTCTGCACATGCAGTGTGTTTGCCACATGAGCTTCTGGCATGTGGCACAGGTATGAGCTTGATGCAGTACAATTCCATGCAGTAACATGAGGACTGCTGATCAGGAAAGCAAGCTGTATGATTGTGTGATTATGTTAAATAGCAAAGGCAGAATTGACATGAGTATCCAGGTAGGTGATCACTAAAAGAACCAGTGACCAGCCAAGGTGCAGCTTAGTCCAATCCATGAGCTGGGTGCCTGGCCTTGCATGCATTATATCCTGCAGCAATGTTTCAATGATAGTTGCTGCTATGCTGAAGACTGACCTCCTTATGGAATCTGCAAGAAGGAAGAGAGGTTCCATGCAGATCCTGAGGGCTTGGCAATTATTGGATTACAATATAAATGGATGACAGGTGCATTTCATTGATGCCCATAATGTATGTCCTGAGATGCTGTTGTGTGGTTAAAATATGGCCAGCTATTTAGAGCAATGAGCTGAAGTCACCAGGTACCCACTTTGACTTGCATGTCAAGAATACCCAGTGTCTAGTTAGCTTGAGGTGAGCAGTAGGATGGGAAGCTGTATGTGAATGAGACAAGATGGGCAGTTAATATGATCATTAACAAACAATAATCTGCCTTTGTAGGCAGTTTGCCACTGCTTAGTAAGAATGTTGCCTCGATGCTCAGGAATTAGTTAAAAGATGCAGCGAGTTTTTCCCAACATTGAGATGGGTTTTGCTGCACTTCTTATGTGAATCTGCCACATTTCTCAGCGTATCTCATATTGTTGAGGACCCAGTAAAATTTCTGTCAAAGTGTAATAAATTGTGTTTGAAATATAATCCTGATGAAATTTCTTGACTTTGCCTTCTGATGGGCCAATATGTCTAGAACCCAAACTCATATGGTGACATCATGATAAAAGATGTGGCACTAAATCTTTCTTAGTCCGCAAGATCAACAGAATGTACCGAAGGCCATAAAATTTTCGTGGGTGCAAATGGCATGTTGTTCAAAGGTCGAGTGTAAAGGAATATTATTAAGATGGTGTTAAGGGTTTTACTTGCAAAAACCTACATTTTTACTGATGCAGGAAAAAACAAAAAAAATTCCCACTTGTCTGAACACCAATCCCTATGCATTCCAGAAACAAAATTTAAATTGGTCTCAACGAGCAGCAAGGATCTAGGATCCTGTTCTGAGTAGTCAATTTTTGTAACTCAGTTTCAATATCTGTGGGCTATATTATTCATTTCCATAACCATAATGGATCAATAATTTTACCATTTGGAAGATTAATGATAGTTTCTTTATCATTTCACGCTTAAATTGTTTTAAAATTACCAAGAATGTAATTAATATAGTTTTGCCAATCAATTAAAAGTTGGGTGGGAGGCTGAACTGACGAGGATGCAGAGATCCTTCAGGGCGATCTCGACAGGTTGGCTGACTGGGCAAGATGCAGTATAATTTGGATAAATGTGAGATTATTCACTTCGGAAGCAAAAACAAGAGGGCAGGTTACTACCTGAATGGCTGTAAATTGGGAGAGGGAAGTGTGCAGCAGAACCTGAGTGTCTCTGTGCACCAGTCGCTGAAGGTAAGCATGCAGGTGCAGCAGATGTTAAAGAAGGCAAATGGTGTTGGCCTTCATTGCGAGAGGTTTTGAGTACAGGAGCAGGGATGTGTTGTTGCAGTTGTACAGGGCCTTGGTGAGACCACACCTCGAATATTGTGTGCAGTTTTAGTCTGCTTTTCTGAGGAAGTATGCTCTTGCTTTCGAGGGAGTGCAGTGAAGGTTTACCAGGCTGATTCCAGGGATGGCGGGTCTGAGGTATGAGGAGAGATTGACTAGGTTGGGATTATTTTCGCTGGAATTCAGATGAATGAGGGGGGATCTCATAGAGACTTATAAAATTCTAACAGTACTGGACAGGGTAGATGCAGGAAGGATGTTCCCGATGGTGGGTGTGTTTAGAACCAGGAGTCACATTATGAGGATTCGGGATCAATGATTTAGGATGGAGATGAGGAGACATTTCTTCACCCAGAGAGTGGTGAGCCTGTGGAATTCATTACCACAGGAAGTAGTTGATGCCAAAACATTGAATGTCTTCAAGAGCTGACTAGATGTAGCACTTGGGGTGAATGGGATCAAAGGTTATGGGGAGAAAGCAGGATTAGGCTATTGAGTTGGATGATCAGCCATGATCGTGAAGAATGGTGGAACAGGCTTGAAGGCCGAATGGCATCCTGCTGCTCGTATCTTCTATGTTTCTGCCTTTCCAATAAGGAAAGTTCCATTTTTCCTCCATTTATCTTTTCAATATTTGCTGGAAGATTTTCTTAGAAAAAACACAAGATCTTTGAAAAATAATTTTCTTGCATTAGCAATTTGGCCAGTTAGGTAATCATGCTTTACATCTTATCTTAATAACAGTTGAGATTTTAGTACATTGATCTAATTCCATTCTTGTATGATTTGGGTTGCATGCCCTGTGATTTCATGTAATTATTGTGTTGCGTTCTTAAGTTTATCAGAATTTTAAGCATCTTATAGACCAATATTGTGATTTTTTTTTACTTTGTTGAGCACACTTGTTTTTAATTTTCATCAACAGTCCCAATGTGCTCAATATACAGCGGATAGAAGAGAAGAAGAGAAGATGTGTGATCATCTCATTAGTGCTGCGAAGCATCGAGATCATGTTACAGCCAATCAGTTAAAACAAAAGATTCTCAACATCCTTACAAACAAGCATGGTGCATGGGGTACCATCTCTCAGAGGTAGGTTTTCATTACTTGGAGAAAGCTGTTACGTAGCATAGCGACTTCAGTACCCATGTTGGAATTGTCCGGGCATAATGTAGCTGGATTTTCTGACCCTTTCTGAAAAGTCATGTGTTATGAAAGTGCCTGATGATATGGTCTTATAAAAATAGGTTTCTTTTGCTTTTGCTGCCCTATCCTCAGTGTCAACGTCATGTGTTTGGAAGGTGGTGTCGAAAGTGCCTTAGTGAGTTGCTGCACTGTATTGTTTCAATGTTACACATGGTTGCCACTGTGCATTATTTGTGTAAGGAGTGATTGTCAAATGTGGTGAATGGGATGTCCAAAAAGGCGTGCTTTGTCCGACATGACTGGAATGTGTCTTTGGAATGATTCCCATCAAGACAAATGGAGAATATTTCACTAGACTCCTAGCATGTGCTTTGTAAATGATAGACAGGCTTTGAGGAGATAGAAGGTGAGTTACTCATAGCAGAATTCCCAGCTTCTGGCTAGAATTTTGTAGTCATAGCATGTATATGGATGGACTAGTTCAGTTTCTAGTCAATGGTAAGTCCCAGAATGTTGATAGTAACAATTTAATAATGCTAATGCATTGGAATGTCATGAGGAGATAGTTAGATTCTCTCTTGTTGGAGATGCTCATTACCTTCCACTTATCAGGCCAAGCCTGAACGTTGCCCAGGATTTGCTGCATGTGGACACAGACTGCTTCAGTGCCGGAGGAGTCAAGAGTGGTGCTGACCTTCACACAATCATCAGAAAGTATCCCCACTTCGGTTAGAGTGAAGTTCATTGATGAAGCAGCTGAAGATGTTTGGACCTAAGACATTACCCTGAGGAACTCTTACAATGATGTTGAGGAGCTGAGATAATAACCTCCAACAACAACAATTTTTCTCTGTGCTAGGTATGACCCCACCGAGTGGAGAATTTTCCTCCTGATTCTGCATTGACCTCAGTTTTGCTAGTGTTTCTTAATGTGGACCTCAAATGCTGCCTTGGTGTCAAGGGTAGACGCCCTTACTTTTTCACTGGAATTCAGCTTTTTTACCTATATTTGGACCGAGGATATAGTGAGGTCAGGAGTTGAGTGACTCTAGTAGAACATAAACTGAGCATCAGTAAGCAGATTATGCTGTCTAAATGCTGCTTCATAGCATTTTTGAAAATTCCTTCCATCACCTTGCTGACGATTAAGAGTAGGTTAATGGGACACTAATATTTCAGGTTGGATTTATCCTTATTCTTATGAACAGGACAAACCTAGAAACTTACCACGTTGTCCATTAGATGCTATATCATAGCTATTCTGAAGGAGCTTGGCTATATGCTAGTACTGGAGCACAAGTGTTCAGTACTACTGTTGATATTTTGTCAGTGTCCAAGTACTTTGCAGTATATAGTTCCTTCAGCTGTTTTTTGATATCTTGGGAGTGAACTGATTTGGTTGAAAACTGACGCAGGGTGTACTTGCCTAATCCAGCAGCCTTGGGATTGGGCCTTTGCTGGACCAGAGAATTTGCCATGAATATTCCATGCACCAAAACTGTAAAAGTGAAGGTCTTATTTTGATTGATATCACTCAAATGCCTAATGAACGAATGATTTCCAACTAGAACCAAAAACATTAGGTTCTACAAACTGGATAAAGGGTAACAGAAGTATTTTGAATAAAGACCAATGCAAAGCAACAATAGAGAAATCTGGAAGTACCTTGGGTGCCACAGAGGATGGCAGACCAGAGAATATTGGGTTATGCAGGTACAAACTGAATCAGTGTTGATGGAGCCATTGGGAGAATGCCAAGATGGATCATCCACTTGGCACCTTTGGTTGAAGATAGTTACAAATACTTCAGCCTTGTTGCACTGATATGCTGGGCTCGTCCGTCATTGAGGATGGGGATAGTTTGGAGTCTTCTTTTTGTTTAGGTGACCACCACCATTCATAACAGGATGTTAGATCTGATCAAAAACAAAGTTGCTGGGAAAGCTCAACAGTCTGGCACATTCTGTGAAGGAGAAAACAGAGTTAACGTTTCGGGTCCGGTGACCCTTCCTCAGAACTCAGAGTTAACGAAACATTAACTCTGTTTTTTCCTTCACAGATGCTGCCAGACCTGCTGAGCTTTTCCAGCAACTTTGTTTTTTTCCTGATTTACAGCATCCACAGTTCTTTCGGTTTTCGTTAGATCTGATCTGTTGTTTGTGGAATCGCTTAGCGCTGATTGGTTGGTTGTGGGATTGCTTAGCTCTATTTCACTTGCTATTTCCATTGTTTGACATGCAACTAGTCCTGGCTTGGAGCTACACCATGTTGAAACTTCATTTTTAGGTATGTCTGCTACAGCTGCTGGCATCTGCACCTGCAGTCATTGAACCAGGATTGATCCCTTGGCTTGCTAGTAATGATAAATTGGGAGGTATGCTGGATCATGAGGTTTCCATAACATCATAAGACATAGGAGTAGAGGTAGGCCATTAGCCCACTGAGTCTACTCTGCCATTTAATGAGATTATGCTGATCTGATAATTCTGAATTCCACTTTCCTAACTTTTCCCCAGAACACTTGATTCCCTTGTTGATTGATAACCTATCTATCTCAGCTTGAATATACTTAATGACACAACATTAACAGCCTTCTGCAATAAAGAATTTCACAGATTCACTACCCTTTGAGAGGTTACATTCCTCCTGTTGTCTGTTACAAATGTGCAATTCCTTATTCTGAGATTGTACCCTCTGGTCCTAGACTCTCCCTACAACAGCAAACAACCTTTCTCCATCTACCCTGTCAAGTCCTCTAAGAATCTTGTATATTTCAATAAGGTCACCTCTCATTCTTCAATCCAACAATGATGTAGAGCTGCTGGTGTTGGACTGCAGTGGACAAAGTCAGAAGTCACATAACACCAGGTTATAGTCCCACAGGTTTATTTGAAATCACAAGCTTTCGGAACGCTGCTGCTTCATCAAGTGAAGTGGAGGGAAGCGCACAGGCACAAACTTTATCGTCAGAGAGATCATTGCAGGATAATTCCAGGTAATTAAGAGTGTCAAAAGATAGTACAAATGGTGTGAGTGGAGTGTCAAACCCATCATGCTATTCTAGCCATTTGCTTTGTCTCTAGCAGCATCTTATTTTTGATATTTTGTAATTATCTGTCTGACCTAATTAATTGGATCATAGGTGATCCCTTCATTTGCTGTTCAGCTGTTGACACCTCACTCACACCGTTTGACAATTTTGATCACCTGCAAAGACTTGTTATTCAGTCTATTGACTTGCCACTCACACCATTTGTACAATCGTTTGACACTCTTAATTACCTGGAATTATTTTACAATGATGTCTCCATCTATAGATTCTGTGCCTCTGTACTTCTCTTTACCTGACAAAGGAGCTTGTGAAAGCTTGTGATTTCAAATAAACCTGTCGGACTATAATCTGGTGTTGTATGACTCCTGACTTAATCCAACAAATACAGGCCCAATCTACTCAATTTCCCCTCATAAGACAGTCCCTTCACACCCAGGATCAGGCTAGTTCACCTTCTCTGGACTGCCTCCAATGCTAGGATATCTTTCCTTAGTTAAAGATCCCAATATTGCTCACAATATTCTAGTTGTGGTCTGATTAATGCCTTGAACAATCTTAGCAAAACCACTTTATTTTTATTCTCCATTCCCTTTTACCCACAGAACTTGGATGCCAATTTCTTGTGATTTTAAATACTGTTTGAATTTTGCTGCTGTACCATAGCCCACAGCACCCAATGAATGCCCAGTTTTGAGTTGCTGGACCTGTTTGCAATCTATCCACGTAGCACTACGTCAAAGGCATGCAACATGATGGAAGGTTTTCTCAATGTGAGGATGGGACTTATCTCCAAATTGTTTGGAAATGGTCACTTCTAAACTGTCTCCCATAGATGAATCTACGAAAGATAGGTGGCAAGGGCAAGATTAAGTAAGTCCTTCCAGTTGATGATTCATTCATCACCTGTTACAGACCCAGCCTAGGAACTGTGTCCTTGGGAGCTTGGCCATTTCGGTCAGTAGTGGTCTCATCGAGCTGCTCTTAGTGGAAGTTGAAGTTGCCCCACCAGGAGTACAATTCGTGCCATTGCCAGCCTCACTAATTCTTCAAGTGGTATTAAACATGGAGCACAGATTGATCAGCTGAATAAGTAATAATCAGGTTTTCTTCCTCACTTTTGACCTGATGCCATGAGACCTCATGGGAGCAGGTGTCAATGTTGAGGACTCCAGGGCAACTACAAATGTGTAGTGCTGGGAACTTTGGTGGGTCTGTCCTAGCAGTGGAACAGGATATATCCATGGATAGGTAATGGTGGTGTCTCTGACATAGTCATAGGTACACCCAAATCATACCTTACAATGATTAGCTGTTGCATGACCAGTGTACTGAATAGCCCTCCCGTTTTTGGCACAATACCCCAGATGTTAAAAGAGGAGGGACTTTGCAGGGTCAACAGAGCTGGGTTTGCTATTGTCATTTGTAGTGCTTAGGTCAGTACAGTGTGGTTCATCCTGTGTTCATTCCTTTCAGATTTTGTAGTGATTTGACACACTGAATCATTTTCTAAGTCATTTCAGAAGAGCATTAAGAGTCATTAAAATTGTCACATTTCTTTAGTTAACATATAAATGAGAAAAAAATGTGTTCCATTAAAAATTGTTGCATCCAATACAAAATATTATATTAGCCAAATTATCACAAATTTATTCCAGTGCATATCTACTGTTCAGCTAACTGGTAGATCATTGGTTTTTTTCAAATTGTCAAGAACACAGAATCTTTTAGTTTCAGAGCAATATGAAGGAATTGTACATTGATGCATTACAACGGACCACTAGAATATGAGTGTATGAATTCATCTTTGTGATTTCCTGACCTTTTGTGTTCCTAATCTTGTCCAGTCTGTGAATGATGTCAACTAGAGACAAACTCCAGATGGGCAATTTAAAGAATTAATTTATTCCCTCTTACGGAGATTTCTATTTGTTTATTATAACATTACATTAAGTGGTAGCTATTAACAATTTATGTCCTTGCCCCTTGAAGTACAAAGAATTAAAGATAGATTCCAAATAATAGATGTTAAAATATTTGTCAAAAATAATGTACATTTTATAATAATTATCATGTCTTTCATTAAATTAGACACCAGGATTGCAAATGGTCTGTTTCAGCTCCAGACAGTTGCTGGGGAATAGAATGGAATCAGTGGTTAGAGAACAGAGTATGCAACAAGGCTTGAAGTCATCTGCTTTGATTTTCTTACTATTTAGTATGAGGCAATTTCTGGACTTCCAATACTGGATATCAAACAAGCAGTGAGAAAAGAATGCTGAGACAGGCAGTCAGAAACACAACTAGATTTATTGAAATTAATTACTACTACAATGAAAGCAACTAGCTGCTGAGTGAGTCTCTGGTAAATTATTAACATATGTTTTAACATAAGTTATCACATACGATAGATTGGTGGTAAAGTTAATAAAATATACAAAAAGGAGCATAATTAAATGAATTACATAATTAATTCAAACTCATTAAAGATGGTAGGACAAGTGTTGCGTGAAGGCTGAAGTGTGTGGGAACACCTGGATACCACAATGGTATCCAGGACAAACACCTCTGCAATAAGTGTTTGAACTCTGGTCATCTTTGGCTCAGTGCTTTTGAGTTTTAGGCTGAACTACAGACTCTGCAATGCATTTGGGAGAGTGAAAGTTATCTGGATACTTTGTACCAAGAGGCAGTCTTACCATTTATGATAGTGTCTTATTTTAAATCTTGATATAGCTGGACAAGATTTTGGTGAGGGCATACCTGAGTACTGTGTATAGTTTTGGTCCCTGTATTTAAGAAAGGATGTACGTGCATTGGAAGAGGTTCAAAATAGATTCATTTGGTTAATTCCTTGGGTGAGGCATTGACTTAGCAAGAATGGCTAAACAGGCCTTTATTCAGTAGAGGTTAGAAGAATGAGGGGTGATCTTATTGAAACATACGAGATTTTGAGGAGGCATGACGGGATAGATATTGAGAAGATGTTTCTACCAGTGGGGGATCTCAAACTTGGATATATAGTTGCAGAATAAGGGAGTATTCATATAAAACAGAGATATGAAGAGGTTTCTTCTTAGAAGGTTGTAAATATCTGGAATTCCCTACCCCACGGAATGGTAGAGGCTAGATCACTGAAATTGTTCAAAGAGGAGATAGATTTTTGAAATGTTGAGACAATGAGGAGTTGGCACAGAAGTAATTGAGGCCTAGCACAGGTTAGCCATGATCTGACAGAATTGTAGGGCAGTCTTGAGGGGTTGAATGTCCCAATCCTGCTCCCATTTCATGTATGTCCTGGTTTGGACAGTGATCAGAGACAGGAGAGTATGACTGTGTGTTAGGCAAATATGGGAACCCGGAGTGCAGGAGTCTCAGCCTCTGCAATTGTCCAATAGATTTGAGGTTCTCTCTGCCCGTTTGCGTGACAGTGGGGACTGCAGGTCAAATGTGCATACTGACCATGTCACCGTGGTCCATGAAGCCAGTGAAGTAAGGAGAGCAACAAGGAATATAGTCATAGTATAGGATAGTTTAATTGGAGAGTTAACACTATTTTGTGAAACAAAGCTGTGTTGCCTGTCAATTTGGACATTTCCTCAGGGCGACAAAGGAACTTGCAGTGGGAATATTGTGGCCACTGGTTGTGGCTCATTTAGGTACTAATGGCATAGGTGAAACTGGAAAGAAGTTCTTCATAGAGTGTATGAGGAATGAAGAGCAAAATTTAAAATTAGAATCCCAAAGATTGTAACCTCTGGATTATTACCCGAGCTGTGTGCGAATTTGTACAGGGTACATAATATTTAAGAGATGTATACATGGCTTTAAGATTGGTGTGGGAGAAGTGGCTCCCAGTTTGTAGGCCAATGACAGCAAAGCTGGGGAAAGCAGGGACTGTACCATCGGGAAAGTTTACATCTGAACCACGCTGGTGCCATTGTTTTTGTTAACTGCATATCTAGGAAAGTAGAGAGGTTTATAAACTTAATAGTGAGAGGCAAAGGTAGAAAGAGGTGGTATATCAAAGAGTAGAGACAGGTAAAAAAGGAAAATGATAATTATAGAAAATGAAGGTCAGAGAATGGCAAAAAGGGACAGACGTAAAACCTAGAAATGTACCTGTAATCAAGACTAGATATTACAAAGGTAACACAAAGTCAAAACCAAAGGCTCTGAATGTTATAATGTAACGCATAAAGTAAACTGGTAGTTTACTTTAAATAATTATGATTTGATTGCCATTAGGCAGATGTGGCTGTAGGATGACAATGATTGTGTTCTGAATATTGAAAAATATATGACATTCAAGAAGAGTAGGAAGCCAGGTAAATGTGGAATGGAGCACTGTTGATCAAGGGTGGCATTTGTGCACTAGTTAGAAATGACTTTAGTTCAGGAGATCAGGATGTTGAATTAGTTTTGGGTAAAGGTGAGAATAGGAGGGGGCAGGAGTGTTCTACATGTGCCCCCACTCCTAACAGTAACAAATGTGGAACAAAATATACAAGAAGAAACATTATGATAAAGCAACAGCAATAATCATAGGTGATTTTAATCTACATATGTACTGGAAAAATCAGATTGGCCGTTGTAGCTTCGAGTTCATACCATACTTTTGAGAAAGTTCTTTGGAGTTGCATGTTCTTAAATCAACTAGCCAATAGGTTACATTAGACTTGATACTGTGCAATGAGCCAGAATTAAATAATGACCTCAGAGAAAATGGCACCTCTAGATAAAAGCAACCACAAAATGATTGAATTTTACATCCAGTTTGAAAGGAAGAAGATTGGATTCTAAATGTGGGTGTGAAAACTGAGCTAGCTGAAATGAAGTGACAAACTAGGCTAAACGATAGATCAATGGAGACAGAGTGGCAGACATTTAAGGAAATAATTCAGAATTAGTATATTCCACCAGGAAGAAAAATTCTAATGGGAAGATCCTCCATTTGTGATTAGCAAAAGAAGTTAAGGAAAGCAACGAATTTAAGGAAAAACCTTATGTCTGTACAAATAGCACAGTATGATTAATGATTAAACAGGAGGAAATAAAATTAAAGTATGAGAATAGGCTTGCTAGGAATGTAAAAACAGATAGCAAGAGCTTCTCCAAGTATTTGAAATGAAAATTGTAAGTTAAGTGAGTGTTGACCCTCTGGAGAGAGAGAATGGGGAGTTACTAGTAGATAATAAAGAATGATGGATGAAACGAAAAAAAGATTTTGCTGCAATCTTGTCTGTAGAAGATACAAGAAATATTCTAATAATAGCTATAAATTAGCAGACAGAAGGGAGAGAGGAACTTGATGAAATTATAATCACTAGGGAAGACGTACTAAGCAAACTGATGCAGGCTGACATGTCTGCAGGTCAAAATAGACCTCAATAGAGCTGGCTAATGAGCTAATGGATGTGTTCTGGTTAATCTTCCACAAATCCTTCCATCAGACTGGAAAGTAGCAAATATAGCCCTTTATTCAAGAGGAGAAAGAGGGAGAAAACAGGAAAATATAGGCTACTTAGCTTGATGTCTGTGAATTAAAGAGCTTATAGCTGTGCAGTGTGAGGAAATGGCAGCATAGTGATAATGTCACTGGACAAGTATTCCAGAGCCCATGCTAATGTTCTCAGGGCATGGGTTCAAATCTCATCATGGTGAATGTAAATAAAAGTCTGGAATTAAAAAAAAGCTTGTAATTGTTGCTAAGAAAAATGGTTCACTAATGTCCTTTATAGAAGGAAGTCTGCTGATGTTACCTAATCTGGCCTACATTTTACTCTAGACCCATAGCAATGTAGTTGAATCTTAACTACCCCCTGGCAACTACAACTGGGCAACACATGCTAACCTTAGCAATGAAGCCCACATTCCCATTACCAGAAAAAAAGAGAAACTTAGAAAATCTCAAGGTAAAATTGATAAGTCAGCATGGTTTTGCCAAAGGAAAATAGTGTTTAACCAGTTTATTTCAGCTGTTAAGGATTAACATACGCTGTAGTATGCATAAATGCTTCTTTGCCTGATTGGAAGGATATGATGAATGGAGTCCTGCTGGCATCTGTGCTGTGGCCTCAACTTTTTACAATTTACATCAATGACTTAGATTAGGGTTAGAATTAGATTTTATTGCCATGTGTAATCAAACGCAGAGATACGGGAGTACAGTGAAAAGTGTACAATATCACCATTCGCACTGTCATCTTAGGTACAAAGATACCTAGATACAAAATCTTAGGTACAAAGTAGAAAAATAAGGAAATGAAGTTTAACAATTCAACGTTACAGTCCTTCTTAAGTGCTTAGTCATATTGGGATCACGCTCCCCACAAGGGTTCAACCTTTTCCTTGCTGGGCTCGATCTCCCCCGCGCTAGACTCACTCTCCTCCATACTGGGCCCACTCTCTCGCTATTTTCTGCGCTGCCTCGATCTCCTCCGTGTTGGGCTCATGCTCCCCTGCACTGGGCCCGATTTCCACTGCCTTCCTGAAAAGGTGGTGCAAGCAAAGGCTTTGAATATTTTTAAGACACAGGCAGATTGATTCTTGTTAAGCAAATGAATGAAAGTTTACTGGGGTAAGTAGGAAGGCAAATTTGACATTGCAATTGAATTGCAGAGCAGGTTCGAGTAACTGAATGGTCTACTCCATTCCTAATTTGTCTGTTTGTATGTAAAAATGCCTTGCATCCTGTGAGCACTCTTTGCTACCTGCAATTTGAGTACGAGCAACAGACCACTGGGTGTTTTCTGGAACTTGAGGGCTACTTTTGGCAACATTGCTCATGTATCTGGTGTGCACCCCACTCCCGCAATGGAAGTTATGCTGCCATACAAAATGTAACAGAATAGACTGCTGGGGTGCTGAAACAGTGCTTCTGATACCTGAACCACTCCGGAGGAGACCTGCAATATTTGGGCATGGCAGTCATGAATATCCATAGGGTCTATTGCACAACTTTCCAATGACAGACAATGCAACCATAAATGCAACCCCATTTCTTAATTCACCAAGAGTTACACACTTTTCTTTCCCTCTGTGAAAGATCAATGCGGCATCTATTTGGTAATGATGCTAAAATAAAAATCTATGTAAAATAAATATGCCAAACCCAATTTATAAGTAAAATCATGCCATTTTGCATATAAATATCAACTGCTTGTTATGTGCATTCCCTTCATGCCTGCCTTCTGTGTTGCATTGTCTGTCTTAGAGATCACTCCCCAGAACTTCCAAACCTTTCCCCAGTGTAACCTCATTTTGAGGCTGTGAATCTGCATGTGTATGTCGCGTGGTGCGGGGTGGGGTTTGCTAGACTGCTAAAGGGAAGGAGATTCTGTGAAAGTGTGGATTTGCCTGTTAGTGCAAGATGCAATTGGCTCAGAGTTTGTGGCGGTCATTGCTTCCTTTGAGAGTCTGACTCTTCCATGTCCCTGACTTTGGAAAGCTTAGTCCTATTCTTATAATGGCAACAGGGTTGGTGAAAGCCTGCAGACTTTCAGAAGGAGAGACTGTAGTGAGCCTAAGAAGATCATTTTGACCAGATTGGGTTCCAGAAGACCCCATTTTTGACTAGTATTTTGGCGTAGTCAGTATTATCTGGACTCATTCATTGATGGCAAAAAGGGCACTGTTGGGACATGTTTAACTGACTTTAGTCGTCTGTTAGAGGACTAATTGCTGGGCAATTCAGACAATCCTCAAGCCCGTTTGCAGCCATGATGGCAGCAGTCTGAGCATACATGGCAGCATTAGATGACAGAAGCCTAACCTTTCACTGCAGGATCAACTCATTATGCTGCAGTGAAAGTTTGAGACATTATTGCAGTGTGGTTATTACAATATTAGGGGGCCTCTATACCATTCCCACAAGTTACTTCTTACTTTTATCGTGCCTCTTGTCTAATCAAATCATTTCCGTATCCTGGTTTCCTGAAGTTAGATCATCTCCCTCTATTGTGTTAATATCATCAGTAACTAACAAAACCATCACTCTATATTTTCCTTGCTTCCTGTCCTTCCTAAATGTCCTGTACCCTTCAATATTAAGGTACCAATCCAAGTTATTTTGCAGTCATTTCTTTGTAATGGCTATCGGATCACACTTACTTATTTCCATTTGCACTCCCTGTTTATCTGTTTTGTTTTTACGCTATGTGCGTTCAGATACGGGATGTTTAGGTTTATTCTTTTTGTAACCTCTAGCCTCAGCTGTTGATTTAGTCCTCAATTTCTATTTTTCTGTCCCTTCCTGATGTAGTTTGTTTACCATTTCCTGTGTGATTTCTCTTTGAGCGGGGTATGTCCTACATATCTATAACATTCTAACAGGATTTGACCGGAAATGCCAGGAAGATGTTCCTGAAGACTGGGAGTCCAGAACCAGGATCACAGTCTAAGGGTATGGGGTAGGCCATTTAAGACTGAGATAAGGAGAAATTTCTTGACCCAGAGAGTGGCGAGGCCTATGAAATTCTCTGCCACAGAAAATGGTTGAGACCAGAACATTGAACACTTTCAAGAAGAGGATGGATATTGTTCTCAGGGCTAAAGGGAGTAAATGATATAGAGCGAGTCATTCTGGATCCAGGAGCTCATTCATTCTTATACTGGTTTTAACTAAAAGCATGAAAAACTGACAAGTTAGTTGTTCCTAAACACATCCATACACACAAACCAAATCCCATATGTTGCTAGCTTGAAATTCAAACTCTAATATAAATGCTCCATGCTCGTGTGTAATAAGTCACTTTTGAATTTGTCTGTAAAAAGTTGCAAGATTGTCAAGGCATCCTTAGGAGCGATTTCCATGCAAGGAAAAAAAGTGTGTGAAATTGTAATAAAAACCTGGACTGTTAAGAAAAGCAAAAGAGGGATGTGGGGAAGAAAAGAACACAGCAGCTGAATATCACCATGGAGTAACAAGGTTACTAATCCCAATCATATTGCCAATATTCATAAGAGACAGGGAACATTAAGAAGATAACAACACAGTTCTGAGGAAGGGTCACCGGACCCGAAATGGTAACTCTGTTTTCTCCTTCACAGATGCTGCCAAACCTGCTGAGCTTTTCCAGCAACTTTGTTTTTGTTCCTGATTTACAGCATCTGCAGTTCTTTTGGTTTGTATTTAACATTAAGAACATTAGGAACACCAAAGTCCTGAGAGTGCATTGGATAGCCACAATTATTCTGTCTGAATTTAGGCTTGTTTAAAAAAAAAAACATGCAGCTGAAACTTTCACATCCAACACAGAAATTGATAAACAAGCGATGAAGTTAAGCAGAACTAGTGTGCAACTCTTTGTTTCCAGAGGCAATGCTTTGGACTTGCCAGAGGAAGACCAGAAGGAACCTGTTAAGTTATGAAACATGCTAGAGGTTCAGTTTACTGTAAAAACAAACTTCAGAATTCACCATTTAGAACCATAATCATGATACAGCACAGAAGGGGGCCATAAGACCCCTCCTGTCCCTGTTAACCCAAAAACACCCAGATGAGGGGTGTTAAGGCATTGTAGCTAAATTCACATATGACATCAAGATAGGTATTACTGAAATAGGGAACAGCTGGAGATCGGAGGTGCAGAGGTATTTAGGCGTTCTTGTGCATGAGTCACAAAAAGTTAGTATGCGGGCAGTAATCAAGAGGACTAATGTGATGCTATCCTTTAATATGAGAGGGTTTGCACATAAAAGTAAGAATGCTATTGCTTAATTTGTACAGGGCTTTGGTGATATCACATCTCAAATATTATGTGCAGTAATATGCTGAAGGCAATTCAGAAGGGGTTTACTAGATTGATACCTGGAATGAGTGTATTGTCTTATGAGGATTAGTTAGGTTTGTTGCCACTGGAGTTTAGAAGAATGAAAGGTGACTTCATTAAAGTGTGTAAAATCCATTTGCCAGCATTTTCCCTGTAACCCTTGATTCCCCTACCGATCAAGAATCTATCTCAGCCTTAAATATACACAAGGAGTCTGGCCTCCCAACTCTCTGTGGCAAGGAATTCCAAAGACACTCATCCTTCTGATAGAAGAAATTCCTCCTCATGTCTGTCTTAAATTGGCACCCCTCTATTCTATGCATTGACCTTGTCAAACCCTTTAAGAATCCTTTATGTTCCAGTCAAATCATCTCTCATTCTTCTCAACTCCAGTGAGTAGAGTCCCAATCTCTTAGCCTTTGCTCATAAGACAACCCCGCACCCCCCCCCCCCATACTGGAGATCATCCTCGTGATCCTTCTCTGAACTCTTCCAATGAAATTATACCTTCCCTTAAATAGGGGGATCAAAACTCTCCTACCTATTTTTGCATTGTTATAATACCAGCTGATGTTATTACTGGAGAAGTCAGATACCAGCATGAAATCTGGCTTGATAGATTATGTTTTGTCTTTTATTTAACGAGCTGATCTTTCACGGAAACACAAGCACTTAATGCTGCAGATTTGGTTTGGTTTTAACAATAAAACAGATGTTTACTATGTAAAAGAAAAATTAAAATTGAATGAAAGAAGGAATTTACATATAACACATTTTGAAAGATTTTAAACATGGTAGAAATACAATCCCATCCAATACTATCTGTTGCCAATATTCAGACACCTGAGAGTTTGCTTCTGTATCCTATCTATTGGTTTCTTTCAATTCTCCCTCTTGACTGATAGCTTCTTCCTTGAATATTCACATAACTAAGTTTAGACTTTTCCAGCTTCAAATAACCCCTTCAGGGTTTGAACCAAACATTTCTGATCTGGAATTTTCAAACTAAAATCCTTTCAGTGAGGTGACCTTCTTTCCTAATTCTTCAGAACTACTTTCTTTAGGACTAACTATTTTGTACATCTCATTTCAACCAGGATTGCTACGAACTGAAAAATAAAAACTTTCCAACCTATGCAAAGTAATTCCCATTATCACCCAGGGACTCTCTCTATCATACTGGTTTCAAAGAAAGACTCCAGAAATACTTCAAATTAATCATTAAATTCCCTCATACACCCAGATCAAAGTCCACATACCACTAGTTCAAAACTCAAACTCTAAAATAAACAATATATTTAAAACCTCACATCTTACATCACAATGTTGTTACAAATTTGGTCATGTTACAGTCACTGCCTTCATTAAAGTTGTTAATATTGACCTTCAATAGTTGAAGCCTCAGCATTGATTCTTGTGGGACTCTATTACTTAAGTTTCCCAGTAGGACATGACGGTCTAGGCCCGAAACGTCAGCCTCTCTGCTCCTATGATGCTGCTTGGCCTGCTGTGTTCATCCAGCCCTGCACCTTGTTGTCTCGGATTCTCCAGCATCTGCAGTTCCTACTGTCTCAGATTTATCGCTAATCCGCTTCCTGTTAGTCAACCAATTCTATCCTGGGTATAACACATCACCCCCAACAAAAAGTATAGGTTCTTATCTTGTGTGGTAATATTTTATATGGCACCATATTGACGAATGCCTTTTGACAAATACACAACATATGCTGATTCCTCCTTATTCATACTGCTCAGGAAGTACTAATAATAAATTCTTCAAACATAATGTGCATTTCACACAAACTGGCAGAGTTCAAATGGTTGTGTTGTGATTTTCTAAATGTCCTGTCTCTAGTTCCTTAATAATTGATTCCAGTATTTTGTAAGTGACAGCTGGTTGGCTAAATAGCCATTAGTTCCCTGCTTTCTGTCCTTGTTTAATATTTGCTTCATTAACTACTAGCGAGCATGGTTCTATTTTTAGAGAAGTATTTCCAGAGTGCTATTGACGAAACAGCTAAAGATGGTTGGGGTTGGAATACTATCCTGAGAAATTGGTAAAAAAAATTGAACTTCTGCTTGAATAGCAAGCATTCATTTGTCTATTTCTATTTCCAGCATCTGTTCCAAAAATACTAACAACTGACCACCGAAGGTTCAGTCCTGACAATTGTTCTAAATTAATTTGGATTTGGCATCAACTTTTTCATCTGATTTCTTTGTTTTCTCTTCATTTTAAGACTAGTTATGTTATTACTATAGTCAATGATTATTTTTATTTTCAATTAATCAACATAAATGACACTGGTAATTTAGTCAACATAATTATGTCAATCATGAGACAACAAAGTGTGGAGCTGGAGAAACACAGCAGGCCAGGCAGCGTCAGAGGAGCAGGAAAGTTGACGTTTCGGGTCGGGACCCTTCTTCAGAAATGGAGAAGGGGAACGGAGCTGGAAAATAAATAGAGTGGAGGGGTGGGTCTGGGGAAGGTAAGTGGATGGTGTTAGGTGAGTGAAGGTAAGAAGTGGTGGGGATTGGTCAGTGGGATGGGTGGGGCGGAGAGGTGGGAGAGAAGATGGACAAGTTGTGTCAGGTCACTGTGGTGGAGATGAGAGGGAGGGTTGGACATGGGATGAAGCTGGGAGTTGGGAGATTTTAAAAATGGTGAATTCCATGTTTAGGCCATTGGGCTGTAGGCTCCCAAAGTGGAATATGAGGTGTTGCTCCTCCAGTTTGCGTGTGGTGTCATTGTGGCACTGGAGGAGGCCCAGGATGGTCATGTCACCGAGGGAGTGAGAGGGACAGTTAAAGTGGTTGGCAACCAGAAGGTGTTGTCCCCACCTCCTTGACCTGACACAACATCTTCTCTCCCACCTATCTGCCCCATCCATCCCACTGACCAATCCCCACCACTCCCTACCTTCAGTCACTTATCACCATTCCCACTTACCTTCCCCAGCCTCAAATTCACCTGGACCATCTCCGATACCTCTGTCTCCTTCCTGAACCTTTCCGTCTCTAACCACCTTGAAACTGACATCTATTTCAAACCCACTGACTCCCACAACTACCTGGACTATACTTCCTCTCACCCACCCTCCTGCAAGAATGTGATCCCTTACTACCAATTGCTCCGCCTCCACCCAAGATGGAGCATTCCACTCCTGGACATCCCAGATGTCCTCCTCCTTCAGGGGCCGCAACTTTGCCCCTCCACTGATCAAAAATGCCCTCAACCACATCTATTGCATTTCCTGCACTTCTGCCCTCACACTCCCTCCGCCCCACAAAAATAAAGACAGATTCCCCCTTGTCCTCACATTCCACCCCACCAACCACCGCATCCAGTGTATCATTCTTTGCCGCTTCTGCCACCTACAATCCGACCGCACGACCAAAGAGATATTTCCCTCTCCACCCCATCTGCCTCCAGTAGGGACTGCTCACTCCGTGACTCCATCATCCGCTCCACACTCTTCACTAACCCCACCAGCCCCGGCACCTTTCCCTGCAAACACAGGAAGCGCTACACCTGCGCCTACACCTCCTCCCTCACCTCCATTCAAGGCCCAAAGCAAACCTTTCACATCAGACAGGGGTTCACCAGTACATCCGCCAACTTGATCTACTGTATCCGTTGCTCCCGATGTGGCCTCCTCTACATCAGTGAGACCAAGCAGAGACTCAGAGACCTTTTCGTAGAGAATCTGCGCTCTATACAAGACAAATGACAACACCTTCTGGTCGCCAACCATATTAACTGCCCCTCCCACTCCCTGGGTGGCATGTCCATCCTGGGCCATCTTCCAGTGTCACAATAACAGCACTCACAAACTGGAGAAGCCACACCTCATATTTCGCCTCAGGAGCCTACAGCCCGATTGTCTACACATGGAATTCACCAGTTTCAAGATCTCCCCACCCCGGCTTCATCCCATGACCAACCCTCCCTCTCATCCCCGTCTCCTTGACCTGACGTAATCTGTCCATGTTCTTTCCCACTATCCACCCCACCCATCCCACTAACCAATCCCCACCACTCCCTATCTTCACTCACTTATCACCATCCCACTTACTTCCCCACCCTTCCTCTCTATTTATTTCCCAGCTCCCTTCCTCCTCCCCATTTCTGAGGAAGGATCCTGACCCGAAACGTCAATTTTCCTGCTCCTCTGATGCTGCCTGGTCTGCTGTGTTCCTCCAGCTCCACGCTGTGTTCCTCCATCTCCACACTGTGTTGTCTCTGACCCCAGCATCTGCAGTTCTTGCTATCTCTATGTCAATCATGAGCTACCCAGTATACTTTTGAACACAAATGAACTTGGTCGACAAAATAAGGCTTAATGTGCTATCCATGACAAAATCTGACTGCCTCCTGTTTATGATTTGGAGCAGTAATCCAGGCTGTAAATGTGGTACAGGATTTTTAAAAATACATTAAAATAGGAAGAAAATAGGCATATGTTATATGTATAAATATTTAAGGCTTCTGTCAGAGATGATTAAAGTTTCTCATCCTACCAGTGAGCAAACATTGAATTAATTCAAGAATAGGTGCTAGCAGATCATAAAACAGCAAGACCTGCTATTCTCAGCATTCTGTTAATCCACACTTGTGATAACCTTTGAACCTTGGCCATATTTGTTTATCTGTGACAGAGATAAATGTACCATAGTTACCCGCGTTGTGAGTTCATATCTAATCATTTCTATGTAGAATTATTTATTTTGAGAGTATGTTAAGAATTATACATAATTTTAAGTGTCAACTGTGCCTTTTATAGAAGGAAATTTTGCAAAGTTCTAAAAATGATATTGCTTAATAAATTAATTATTTTCCTGTTACAATGGTGCACTGTTTACTGGCACAACTTAATGTAGATTTGAACAAACTATATTTTAGACAGTGGAAACTTACTAATTTATTTTCACCACTGCATTCATTTATCCCATCATGCCATTTCACACACAAATTTGAATGCAGGTGAACTGAATTTCAGCAATTTGAAATTATTTTAATTTGAAAACATTGATAGAAGGTCTATTGCATAAAGCTGAAGAACCAAAACTAATAGTGAACTACAGCAAATGGGATCACATTCTAGAACTATGTAAATTGTGAATACACAGGTGCGGGTAGTACGAAACTTGAATATTGCTGAAAAAGGAAACTGATGCAGATGTCTTACCCCTTGCACTAATCAGAGCAGAAGCGAGAAAATGCAATCAGATGCATGTACTAATCTCAACCAGGCTATGTTTGAAAAACCAAAAACAAAACATCTGTTGTTGGCTGTGATTCTAACATTGAGCAGCACTGGCTGAAGAAGCCTGAGTAAGTGAAAAGCTGTGGTAACAACTAGTTTCAGACAGCAAGTCAAGCTTTTAACTTGATTCTTCATACGTGCTAGAAGTGGCATGTGTTCAAATGCTGGGACCATTTCTCTAAAGAAAGAAAAATGTTAAAGTCTTATGCATTTTTGATTGCCAGAAAGCTTGGAGACAATTTATTCCCTGTTGTTTTCTTTATGATAAATTGGCCTCAGCCACTCAATTGATTAGCCAACCAAAGAGCACTTTATTCTTCTATGGTAAAAATTGTTGTGATGTTTGAAATTTGGCATTCTTGCATTTGTCCAAGTGCAAGATGCATAGCTTCAGCAAAATGTATCGCTTTTCAGCAAAATTCAAATTGTGAATATTTCACGTTCCTTTTATACATTTTAAGGGATGAAAAACGATAAATAAAAAGTAAATTTGTATTTGGAACCTACATAAATGGTTATAATTGCACTGCACTGCCTAATGATGATACCAGATATTTCATGTTTTTAAAAGTTTCTTAGAAACTTGTCTAAATGTTAAAATTATTTTCAAATGTTCCAATGTTGGTAGTTATTCAGCACTTAAATGTAAGTTGAATTCTTGATGTAGAATGTTCTAAATTAAATGTCGGAAGATGGGACATCCACTGCATTGAAATTAACTATTGGTTCAATTTTTACACAGTAATCATTAACAATAAAGGGATATATAGTGCCCTCAAGGGCAAGAACAGGAATTCTGCAGGCTATTGCTCACATAGTGCCAGGACAAGGGATGATGGCTGGTGAGGAACCTGGAAAGGAAAGAAGATAAATCCATTGTAATGATACTTATTGGAATTTAATAAAGCACAGGTAGGAATAGAGAGGAAGTTCTGTTGAAATAGTATCAAGAGCTAGTTTATTTAGCTAATTTAAATATCAGCTCCTGAGAGTAACAATCTCTGGATTATTGCCTGATCCATGTACAAATTGCTGTTGGGGGAAACAGATTGAGAGAATTAACACCTATTAGCTAGTATAGAAAAGATAGGTTCCTTTTGATGGGACACTGGCACTGACTCTGGGATAGCAAAGAATTGCACCAGCGGTTGAATGCCTCCTGAACTAGGATGGAATGAATGTCTTGGCAGAAAGAGTAAATAGGATTATGGCAATGGATGAAAGCTAATAAAATAGAGGCACAGGTCTACAAGGGACCTGACCACCCTAGATGTAAGCAAAACTGAGCGGGTGTACCTTGGAACGAAAGAGGACTTTGGCAAGGGAATAGTTATAGGAGTTCTACTTTTATTTTATTTGAAAGGCAAGTGTAAGGCACTCTGTTCCAGTTATGATTCCATTGGTCCACCACAAAGCTTTAATCAAAACATACTTTATTCTTACAATGCAATTAAAATGCAACAAAATGAATAATCAGTATAACTTTATGCTATTGACATATTCAACAAGACAATGTATTATTATTCAAATGGTCCAATATAGGCAGCATCCTTTAAACACACCTTTTGCCAAAATGCAATGCAGCAAGACAGTTATTATTCTCATATGCTGTCCCTGTCCAGTGCAGTGGAAAGAAACACTGAAAGAAACAATTGCTCCTTCTGATTTCTAAGACAAAAACTCTTAAGTCTTCAATCTGGCAGCAGAGAGACTTCTAGCTGTCCGTTCTAGCAGGTAACTAATAAAAAAAGGCCCACTGAAAGCAAAGCCAAAGTCCTCAGAGTTTGTGTGAGTCTGACTCATGATTCTTTTCTAAAGCTATTTACAAACTGCTTGCTACAGGAGACACATCGACGCCACTGTGATAAAGCTCCTCTGCAAGAGAAACAGGACAGAACACGTCTCTTAAAGACACAATATTTGTTTTGGTGAGGGAGCGGGATGGTTAACAGAGAGAATAATCTCTGATAATGACGCAGATGGAATTTATCTGTATTTTCAAACCTCCTTTGAAAATTGTCCACTATAGATTAATAAATAAGCTCCAAGCATGTTGAACCAGGGGCAGCTTGCAGAACTGTTTGCTTTCTTTTTGAAAATAAACGAGCAGGGGAAGTGCTAAGCGATGACCACCTCAGACAAGAGAGAATCTAGCCACCACTCCTTGATATTTAATATTATTAGCATTGTAGAATCCCCCATTATCAATTAGCGTTCCTTCTAATTACCATACTAGCTGAGTAGATCTTCGAGTCTGATGTGTGGCAGCAACTTCCACACTCAGAAGTCAATGGTGTGGTTGGCATATTAGTGCTGATCGGCGTGCGCAGCTGTAACTTGTAAAGTGAAAATTGCTATCAACATTGGGATTGCCATCGAATAGAAATTGAACTTGACCAGCCAATTAAATACAACAGCTACAACTCACCTCCTGGCATCCCAAAGCCTATCCATCATATACAAGGTATATCAGAAGTGTGACGGAATACATCCCACTTACCAGGTTGGAGAGTAGTTACAACAACACTCAAGAAGCTTGACGCCATTCAGGACAAAGCTGTTTGCTTGATTGGCACCTCATCCTCAAACATTCACTTCTTCCATCACTGACACAGAGTAGCTGTAGTGTATAACATTTACAAGATGCAGAAATTCACAAAGATTTCTTAGAGACCACCTTCCAAATGCATGGCCACTACAGTCTAGAAGGACAAGGGCAGCAGATGCATGGGAAAACCATCACCTGCAAGGTTCCCTCCAAGTGACTCACCATTTTGACTTGGAAATGTATTGCCATTCCTTCCCTTCACTGGGTCAAAATCCTGTAACTCCCTCCCTAAAAGCACTGTAGGTATACCTACTGCAAATGGACTGCAGCTCACTACCTTCTCAAGGGCAACTATCAATGGGCAGTAAATGCTGGCCCAACCAGGAAAGCCAATACCACCTAAAAGGATTCAAAATAGATAGTTATTCAACGTTGCAGAAGATGGGTGATGATTTTGCACAAGGATCTTTGCTCGATATACTGCTCACAGTTTTTATCAATGATTTGGACTTTGGAATCAAAAACACAATTTCTAAATTTGCAGATTACACCAAGTGTGGAGAGACACGGTGCTGTAGGAGGAGAAGTTAATACCCCAATGTAGTCAAGAGGACTGCAACAAATTTCAGGAAGAAATTAGTAAAATTTCAGAATGGGCAAGTAACTGGCAAGTCAAATTCAACCCATAAATGTGGAGTTGCATATTTAGTACATACAAAGGGATGTAATTTATATAACAGGTGATTTAATCTCACTCAGCGTATAGAGTATAATAGAGAAATTCTTCATTCCATTGGCAAGGAATCTTTAGAGACATTAATAAGAAAAAACATGATTTGAAGGAATAAACTATTTACAATAGATGTTTACACAATGTTGCAGATACATCAGGATATTGTTGTGGTGCTTAACTCTTGATCTACAATCAGATGGTAATGAGTTCAATTGAAGCAACTCCTATGGCTAACTTTCTTTGATCAACTAATGCCAATTAACTTGCAACCCAAACACACAGGGGATGTTTTGCTCCTTGTGGCCTCTTGAACTCACACATTTTGCCCAGATCATTCATGCAGGTCTCTTGCAGCTGTTGGCTCACACCAATACCATCTCCTATCATTCTAGTCACCATCAGTCACTTTGGCTTGCACTGTACATAGCTCTAACTCTTCAGTGCTGACCCCATTCTTGAACTGTACTCCTACCCCTGCTGCTGCCCTACTTTCTCTCTGTCTCAGTCCATAGGCTTCCCAAGCTAAGAGGTGCTACTAGTTGGTTTGGATAAGAATTCATAATAGTTCCATTCCTGCTCCAGTTCTGATTCCTGGTTCTCTAGCGAGCAGCAAAAGCTACCAGTCATGACCTGATTTTCAACTCCTTCTTTGTGTTTGCCCAACACCTCTGGATTCATTCTCCCAGCTTGCCAAAGATACTGCCCTCTTGCAAAAATGGTCCTTTAACTGATGTGCTCTCCCCCATTCTTGCCACCTGCAGTTGTGGGCCATGCTACATGCTTGCCTGTATGAGACTAGCCATCCTGGCAACTAGACCTATTGCATAGTTTCTGTTTACTAAGCAATTGCATGATCTGATTCAATTAAGCAATGACAGCTGGCATATTTGAGTTCACGTTGCTGGCAGATTTCCCTTCCTTCATCATCAATTCAGGTCAATGTTATGGATTGGAATAAAAACCAGCATTTGCTCGAGATTATCTTCTCAGCCCTTCTCTGAACTGGCACTTTCAGGAGGACTCATGATTTTTTTTTCTTGTCTTAGAAGCACATTTTTTCCCTAAGATCTGGATGATGTAATTGAATAAGTCAAAGAAAGATATTTATGGTTTTGTCATGGTTCAGTCTTCTCAACTCCATTCAGATATCTTTCTCACTTCCCTGTTCACCTTTATTCTGAGACTGTGACGTCTGGCCCTAGACTGTCCCACGAGAGGAAACATCCTCTCTGCATTTACTGTCAACTCACTTAAGAATCCTCTATGTTTCAATGAGATCACCTCTCATTCTTCTAAATACCAGTGAATAAAGTCCCAACCTGTTTATCCTTTGCTCAGAAGACAATCCCTCCATACTATGGATCAACCTCATGAATTGTCTCTGAACTGCTTCCATCGAATGATATCTTTCCTGAAATAAGGGGACCCAAACTGTTCACAGTGCTCCTCATGTGATCTCGCCAGCACCTTGTACAGTTGCAGAAAGACTTCCCTCGTCTTATTCTTCAATCCCTTCGAAATAAGGGCACTAACATTTCATAAGCCTTCCTGATTACCTGCTGCACTTACATGTTAGCTTTCTGTGTTTCATGCACAAGTACCCCCAAGTCCTTTTGTGTTGCAGCTTTCTGCAGTTTTCACTCCCTTTTTGAATACATGTGTCACATAGGCAATTTTCCAGTCCACTGATACTTCTCCAGAATCCAAGTAGAGCGTCCACTGTCTCCAAAGCTATCTCTTTAAGGATCCTAGGGTGCAAGCCAAAAGTTGCAAGTCCTCACTTGCCTGACTCACTGTCACACTTTGTTCCTAATTATTGCTCAAATTAAATAAAGATAAGGGGATTTATGTACTTACTGGAACAAAGTGCCCAGGGTAGCTATCCGTATCCCTGATGCTTCACAGTGTCTGTAGCTTGACTTTGAACTCCCTTATTCACCAAACCATTGGATTTACACTCTGCACTAAAGTTGTCATTTTGACATCCTAGGCAATTTTTTAGCTTTGTGTTAACCTTTTTTATGCAATGGTAAAATACATTGATAAGTAACAAAGAACAAACAGAACTCTTCCAGAAAAAAATATTGCAATGGACATAAAATGCATGTTCATCTCCTGACACAACTGACAGTGACTCTAGACATACTGGCTGCGTTTAGAGGATTTCAGTTACTAATTGCATGACTCCAACCTTGATTAACAAAGTATACACTCTGGTTATGTTATCTAGAGGCCATTGAACTCAATGGTCTGTCTACATAACTGTACCAGGCCGGTAGATGTTTTAGTTCATAGAGTAGGATGGAATTAAGTCACTTGGAAAAATGTTGGTTAATTGGGAAGATTATTTGCTTTCTTAAGAGAAAATCACATTTAACTAATGTTGCAATGTTTTGAAGAGGTAACAATGGGAGCTGATGAGGTTAGTGTTGTTGCTGAAGTGCAATTTGGATCTTCTAGTTGGCATACAATATAGTGCCAACACAACAGACTTGTTAAAAAAAAGTTATCGTTCAAGGACCAAATGGATAGTTGCAATATGAATACAAAATCAGCTAAGGGATAGGAAACTGAAAATAATGGTTAATTTGGGCTCGAAAAAGATTTGCAGTGAATGTTTCCAGGGGTCGGTTTTAAGTCCCTTGTTTTTCCTGGCACGTATTGATAATCTGTGGATGATACAAAACTGGGAAACATTGTAAACTGTGAGGAGGACAGTGTAAAACAACAAAAAGGATATTGACAAATTGGTTGAGAAAGTAGATTGGTGGCAGATTAAGTTCAATGGAGTGAAGTGTGAGGTGATGCATTTTACTAGAAAGGACATGGAGATACTGTCTAAAGTAAAGGGTATGAAGAACACAGAGACCTAGTATATGACCATGAGTCACTAAATGTGTAGGACTAGCAGAGCAAGCAGTTGATCAAGTACACAATAATCTCGGCTTTATTAATAGAGGAATAGAACACAGGAGTAAGGAGGTTATCTTGAACTTATATAGAGCATAGGTCAACCTCAGCTGAGGGATTGTATACAATTCTGTGTTCCATGTTTAAGGAAGAATGTGAATGCATCAGAGAGAGTGCAGTGAGATTTATGAGAATGGTTGAAAGGATGAGAAACTTCATTTGTGAAGATAAATTGGAAAAGTTGGGTCTGTTTTCCATGGACAGAAGAAGGCTAATAGGAGATGTGATAGAAGCTTTCAAAGTCACGGGGGGAAGGATTTGGATAGAGCAGATGAATCTCAGAATCTAAGAATTATTATGGTGCAGAAGGAGACCACTCAGCCCACTGCACCGACTGCATTATCTAGCTTCAGTCTCCTGGCTTTTCCCCACATCTCTGCATACCATTACTGTCTAAACGTTAGAAGAATCTGTGCCCCCTTGTAAAAGGATTAGGAATAGGAAGGCACAGATATCAGCAAAGAGACAAGTGTTGTGTGAGAAAAAGAACATTTTCACACAGCAAGTAGTTTGGGTTCAGAATGCACTGGCTACAGGTGTGGTGGAGGCATGAACAAAAACGGGAATTTCTGGAGAAACTCAGCAAATTTGACAGCGTCTATGGAGAGAAAGCAGATTAATGTTTCAGGTCCAGTGACCTTTAGGTCTGAGGAAAGGCCAATGGACCTGAAAAGTTAACTCTTTCTCTACATAGATGCAACCAGACCTGCTGAGTTTCTCCAGCAATTCTGTTTTTGTTTCAGATTATCAGCATTCACAGTACTTTGTTTTAATATTGTGGTGGAGACAGATTCAATTGAGGCATTCAATAGGGAATCAGATGACTATTTAAATAAAAACAAGATTTGGTGTTACAGGCCAAAAGACATTTAAGCTATAATGCTGATTCAGAGAATTGGTGCAAAACTGATGGGCCAAATGGCCTCCTTCTGCACCATAACAAGTTTGTGAATCTGTGACTGATGCCTGGTGCCATATGTGCTTCACTTTTCTAAAGGAAAACCTATGACAACTTGATTTGCTCCCTTTAAATCACAGTGTTGAAGAAATATGTAGCTACCTGATTGGAAATAAAGTTAATCCCAGGAGGCCTTTAGTATCTCATGAAATTTGTGGTTTCTGGTGTATCAATTTCCTCTGTCAATAATAAAAGCTATTGTGCTAGCCAGTAAAGACCCCATTCCTGCACTGTGCTAAATTTTCAGGCCATCTGTCACTAAGGTAGTGTAGAGATGGACCACTATTTATGTTTATGGCATTTTAAGTAACTGAGTAAAACCTCTGGTATATACAAAAAATGCTTGTGTTTCTGTCATCCCTGCTGGCTTCATTGGGTGACCTTGACATCAGTGCAATCTTAAAATATTCCCTATGGCGCTTCTGTAAAGTAGGATGTGCTACAGAAGCTATCATTTGTTTCAACTGAAAGGATGCTCTCTGTTGAATCATAATTCCACAATATCTCTCACTTGACCAATATCCCTTGCTTGTAGTCAGATTTCAAGGCTTTAATTACAACAGATAAAAAACTAGCACATTATATATTGTTTCTGGGCTTTAAGAACTTGTATGAGGGCAATCTATTGTATCTATTTTCTTATTACAAAGCAAGTATGTAAAAGCAGGGTAAATAAATTCCATCTATCTATTGGTGCAGCACAAAACACAGTAAAAACAAAGTCAATGAAAAGATTGAAATTCATTTTCTTAGTGGTCTTGCTTTCAATGATATATTGTAAGTGAATATGTTGTATTGTAAACTTCACTCTGTATTTATATATAGCTTGTTTCAACAGGGAGCTTTTATTATTAAATTGAGGTAGATAATCAAATCACATAGATACATTAGGTAATGATATGGAGCAAAGAAATGTAAATAGAGTTGAGGTGCAGATAAAACTGAAGACACTGTAGCTACCTGCATGGAGCATTCGAAACAAAACATAAGAACTTATAGTTCAAAAAGAAATGAGTAAATACAGTTTGGTAGCCATGACTGCAACAGGATGGTTACAGGATGACATATGGACGTAAATATTGAAGAGCACAGGATATTTAGGAAGGAAAGGAAAGCCGGAAAAGATCCAGGGGTTGTTCTGTTATTAAATTGCAACATTAATACAACAGAAAGGGATGTCAAAAATTCAGGATGTAGAAACACTTTGTTTAGAGATGAGAAATGATAACTGTAATTAGTCACTTCTGGGAGTAGTGTACAGCCTCCCTAACAATAACCACACAGCAGGGTGGAACGTAAAGGAAAAAAAAGGCGGCTAATCGGAAAGAGAATAATCATGGGCGAGTTTTATCCACAGTATATTGTTATGATCCCAAGTCAGATCTCAGAATGAAAGCTGGTTTAATAGACCATTTTAATTTAAGTAACCTAGTGGTTAGTCACTTAAGCCTAAGCATACAAGATTACAAAGTTTCTTTAGCAATAGAACAAAAGTTTATTACACTAGAGGTTCAATTTAAAAAGCTATCTCAATATAATATACAGTATAAAAAAGTCTTAAAATACCCAGCAAAGCAAAGCTTCAACCTATTTCCCGACACCATCAATTTACGATAATATAATTTCAAATCACTGATTCGCCCCAGTTTCTGTCCTGTGCACTGGAGAGTCTTGTTACATAAATACTAATAAACTGAGAGCTTAATCAAAGCTTCTAATAATTTGCAGATTTTGAAACAGGAACTACTGGTTTGCAAGTTGCACAAACTAAACTTAACCACATATTTAGCATGTTCCCTTAAATAAAGTCAAGAACTGTAGATGCTGGAAATTGGAAGCAAAAAGCAGAAATTGCTGGAGAAACTCAGTAGATCTAGCAGCACCTGTGGAGGGAAAGCAAAATCAACAATTTGGGTCCAGTGACCTTTCGTCAGAACTAGTAGTATATGGGAAATGGTGACATATATGCTGAGGACAGGGTGTTTGAGAATGGGTGGGTGGGAGAGGATGGGAGGTGGGGGGAGAGAGAGTGAGGTGGTGGGAGGAAGGAAGAAGTAAGAGGATAGGTCCCCATTAGCAGCTTTTTCTTTCTTCCCACCAACTCTCCAACACCATGTCCTACCTCCCTCTTGACCACGACCCACCATGGCCCATCAAGCCACCGTCTCCCACGTTGTCCATAGCCTCATCGCTTCCTGTTACTTCCCTTCCACCGCCTTCAGCCTTATTATCCCCCAGCCCTGCACTGCCTGGTTCTACCTGCTCCCCAAGATTCACAAGCCCAACTACCCCAGTTGACAGCAAGGTGTAGAGCTGGATGAACACAGCAGGCCAAGCAGCATCATAGGAGCAGAAAGGCTGACTTTCTGCTCCTATGATGCTGCTTGGCCTGCTGTGTTCATCCAGCTCTACGCCTTGTTGTCTCAGATTCTCCAGCATCTGCAGTTCCTACTATCTCTGATACAATTTTAACCCCAGTTGACCTATCATTTCGGCATGCTCCTGCCCCATCGAACTCATCTCTTCCTACGTCAATTCCATTCTCTCTCCCGTGGTCCACGCACACCCCTGCCCTTAGTCCAGGCACTCCCTACCTACATCCAGGACACAAACCACATCCTCCACTTCTTTAGAAACTTCCAGTTCCTTGGCCCCCAGCGCTTCCTCTTTACCAAGGACATGCAAACCCTATACACGTGCATACCCCATAAGGACAGCCTACAGGTCCTTAGTATTTTCCTCTCCAACAGACTCATCCAGTCCCACACCACTGATACCCTCCTCTGCCTCGCCAAAACAGTCCTCACGGTCAATAACTTTTCCTTCAATTCTTCCCACTTTCTGCAAATACCGGGGGTTGCAATGTGCACTCGCATTGGCCCCAGCTACACCTGCCTCTTTGTCAGTTATGTTGAACAATCCCTCTTCAGTATGTACCGATACTGTTCCCCAGCTCTTCCACCGTTACATCAATGACTGCATTGGTGCTGCATCCTGCACCCAAGCTGAACTGGAACAGTTCATCAACTTTGCTAACAACTTCCACCCTTTTAACTTTTTGTCTTTGTCTGTCCTGAAATGCTTGTTCTTTCTCTTTTACTTCTGTCTGAAATTCAAATTCAAGTATCTCCTGCTGTTTAATTTTCTTTTTTATTTCAAACCTTCTTGTTACTTTTCCATGTGCTTTTACAATAGTCAGAAAAATTGTAAGGGGACTTTTTCAAAGTTTACTTTTATTGAGATGCAATCAAGTTATTGATTATTCTATACCCACAAACACACTTTTACTGTCAGATGAACTTCTCAATTTCCTAATTGTGTACACTCAACAAATGTAGTTGTTATTGTTCTGTGAAATGAATGTGAAAGCTTTCTGCAGAAAAGACATATAAACTGCCTCCACATATACTGAATTCAATATAAGTAATTTTTAAAAGTGAACTTTTGGATTCCATTTTTAAGACATTTGCAAGGCATTTGTTACTATGACAAAAGATGCTTCAAAGTATTAGGTTAGGCACTGAGATCACAATCTCAAGTAAACCCATAAGTTTATCATTGTCATCATCTTACTGAAACTTTCAACTCAAGGCACTCTGGGAAGAAATTGTATTTTTTAACAAAATTTTAGAAAATCACCATTTTTAGTGTAAATTTAACGCTGAAAATAAAGTAAACTGTTTTGGTTGAATCATGTCTGATTTGAAATGTGCTGTAAAGAAAGGCTTGATGCGCTGCTGGGTCTTTTACATTTTTCAAATTGTGTACACGTCTGCCACAGCACACAGTGAGGATGGGAATATTTAAGGCAGAGTTGAGGCACCAGTCAAACAGGCTTTGATCTGGATGAACTCAAGCTTCCCGAGTATTATTGAAGCTGTATTCATCGGGCAAATAATTTTGTTCCATCACATCTCTGACTTGTGCATTTTAAATGTAGAGGCTGGGGTATAAGTAGGAGTCAAAAGGTGAGCTATTTGAAGCTGAATTCCCAGTCTCTGACTTATTCTTGTAGTCACCATATGTACATACGATTGTTCCCATTCTGATTAAATCGGCTCCCAGGATGTTAATGGTGGGAAATTCAGTAATAGTAACGCCATTGAATATGAAAGGGAGGTGGTTAAATTCTGCCTTGATGGAGTTCATCATTGCTTGTTATTTGTGTGGTGTGGATATGACTGAATATCATTCAGGACTTGCTGCATGTGTCATGCACTAATTCAGCACTCAAAATGGTGCTGAACATTGCAATCATCAACAAACATCCTCATGCTGTCGTGCTGGAAAGACATTAATTGATGAAGCAGCTGAAAATGGTTTAGCCTAGGATATCACCCTACGGAACTCCTGCAGTGAAGTCCTAGAATTGATATGATTGGTCTTTAACAACCGCAGCCATATTTATTTTTGCTAAGGTTTACTCCAATGATGGACCAATTTCTGCCTGATTTCCATTGGTCAATTTCGCTACAGTTCTTTGATGTCACAATCCATTAAATGTAGTAGAGACAGTTACCCTCAACTCTGGAATTCAGCTGTTTTGTCCATGTTAGAATCAAGGCTAAAATGAGCTTTCAGGAGTGAAGGAGACCCAGATAAGGACTTAACTGGGCATCTGTGAGTAGCTGTGTACATGCCACATGATAGATCTGTCAGTGAGACTTTCTAGCACTTTGATAATTGGGTGTAGACTGACGGGTATTAATTGGCCAGATTGGATTTAACCTGCTTTTTGTGAACAGACGATGCCTGATACTTTTAAACAATGTTGCTGAGTGAGTAGCTACATTAGAACAGCTTAGCCAAATGTCTGGTTAGTTCTGGAGCACAGGTCTTCAGTACTTCAGAAGGAATGCTGTCAAGATCTGTAGCCTATACGTACTGTTTTGGGCTGTTCCTTCACAGGGAGTACAGCACAGGAACAGACTCTTTGGACTAACTCATCCCTGCTGACCAAGTTTTCTAAATTGAATTAGTCCTACTTGCCTCCGTTTGCCCCATATCCCTCAAAGCTTTTTCTGTCCATGTGCCTGTCCAAACATATTTTAAATTTTATAATTGTTTCTGCCTCCACCATTTCCTCTGGCAGCTTGTTCCATATATGCACCACCTTCTGTATGAAAACATTGCCCCTCAGGTCCCTTTTAAATCTCTCCCCTCTCACCTTAACCCTATACCCTCTAGTTTTGGACTCCGCTACGTTGGGGAAAAGACCTTGTCTATTAACCTTATTTATTTTCCTCATGATTTTCTAACCCTTTATAAATCACCCTTAAAGTGCCTATGCTCCAGGGAAGTGCCAGCCTATCTAGTCTCTCCTTATAATTCAAACCTTCCAAGTATGATAACATCTTTGTAAATCTTGTGGAGTCAATGAATTATTTGAAGATTGGCACCTGTGATGATGAAGAGTCTGAAATTGATCATCCTCTCAATGTCTGGGTGAAGATAGTTACAAATGCTCCACTCTTGTATTTTGCAGTGATGTATTAAGCATGTTTATGGTGCTTCTTCCAATTAGCTGTTAAACGCACATTGATGGTGGCAAAGTAGGACGCTCCAGCCAGAGCTCGTCCACTCCGTCTGTTTATCTCTTGTTTCCTTCACTTCTTTTTTCCTTTTTTTTTATTTCTTTTTCTCTTGGTGTTTCTTCCCGGCCTCAGTGCAGAACCAGTGAGGCATCTGTGACATTGTCTTGGCCTGATCTTGTGGCAGTGTCTCGGCCCGGTATCTCGGTTGCTTGTGGCAGGTCTTGGCCTGGTCTCTCAGCGGCTCCTGGCAGTATGTCAGCCCAGTGTCTCGGCAGATTGTGGTGGGTCTCAGCTTGGTCTTTCAGAGGCTCGTGGCAATGTCTCATCTAGGCATGTGAGTAGTTCCTGCCCGGGCATGTTCCAGAGGCACCACAGAGAGATCGGGGAGGTGGCAGTTTCAGCAGCAGCAATGGCATCGTTGGCCGGTGAGGGAAGAGCAAGTGGTGAGGAGGGTCCCCCAGTATCTGTGGCGGCAGCATCGAGAACAGGCAACTGAGGTCTCCCTGAGAGCGACTTGAGCCAAGGCTTCATTAAAGACTTTTGAACTTTTAACTTAATTCCTTTGTTTTCTAATTTAAATTAAGAAAGACTTTAATGTTAACTACTACCTTATTTCTTTATTTTACTACTTATCCTATGAAGGTAATGCTTAACCTGTAACCCTGGTTTTCTTGCTACTTTCTACCTAAGTTTTTGTACTTCGGTACCTTTGAACCTAAGATGGCACCCTGTGTGATGACATTATACACCTTTCACTGTACTCTGTACTTCTGTACTTGGTTATACATGAAAATAAAATCTAAATCTAGTAGTTTACCACCATTCATGACTGAATGTGGCAAAACTGCAGAGCTTTGATCTGATCTATTGGTTGTCGAATTGCTTAGCCCTGTCTGTACCTTGCTGCTTCTACTGTTTGCAGTATGTGGGTAGTACTATGTCATGACTTCATTCAGTTGAGACCTCATTTTTAGGTGTACTTGATGCTGTTCAGGCAGGCTGTCCTGCACTCCTCATTAAATCAGGGTTGGTTGACTGGCTCGGTGGTAGTGGTAGAGTAAGGAATATGCTTGGTCTACTAACCATGAGGTTACAGATTGCATTTAAATACATTCCAGCTGCTGCATATGTCCATTGTGCCCCATGGATGCCCAGTTTGAAATGCTAGTTATCTTCTCAGAATGTGTGTTGTCCAATGCCAGATTTTTTTTTCCACTCTTTCTTACTAACTGACTTTGTAAAACCTGCTTAGGCAAGAGAAATTACACCGTATTTTCAAGGAATTATAGGCATTGTTGCAACTGAGTAGCTCAATCCTATTCAATACTACACTAACTTTTCCATTATCGCTCTCTTGTAAAATATGAAAGCCTTTAAGTGCTTCGAAGGTATTGTCCATTACAAGTTTACTAGTACAGTTGCCATTTTTAAATGTTATGTTTATAGGAATATTGGCTTATGGAAGATGGGTCTCCCATTAGTGTTTAATGTTACAACAAGTAAAAACTAATGCTGCTGTAAAGGAACAAATATCTTAGAGTCATAGAGTCCAGAGTTCTTAAGATATTTATTATAATAACAGACTGTTACTTGATGCTGAATCAAAGTAGTTTCTGTCACATTAGCTGATCAGTCCATATAAAGAAAAAGGCTGACTGAAAGGTTACTTATGGAAAACTTGAAGCATTTACTCATATTTCCTAAAATAGAATCTAAAATTGTTGTCTATTAAGACTGAATTTCACAGAAGGACTCTTTAATTCATTGTCTTGAATCCTGATGTTAAACAGTAAATTTGTAATAAGTTGTTAATACATGTTTATTCATACATGTTGATGCATGTTTATTCTCATGAAATAAAGTTGTATAACTATGATGACAACAGTTAAAAGTTATAAAGCACTGTGAGCATAATAAAACTTCTCAAGGTTCTTCACAAAGGCATTATAAAACAAGGTATGATACTGACCCATATACGAGATATTGGGTCAGGTGACTGAAAGCCTGGTAAAAGAGTTTGATATTAATAAGTGTCTTAAAGGAGAAAAGAAAGATAGAAAGGTAGCCAGGTGCAGCAAGGACATTTCAGAGCTTGGGGCCTAGTCAATACAAGCCGCAACTGCCAATGACGGCGCAATCAAAATCGGGGATGCAGAAGTGGCCAGAATTAGAAGAGCACAGATATCCATGAGGATTGTGGGACGAAAGGAGAGAACAAAGTTAGAGAGGAGTAATACCATGAGGGATTGGAAACCAAAGTTCAAAAGTTTAAAATCAAGATGTTGCTTAACTGTAAACTAATGTAGATCAGCGACCATAGTTATGATAGCGGTACAGGGTTAAGACACGTGCAGCAGAATTTTGGATGACTTCAAGTTTACAAGTGAATGTGGAAGGGACACCAGGAATATGTTCAAGTACTCAAGTCTGGTTGTAACAAAGACATAAATGGGAGTTTCAGCTGCAGATGAGTTGAGACAGGGATGATGTTCAGTATTACCGAGGTGGGAATAGCGGTTCTTGTGCTGACATGACTATAGGTTGGAAGGCCATCTTGGGATAAATTGAAGCACTAAGACTGTGATCAGGCAGGCTTGCCAGGGAGAGGGTTGAAGCATGTAGCTAAAGAATGGAATTTAGAATGCAGACCAAAACAATAGCTTCAATCTTCCCAATATATAATCGGAGGAAATTTCTGCTCATTGAGTACTGAATGCTAGATAAACAGTGTATTAATTTAGCAACTGTCGAGGAGTTGAGAGACGTCCTGGTTAGGGTAAAGCTAGGTATTATTTGTGTAAGTGTGCCTTCAGATGATGTTACTGAGAGAGCACAATATATATGAGAAATGTGAAGGGCCAACAGTAAATTCATGACGACACCAGAGGTAACAGTGTGGACACAGGGGAAAAGAAGTTATGGCAATGATTTTCTGACTATGATTTGGATAGATAAGATTGGAACTGCAAGAGAGCAGTACCACTCAGTAGGACAACAATGGAGAGAATTGAAGGCGGATGGTGCGGTCATCTTTGTGAATGGATGTACATGGTTGAGAAAAATAAGAAAGGAAAGCTTATACAGCCACAAAGAATGCTGTTGGTATCTTTGAAAAGAACTTCTTTCTGTTCTGTAGTAGGGGTAGGAAACTACTTAAGGAATTTAATGAAGAAGTTTTGGAAAAGGTGGGTGTAGACCTAGGAAGAGATAACATGTTCAAGGGCTTTTGTAAGGAAGGGAAGGTTAGAGATGGGGTGTTTGTTTGCAAGGATGGTAGGATCAAGGATTGTTCTTTTGAATACAGGGTGATGACAATAGATTTAACGGAGATAGGGACAACACCTGAAGTAATGGAACTGTTCACGTGTCAGTAAAATGAGGGGCGGAAAGGAACATCATGTGAGTAAATTATTGGGAAGAGGAAGTGGGTCTCTTTAACAAGATGAACTCAGAGGGCATAAGAGAGCTTACAGACTAGAGGATGATGTGAATTCAGGGCTAGACTTGGAAAGAAAACGAAAAGAAAATTTGGTCAGAAGAGTTCATGGAAGGGAGCGGCATGTCAGCAGCATTGAATTGCAATGGACCCCAGAGTTTAAAAACTAGGTGGGAAAACACACCGACGCTTCATCAGAGGCTGCACTGAGGATGTTACCAAGCACGGTAACGAAACGTCTGCGGAACAACAAACCAGCTCGGCGAGCCAACCAACCTCAACACCCACCACCCGAGCTACAGATCTACTCCAAAACCTTATAGCATTGAATTGCCTTGATCTTCATGACAAAAACATAGAAACGTGGAAAATAGGAGCAGGAGTAGGCCATTCAGCCCTTCAAGCCTGCTCTGCCATTCAGTATGATCATGGCTGGTCGTCCAACTGAGTACCTTGTTCCCATTTTCTCTGTGTAACCTTTGATCTGTTTAGCTTAAGAACTATATCTAACTCCTTCTTGAAAACCTCTGACGTTTGGGCATTGACCACTTTCTGCGGCACAGAATTCTACAGTCTCATCACTCTCTGGGGGAATAATTTCTCCTCATCTCAGTTCTACTTGGCCTCTACCGTACCTTTACGGTATAATCCTTGAATCTGAACTCCCTAGTCACCAGGAACAACTATCTGCATTTACCCTGACTGGTCCTGTTAGAATTTTCTAGGTTTCAATGAGGTTTCCCCCTTCATTTTTCTAAACTCTAGTGTATATAGTCCTAACCAATCCAGTCTCTCTTCATGTCAGTCCCACCGTACCAGGAATTAGTCTGGTAAACCTTTGTTGCATTCCCTCCATAGTCAGAAAATCTTTTCTAAGATAAGAAGACCAAAACAGCGCAGGCAACTCCAGGTGTGGTTTCCCCAAAGCCCTGCAGGATTGCAGCAATCCATCCCGGCTCCTGTAATTGAACCTTTTGTGTTTTTATTGCAAAGTAGCTAACCTCACATTTATCCACATTATATTGCATCTTGCATGCAATTGCCCACTCAGTCAACTTGTCCAATTCACAATCCATCATCTCTGCATCCTCCTCACAACTCATTCTCCCACTCAGCTTTGTGTCATCTACAAACTTGGAGATATTACATTTAGTTCTCTCATCTAAATTGTCAATATATCTTGTGAATAGCTGAGGTCCAAGCACTGATCCCTGCGATACCCTACAAGTCACTGCCTGCCATTTGTTCTTACTCTGTCAGCTAACCAGTTCTCTGTCCATGTCAATACACTGCCCCAACTCCCCTGCGCTTTTATTTTGCTAATCTCTTAGGTGAGACCTAACCGAAAGCCTTCTGGAAGTCCAAGTAAACCACATTCACTGGCTCAATATCAACTCTACAAGTTACGTCCTCACAAAATTCCAGGAGATTTGTCAAGCATTATTTCCATTCTGCCACACTTTTCCAAGCACTCTGCTAAACTGTGCAATGCCTTTTAAAATGGACAGTAGCATTTTCCCTGCGAAATGTCAGTCTGACTAGTCTACATTTCCGTTTTTTTTTCTCTACCTGATTTTTAAAACAGTAGGATTACATTATCCACCCTCTAATTCATAGGAATTGTTTTGGAGTCTAGCATTTTGAAAGATGGCCATGCATCCATTGTTTCTAAGGTCATTTCCTTCAGGCCATGAACTTCACAGTTGTAGGGTGGAAAGCACAGGGAAGAGGGTTTTAAGAAGACAGGAACATGGTGGCACCTATGAAGTAACCATCATGTTTGTGTATTTAAGACTTCAGTTTGAATTTGAGGTTTATGGAATGATTGGTGATATGTACATGCACAAACTATTCAGCTACTTTTATGGGTTACTTCTCTGAGATAAAAAATGCTCAGTATCCTATCATGGTGTGTAGACTTAAGAAATATAAAATAATGACCAATCATGTCAACATAATGCGTTTTTAATATCAGTGGTATATAATGACAGGGAAATACACACATTATGAGATAAAAGTGAATTGAAAACATATGGACGTTGACAAAAGGATATGTGGAAGAGCAGATTTACATTGTTATGTCATCGAAATTGCAGTGGGTTATTATGGAAAATAGGTGAAGATTTATAATAAGAAACTTTTGTTCGTATCATTCTCCTTCATAAACGAATATCTTCAAGTGCAGAGCTTAAAGGTTTGGTCATTAATGATATTAAAGAAAGTTTGTTTTCAAGAAAGGATGGATATATCAAAAACATTTTTTTTGGAAGGATGATTCCCGAGAGCAAGCTAAAATACTGAAGGATCAACCTATGATATGGCAGCAAAGAACAAACAATATTTTGAAGCAAACAAATCTGAGGAAAACAAAATTCAAACATGGTTGCACAGTTGAAGAAGATTGTTCAAGTTGCATGAAAAAATATCAGGATGAGGCTAAGGATTTTGAAGTCAATTGTCTGGACTCTGGGCACAAAGGAGTTAATGCTTACCAAGGATCAGGGTGATAGGTATGTGAGACTTTATGTTGGAATGTTTGCCAGCTTTCACCATGTTGACACCTTTTCATGTATCCAGCGTGCTGTCGACAACACTCTTCAATGAACAAGGTTTGATCTCCTGGCTTTTTCGTAATGGTAGAGTGAAACATATGCCAGGCCACAAGATAACAGAATGTAGTTGAATACTATTCTGCTGCTGATGGACCGTAGCACCTCGTAAATGCCCAGTTGAATTGACAGATCTATTCGAAGTCTGGCCCATTTAGCACAGTGATAAACATCAGAGGCAGATATCCACAATGTGAGGACAGAACTGTCTCCACATGACTCAGTAAGTTATGTCATGGACAGACACATCTGTCAGGTGAAGGGTCTAGGCCCGAAACGTCAGCCTCTCTGCTCCTATGATGCTGCTTGGCCTGCTGTGTTCATCCAGCCCTGCACCTTGTTGTCTCTGTACAGGTAGTTTGGTCAACACGAGGTCAAGTAATATATTCCCTCTTGTTTGTTCACTTACCACATGCTGCAGACCTTGTCTAGCAGACATGCCCTTTAAGATTCACCTAACTCTGTCGGTCATATTAATATCGAGCCATTCTTGTGATGGACATTGAAATCCCTTATCTAGCATATACGCTGTGCTCTTGATAACCTTAGTGCATCCTCCAAGTGATGGAGGTGTGTTCATTCATTAGTTAAGGGAATGGGTAATCAGCAGGATGTTTCCTTGTCCATGTTTGACCTGATGCTATGAGACTTCTTTGGGTCCGAAGTGAATGTGGAGGATTCTCAGGGCAAATCTCTCCTGACTGTATACCATTGTACTACTGTGGAACAGGATACACCCAGGGATGGTGATAGTTGTGTTTGGGATAATGTCTGTCAGGTCAGATTCTGAGAGTGTGGCTAAGTCAGGCTGCTGCTTTGACTGATCTCTGTGACAGCTGTCCCAGTGTTGGCGCAAGCCCCCGGATGTTAATAAGAAAGACTTTGAAGAGTCAACCGAGCTGGATTTACCATCGTTTCCAGTTACATTTCCACTGTCTACGTTGAGGTGGCCTGATCCATTTAATTCCTTTCTATTGACTTTGTAGCAGTTCTGGACCATTGAGTTTCCTGCTGAAACATTGCTGTGGGTCTGCAGTCACATGTAGGTCAGATTAAGTAGTGTCAATAGATTTCCTTTGCCAGAAGACATTAATAAACCAGATGAGTGTTTACAACAATTGGCAATGGTTATATTTTAATCCCAGACTTCTACTGAATTCAAATTTTATCACCTTCCATGGTGAGATTTAAACCAATTTCCCTAAAATTTAGATTGGAGCTCTGGATTATTAGTCCAGTGAAATTACCACATGAAGAATTACCATATGAAGATGTTGTCAAATCAAGCTAGGGAAGTTGCTGAACTGCTACCACTTTTTCACTGATACAGAGGGTGGGAATATTTTAGTTGGTAGATGACATGCTGATCAAGCAGGCTGCTTTATACTGGATGGTGCCATGCATCATGAGGGTTGGAGCAGCTCTCATCCAGGCAGGTGGAGAGTATTCCATCACACTTCTGACTTGTAACTTGTGGGCAGGAAGACAGTAAGTGAGTTGCTCACCATAAAATTCTTAGTCTCTGACTTGCTATTGTTGACACCATATTTATATGGCTTGTCAAGTTCAGTTTCTGGTCATTTGTAACCTCCAGGATGTTGGTGAAGAGTTAGTGATCATAATGTAATTGAATGTTTAATAGAGATGGTTTGACTCTTTCTGATTGCTGCTAGTCATTGTCTGGCACTTGTGTGGCATGACTGTTATCTGTAAGCTGAATGTGGCAAACAAAATATTACATTTAAACAGTAGTGTGGTTATACCATATACTGAAATTGAGAGACTATTTATATATATATCATCATTATTATTATTATATTTGTATGTTTGCACAACAGGAATCCCCATGCACAGTTGCAAATCATATCAAAGTAAATTAGGTTAGTTTTTCAAGACCAATCATTTTCTATTTTATTCCCATTAGACATTTTTATCTCAGAAATGAAATTTCTTTTTCTACTTTTGATTTTTTTTCTTTTGTTTTTTTATCTGAGTACTTTGGCTTCCCACATGAATATGCACTAAATAAAGATCATGAGATTTACTAAACTATAATAATGAATGCTTATATAATTTGCTTAATCCATCTATTTTGTTCCATGAAATAATTACAAAATATAGAGAGTTTATGAAATTGTTGTTAATGAATCAAATATCCAAGCAGTCTCAATGATTTATGTTCCAGTATTGAGGTGGTATCAGAAAATCAATGTTTGTAAAATTGAAACAGTATGGCTTTGTATTGATCGATACTACTAAATCAAAACTAAAGGCTTTGTAACAGCTTTTCTAGACAGGTTGCTACCAAGTAATGGGCAAACTATCAATTTGAGCTTTGCACTGATAAATCAGCTTGAAAATTGGATGTCATTTTTTTTCACCAGCGTAGTGATTTTTCTTGCCCTTTAACCTTTGTTGACCTATTAGATTGGGTTATAGGACTAAGCATAGACATCAGGAAGTGCTTCTTCTGGGTGAGATTTAGATTAATGTGTGTGTATTTTGTAAAACCCAAGATGCTATTGCTGTGTGATCCATAAATGAAATTACAAAGCTTTTTATTTATTTAGCCCAAGCAAATGTTTTTTGTATGCAGTTTTGATGACTAATGTTCATAATGTGCCATTTTAACAAAGATGACTTTCATTTGTATTGCCTATTATCTTGGAACTTGTTACATGTGCAAACAACATGATCCTTTGGCTACTTTTGATCCAAGGTTTTTCCTCGTTTGTGTAATTATTTAAATCCCTTTCTGGGGGTTTTCCTTTGCCTGCATAACTGTACACTTCTTTTCATTGTAGTGATCTACTTGATTTCTGCAACCACATATTCTAGGCACAACATGTTTATAATGAATCAAACACAGTAGTGCTTTGTATTATGTAACTCACTGACACCCCTGCACATTCCAATATGTGAAGCAGATCCTAAGTTAACGTGACTGTTTATTGATCCCAAAGTTTTCCATTGTATAATTACTTTTGGCCAGAGAAAAATGTGACGGTTATTGATCTGGATAGAAGCTTTTGAGTAGCTGTTTCCCTTGACTAACAGTGAGTGTCATCTTTCAGCCATGATGAATGGTAACAATCTGGTTTGGCGTAATTACTTTCCAATGGAATGAACCTTTCATCCCCTCTGCATCATAATATCCCATAATCATCTTCATCTTTGAGCCCAAAGCGCTGAACTATTGATTTTAGTCAACTGAAGCATAATCTCACATTTTTGTGCTACTTTTTTAATAGATGTGCATTGATGACCCCATTGTAAAGCTGAAACCTGACAAACTTAATGCTGACTAAAATAGTCTTTTTGTTGCGTATTATCTTTTCATCAATCTGCTGCCATTAATTACTCTTGAACCATGAGAGACACATCCTAAGGACAATCTAAAATTTGGGCATTGCACCAGAACTGGAGTTTAATCTGGCAATCAGGAAGGTTACCAGATTACCAGTTTACAGTGGTAGCATTGAATTGGAATTAACCGCTATCAAATTTAGTATTCACTGTTTATTTTAGCTACACTGATTTTATTTTTGTGACCTTCATTTTAATGATCTTTAAAATCAGTTTTCTTGATGCTTACGAAATTACCTTTTTCAACTTTAAAGTGCCTGTGTAATCATAAAAAAGTGGAATATATAGACACAATAAATGTTAAAAAACAATAAACAACCAGTAATGACAAGAGGTGAACAAAGGAAAGCAAAATGAAAATGACTTTGCATTATGTGTGTCCATTAGAGAGTAAGTGGAGCAGACAACATTACAGCTGATTTTTTTTTAAATGTTGGAAACTGAAGAGTTGTATTAGATGAATTAAACACTGCACATCTGAAAATCTGAAGATGAAATTTAATTCTTCATGAATCAAGTCACCTTAAGAGTTTGCTGATATTTTTACCTTGTCGTAAATTTCCATGGAAGAGGTGTGAAGGGAGAGGTACATTCCTGCATTGTTTCTATTGTTTGGTTTCAACTAAAGTATTGCATCCAGTTCTACGTGCCATTCCTTAGGAAAGATGTGACGGCATTAGAGAAAGTCTGGAAAATATTCACAAAATGAGCTGAGGGAATGAGGATTGGAGGAGTTGTACTCTTTTCCTTGCAGAGATGGTTGAGAAAATTGATAGAGGAGTTCAAATCCATAGGAATTTTAGAGAGCGTGTGGAGAAGGAAAACTTGTTCCCAGCAGTGAAATAATTGAGAAGCGAAGGGTACAGGATAAAGATAAGGGGCAAAAGAAGTAATAGTGACATTAAGAAAACTGTTTTTTCATGCAGTGAGTAGTTAGGATGTGGTCTATACTAACTGAAAGTTTAGTTGAAACAGACTTATTCGAGGCATTTAAGAGGGAATTGGATTGTTGCCTGCAGAGGAAGAATGTGCTGAGTTATGTGAAGAATGTGGAGGAATGGTCCAAGGTAGACCTGGAGTACTGTGCTTAGTATTGGTCACATTATTTACAGGAATGGAATATACACTGGACGGCTTTCAGAGAGGATTTATTAGACTAATACCTGGAGTAGTTGATTATCTTCTGAGAAAAGATTGGACAGACTAAGTGTATATATGCTGGAGCTTGGATGAGTGAAGGTGACTGGTTTAAAACATATAAAATCATGAGGGTCTAAAACAGGGTGGATGCGCTGAGGATATTATTTCTTACGAGAGAATCCAGCATTAGTAGGACTCAGTGACAGAAATCAGGGGTTGCCTATTGAAAACAGAACAGACATTTTTTTTTCCCTTACCAATAGTCATGAGTTTTTAGCAGTCTCTTTCTGAAAAGGTGGTGGAAGGAGAGTCATTGAATATTTTTAAGACCGAGGTAGATAGTTTCTTGTTAAGCAAGACGAAAAGTTATTGGAGTAGGTGGAAATGCAGATATGAGAATACAATCAGATTAATGATGGAGCAGACGTGAGAAGCTGAATAGCATACTCCTAATTTATATCTTTGTATGGAGGTAAATTATTTTTATGGAAAGTGGGCAGAGACATGATGGGCTGAATAGCTGCCTCATGTGATGTGACAAGTCTGTGGTTCTGGAGCTTATTAAAGAAGGAACAAAAACAGAAGTTGCTGGAAAAGCTCAGCAGGTCTGGCAGCATCTGTGAAGAAAAAATCAGTTAACGTTTTGGATCCAGTGACCCTTCCTCAGTTCTGCGGAGGCTTACCAGAGTTAACTCTGATTTTTTTCTTCACAGATACGGCCAGACCTGCTGAGCTTTTCCAGCAACTCCTGTTTTTGTTCCTGATGTACTGCATCCACAGTTCTTCCGGTTTTTATTTATTAAAGAACAAACTGAAATTAACTACCGGAATAATATCTTAACTATCTTGACTTAATTATTGATTCTTCAACTTTATGAGGAATTTCAATATTGGCTATCCTTGAAAAGGCAACCTTGTGTTTAAAAGATGTCCTGTTGGTGATAACACTTTTCTTTAAAATTATAGAATTAAATAAAACTATCTGATAATTCTCAGTCTTCTCAATCGGAGAGATAATGCTGAGAGTATTTTGATTGTACATTGTTTTTTATGTTTCCGTGATTGTGTGCTAATCCTCTTAAATTAAAACTGTGAAGTAAATTAAATGTATTTCAGAACAAATTTTCCTTGATTCATATTGTTACATGTGGAAATGAGAACAAAAAGCAAGCACATTTAATATTACAAAAATAAATGCCCTTTGATTGTTTATCAAGACACAAAGTAGAGTTATTTAGGGCTTTTGATTTTTTTCTGGGGCTTATTTTTGATTTTCTGAGGCTACTATTGGTTTTCCTGGCCTACTTTTCCACTCTCACAATTCATTTATTAGGTGATGCAGTGTCTGTACTTGTACTGATGAATGAGATATTTGATCTTGCACAAAAACAACATTAGAACAGGTCTTCAATATCCTCAATAATTATCAACATTAAACTTAAAGTGATGACAATCAAGGAAAGCATTAATTTTCTAAGAAAAAAATCAGAGTTAACTCTGGTAAGCCTCCTCAGAACTGAGGAAGGGTCACTGGATCCAAAACGTTAACTCTGATTTTTTTCTTCACAGATGCTGCCAGACCTGCTGAGCTTTTCCAGCAACTTCTGTTTTTGTTCCTTCTTTAATAAGCTCCAGAACCACAGACTTGTCACATCACATGAGGCAGCTATTCAGCCCATCATGTCTCTGCCCACTTTCCATAAAAATAATTTACCTCCATACAAAGATATAAATTAGGAGTATGCTATTCAGCTTCTCACGTCTGCTCCATCATTTAAATTGGCACAAGGCAATTGCTAACAATTCTTTTTTCCAAAATGTCTGACACCTACTTCTGCCATCATCCTAAATGCAACTTCTGCAGACTGGTGAGGTCACAGCTCATGTACTTCCACTGTTTTTGTTCAAAGCAAAAGATTTTAACAATGTAGTTAATACATGTTAGCAGTTGCTCTCAAATTTAAATCTAACAATTGATGCACACTGTTCGTTATAGTAGCATATGCAGCACATGTTATCTCTATGACTAGCTCCTCTACTTGTGCAGACTTGATCAAGAGATTGAACATTCATTCGCAACAAATTCATTACCTTAGTGTTATCTATTTTTGCTAGCTCCAGGTAGCTGAGTATTTCTTTGTTAACAACTTTTAAACTGTTCTGCTTCCTTTGCAGCTTCCCCCTAAACCACTGTACAGCCTCCATCTTCCCCAACAGAGCATTTGCAGCCTTCTCCTCCACCCCCAGCCTTCTATTGGCCATTTTATCCCTGCCCCAGCCATAATGTGGCCATCTGTTCCCTGGCAGACACTACACACCACTTTGTCATGGCAGACGCCACCTTCCTATCTGCACCCCAGGCAAAAGCTCCCAACCCTGTTTCCAGGCAAAAGCCGTCACAAAATTTATGGATCCCCGATAAAAGCATGGCCCATGGCATAAGGTGCAATCCTTGCCCCAGCAAAAAGCATAAACCCTGGCTGCTCCCTCACTGCCACCACTTATTTTCATAACTGCTTGCTGTTTTTCCAATTATAGGATGCTTCTCTCTGGCATTTGCAAATAATAAGCTCAATAAGAAGGAGAGAGCCAACCCAAGATTGGAGACACAGCTCTTCATACATCTGTGCATTTTACATACAAGAGTGACTTTTCTCCCATTGATTATCAGTGATTTAAATTTCTTAAACATTTTGGGATTTCAGAGATGGATTTGTCCATCACTTCTGTGTATTTTGAACACTGCTATTTATCATTAAAGTCCTGTTCTGAGCATTTATTCCAGATTTTCATTTTAACTTTCAGTCCATAATTTTCATGTTAATAGGTTCCATGATATGTAGGACCTTTGAATTCGAAGATTCATTCTTGTACGTGCAGTCACTTTCTAAACTAAAATGTACCTTTTTGTCTCACATTCTCTTTAGTGCCATTTTCATTTTCTGGTCAGAATCCTTTTTATAAAGTAGCAATTCCAGTGTTAATGCCCATTGTCTATTTAATGTTTGCCATAACCTTTTTGTTTTGTGAAGTCCTGTTTTTCCCACCCTCCCTGTTCTTAATGCATGATTTTTTTTTTAAGATTTGCTATACATTAGATTTGATGTCAATATTTTGAGTGTTTGGTGCTGCAGTGGATCATTTCAAGTTTTTTTTTCCCTAATAGATTACTGACATAGTCAACATTGCTACCTCAATATACTGTTTGCTTTCAACCTCGGCTGCAGCTGGCCTTTCACTGTTCATGGCCAAAATGAAATCAATGTCTGGCCTAACAAAATGCAGATGAAAATCATTCTGATCACATATGGTCATTTCCGTAATTCTCTCAGGCTCCAGTTTCTTGAATGATCACTGGAAATCAGATGCATATTTGATGGCTGTAACAAGCTACAGTTTCTGTTGGGTGGGATTGTCTGGTTAGAAATGCAGTACAGTTGTACTATGGGAAAATGTTAATATGTCTGAGGTCATTAAAACTTTGCAATTGTTCTTTAAATGTTTAGCCCATTTTGTTGCATTGCTGAATTTACTTGATCCCTCCATCTCAGATGCTGTGCAATTATGTATTTCAATCTTTAAAAGGTCACAGAACTATGCAGTGTGTGATTGAAAATTTCACTCTGCCTTTTCTTCCTCTAATTTAAATAGTTCCTGCTTTGATTACAGACATTTATTACAATTATCTAGGGTGGAACCATTTAAAAGGAATATAATGGTGCTTTATTGTAACTTTGTAGAAAGCTAAGAAGCACTGGGGACGATAATATCACGCACTTTTAGTCAATTTAACAGGGCCTGTCAATACACTAATTATCCTTGGGTTCAAAAGATTTTTTATAATAAATATTGATTATAAAAAGTAGTTTTGGTGGTAGGTGAATGGTGAAATAACAAGAGAACATGATGACCATCAACAAATCAGTATTTTGCATATCTGATTAGGAGATTGTATTTGAAATCATCAATTCTGTAATAACTTTATACAGTGAAGCGGAAGTTTTTTTGTGTGTCTAAGATGGTGACCATTGCTGACCTAGCTGCAATTGTTGCTGCAAGGAACACCCCACAGCACTATGTTTGAAGTTGTGGTGACTTCACAAATGTCATCTTCTGAACCTTTTCTATGCACAGTATTATAATCTAGTCATGCATCCACCCATTGCTTGGTTCCCCTTTGGATGTTGCCATGTGGTGGAGCTAAGTAATAAATTTGATGTGCTTAATAAGGAAAGGAAACTTTGTAATAGTTTTGTCATATGCTTTCTACTGCTTCTGCATAGTCCATCCTGTGTGACCTCGGCTGAGAAGAAGAAAGCTGTTCGGGTTCTTATTCTGGCTGATACAATATTTTGTGTATGGTGTTTGCTGAGTTTTGAAGGCTCTGAGAACCATGCCAAAAATTACTCCACATGTACTTTTGCAGAGACTTGGCATTGGAATGGCAAAATTTCAGATACTGGCTCAGATTGGAAGGCAAGGGCAATGGATTATAAGTACAAATGCTTTGATTAGAGTTCCTAGTTCTATGCTCGTCATTTGGTCATCAGTCTCTTTCCATGCCAGCACTATATCCTATCACTTAGCTGTAGATCAGCTTAGTGAAAATCAGCGATGCATTGTAAAGCCACAGATCTGTCTTCCTATTTAAAGTTGGCACCCAAAGTATGCACTGTGTAAGCAACTACACAGACTCATTTAACAGGCATGCTTGAAACTCGTGGTAGAAACTATTTTGCCTGTGGTAGACATTCGACAATTTGCCACATCACAATCTACGAGGCATAAAGTTAGTTTCCTCCATTCACTTAACTGTTGTGGTAACTGTGCATGGTATGTTTCTAAATACTGGTTTGAGTGATGCACCTCTAGCTTTCATCATCTTCTCAGTGATAGCTGCTATGGTTCACCTTCAGCTGAGTAGAGCTTGGAGAGAATTGCATTTCGTGAAGGGGGACTTTTCACAGTCATCCCTGCAAACACTGTCTACTAATGCTTAGTAATAAATTGCCAAATGAATACCAAACTATCTAACTGGACACACCATAGTGTGAATATTTTCATGGACTGAGATAACTTCAGAAAGAACAAGGTGCCCTGAGGAATTGTCTTCAAGGGTGACCTGTGACGTATACTGTCTTCATGAAGGCTCCAGAAGATTAAAAATAAGTGAATTTGTTATTGAAAAATCAAGTGTTAGCAATTTCTATACTTGATTTGTGCATTGTTCAGTCATTGATGAAATAAGTATATGTATGTGAGAAATACTTGTAATTCTCTCACTAGCTGCCTGCTAGTTCCCTGTCTCCATCTTTGATTGAGAGGAATGCAGGTTTGTTACTTAACTCCCTCACATTCTCTTCTGCATCTATAATCTGAACTATTTATGGTACCTCCGGTCCTGTCAATCTCCTTTGCACTTTGTGCTGTCCTCCTGCAAAATAGACTTATGAGCTACTGTAGGTGAATTGATAATGTACTTAGAAAGTGAAAGCTGGATGCTGTTGAAATTTGAGTAGGTAAGAGGATCAATGCGTTGAAGTTCACTGGGAAATATAGAGTGTAAGTGGGAGTAGTTGGTTATTAAATCATAGAATGTATTTGAATTAGCAAATGCAATTTTCCTGATCTCGTTGAGGTATTACATTGTTTCATGCATTGCATCTGAGGCGAGGGTACAGTACTTGTGTTTATCTCAACCACCTGCCACCATGTGTTTGTAAGAACTGCAAACTTCTCCCCACCATTGCAGGGAAGAACTATGTCCCTCTGCCTGATTGCACCTTGTAGTAATTTAAGGATTGTATCATTGCGTAATGTCTTAGCGGAATGTATATTTATTATAAACCGTGTAATTGGTTCCAGCGAACCTTCGGGTCCAGTCATCATCAGTTCTGAAGAAGGGTCACTGGATCCAAAATGTTAACTCTGCTTTTTCTCTACAGATGCTGCCAGACCTGCTGAGCTTTTCCAGCTATTTCTGCTTTTGTTTTTATTTCTGATTTTCAGAATCCACAGTGCTATAAATAAAAGCATTCATTAGTGACTCCCAAGATTGCTTATTATGTTGCCTTTTTGCCATTTCTAATCACATCCAATCTCTTCCTGGTATTCAAAACAATTCCCTCTCTATTCTCCAAAGCCCCTTTTGAGATTTCCAATTATTTTATCCAGTTTGAGGAACAATATCAGATGTGAAATCAATACCTTATTTCATATTTGATCGGCAAATTCTAAATGCATAACCTCAGGCTTCTGGTTAATAGCACATTCAATGAATGCCATCATGTCTTAAATATGATTGCCAGTTGTTTAACAATATACATGTTTTCAACCACTTGTTGACTGTACCATTCCAGTGCAAATCATCTCCAAATCCTATTTCAGAAATTTATAATTGTTCTTTAAAACTTTACATGTAATATATTTGTACCTCATTTTCATGGTTTTATTTATTTAATAATCTGCAAGGGTATGGGGAAAAAGCAGGAGATTGGTGTCATGTAATGACACTCATTTAATGAGTTAGTGCAGGCATGGTGGCCTGAATGGCCTCCTTCTGTCTTGTAACACTTTCGTGATTTATAGTAGTTACTTCTAAAAACATTGTTGAAATTGAGCATAAAGAAAAATTCCAAGACATTTGAAAATTTATTCTACACTTATGTTGAAAATTCAGTTACTAAGTAAGTTCATGAATGGGGAGTACCGCGTAACGTATGGTGCATTACTTTGAGTTCCTTATGCTATCATAGCTGTTGGTGAGAAGGTAGAAATGCTGCAGCGACTTGAAACATGGCTTTCATATGCTACACTTTAGTTAATATACTTAAAATGAAATTGGGCAACACATGATTTTTTTAAATAATTAGTTTTACAGTTCCTTATATACAGAACAAACTGAGTGAGCATTGCGTTAGTGCAGTTTGGTCACCAGTTCCTTAGATAACAAGGTGTAGAGCTGGATGAACACAGCAGGCCAAGCAGCATCAGAGGAGCAGGAAAGCTGACGTTTCGGGAACCAGTTCCTTAGACTTGGCCTTTGCATTCTGAGCCACAGATTTGAGGCACAGAATGTCACCACCCTAGTGACGATTGATCTCATCAAACCACTCATTGTAGTTTGTCCATGACCTCAATCACATTGGTCATTGTTCCCTTATCTTCAGGGTTGATCTGAACCAGGACAAGGCAGGTGGCAGTCTTTTCATGCGTCAGGTACCCAAGCCTGGCTTTGCCTATGACGATGCAGCAGGGAACCCCCATCCTCTGGCAGAGAGCTGGCAGGAACAGAACTAGCTCAATGTGATCATGTGCAACTGAGCTTTCTTACTGTCTACCAGAGTGGTAGCATGTTTGCACCTACTTGGGAACTACTGGTCTCTTTGTTGGAGTGTCTGCTCTCCCAGCTGCCTTACGCTGGCCTAAGACTAACAGCCGCTGCTTTCTCTCTAGCTTTGTCTCAGGTCTGTATTTATGGGCCAGTTTGAAGAGCTGGATGGCCGTTTGCCTGTCCAGGGCCTGAGTGACTGGCTAATTGCTGGAGGCACCTTCAGACTCCTTGTACGGAATGGCCCTTTGATCCTGAAGTTGCATGTACAGAGGTCATTTCAAGAATCTCATCAGGTCCCTCTTGAGTTGGATATCCTGATAAATCTCAAACATTTTGGGCCTCTTCTTGAACAGAGGGTTCACAACCTTTTTAATCTCATGTTTCCTTATTATGGAAGCGGACGGAGCCACCTTCCTACCCTTGGATTTCTTTCCTGTCAGTTAGTTTAAATCTAATTATTGGCAATATTGTAGTATCTAGTAACTTCTGTAAAGACGTTTTGATTTAGGACTAAAACTGAAATTGCAGAGATCTTTTATTTATTCTAATATATTCTAATCATTCAAGTTTAGCTTCAATGAGGTGAGCTCAAATTCTGGCAACTGGGTCAGAAAGTTTCAAGTTCATTTTATGATAGTCACTTTGGGCAGAATATTTTAAGGGTCTGAGTAAAATGGACTGTGGTGGGATTTGTGGCAAAATCACGTGAGAAATCAAGTGAGGGCTGTTTTACATTAAGAGCAAAAACAAAGTTGCTGGAAAAGCTCAGCAGGTCTGGCAGCATTTGTGAAGGAAAAAACAGAGTTACCGTTTCGGGTCCAGTGACCCTTCCTCAGAACTGCCAGACCTGCTGAGCTTTTCCAGCAACTTTGTTTTTGTTTCTGATTTACAGCATCCGCAGTTCTTTCAGTTTTTACATTAAGAGCATTTCACTCCATTGTTGATATTTTTGACAAGTGGTGGGGTGAGCTTCTTGCTAGGCAGCATTGAGTTGTCAATTAAGGGGGATAATTACTTGTTTTAAGTGCCCTTTTAAGAGCCCAGCTCTTCTCATTAATGTTTATCTTCCTATTTCATCAAACATGCCAAAGAAGCTTGACATCATGAATTCTTGACATGGAACTCAGGCCTGGTGACTTCAGCTCCCTGCTTGTTTGGAAGGACTTCCACATTGTTTACTTCCAAACTGACCAAGCTGTCTCAGAGCACAGTCCATGGATACGAACCACACACACACCTCATCCATGAACATTGGCATCTGGCGTTTCGCAACCCCTCATGCCCATGGCAGGCCGCTCAGGAAGCAAAGATGTACTTTGCAAAGCATACTAACAACTAGCATTGAAAGAATACAGCATGGACACTTTGCATGCATGAACAGCAACTCAACTCACAGATTAGATCAGACTGCATCTCATGTTGCTCGCTTGCGTTTGTAGCGTTCAGTCATTTAGTGCCTCGCCTGTATGTTCGCAATATCCATGCCTTTCCTTGTAATCCTAGCCATACCAATTAGCACAGAAAATGACCAAAATTTTAATGCGAGGAGAAAGGAAACTAATCAAATACACCATCTTGATGAACTGAAGAAGTTATTTACGGAAAGAAGTATTATGAAAATAAATGTATAACTACTGAGCATGAAAATTTTACATGGAATAAGGTGGATAAAGATATGCAGTAAACCAGGCATTCTTGGCAGTTTGTGGTTATCAACGCTTAACAGCAAATTAGGTTTTCAAGTAAACCTCACAGTGATTGATTGGAGATGTGAATAATAAATTTAGCCTGCTTTGTATAAACCTTGGCCACCATATTTTTGTCATTGTACACAATTGGTAAGTAGGAAGTGAAAGTCAAGGGAGCTAATTATTTCTACAGATTGCCTTATTGATGAATAGTCTGTCATTCTGAGTTATAGCCTGAAGATTTATTGTGGTTTGAATTCAGTGTTTGGGTCATTATGGATATTCAGAAATAATTATCAAAGATGAAAGGAAAAGCAGACATGATAAAGTGTGTGATATTTCAGTTCTATCATAATCAAACATTCAGCACATAGAATGTGATCTTTCAGAAATTAGACCTAATATTTTGTTCCAATATAGGAATAGTAAGGACAGTATTTTTCCTGACACTCTTTAATACATGTCTTAATAATAAAAGCAATCAGTTTGGCAACTACATTAGAAATTTAAATCTCTCAAATCATTACATTTGTAGAACACCGTAATAATTTTAATGTGGAGCTTTTATTTTCTTTTTGTTTTAAAGTTTATTTTCAAGTTGTCTTCTAGATTAGTGCTTCACTTCCCAGCTGAAGCATATAAAGGTTCTTGATGACATTGTAAAAGTGCATAATTTTGCACCATTGGTGCCTTTTGTTAAAACATAAGTAATGAACAGTTTTGTTACATTTTAAGAGTATCACTTAATCACCTGGGTAAAGGTTGAAGTGTGTGTGTGTGTGTGTGTGTACTCAGCATTTTGAAAGCATTTTCTGCTCGTGAATAGAGTGAAGTGTGTTTCATTTATACATTTATGCTAACAATCAGGACTGAAATAACTAAACTCATTTGTTTCCTGTTTATCATGTGATGGTGAGGTAGTTTTAATGCCTTGCCTAATTAGAGACAATCTTTATTTGTGGATTTCAGCACCTTCAGGACTAAAATTCATGCTTTCAATTCTGACTCCACTAAGTGATAGCAACAGGAGTTTTCATTTAAACTGCTTTGTATTTGAAAGAAAGAATGCTAAATGTCAAGCTAAGAATGGCAAAGGGATAAATCTAAAAGTTTGAAGAAATAGGTAAGAGAAAAAGTCTTTGCAGAGAATTTTGAAAATGGGTTTGGAGGTGGAAAAATTAAGTTCCAGAGGACATGAGTATAACAGCTGAATAATTGGTGGTCTGTGATGGAGTAGGGAGAACAGAACTTAAAGAATAACCAAATGTTAAAGGAGTGGTGGATGCGAGGGGGACAAGGCCATGAATGGATTTTAAATAACAGAATAAACCAGGGGTGTTGAGATGTATTGATTGAGAGATAGATGTCGCAGTGATAGCTCAAGTTTGAATACTCAATGAAGAAGGGTGAGAACGAACTGGAAGAGGGTTTTGGCTTATCCAAGTTAGACAGTTGAGAAGTATAGCAAAGGTCATTGGACCAATGGAGGAGTCAGAAATTTATACAGCAGAGTTAATAAAATTTAATGTTGCCAAAAGGGTGTAGCGATTTAGAGGAGATAAAAAATGGACCTTTGAAATAAACTCAGACCAAGAGGTGATTTCGTGGCAAGTATGAATGAAACTATAATAAGTCAAGGGCTCAATTATGGAGAGACGTAGAGAGATACTAAACATCGATATTGTCAGAAGTACCAAAGTCTCAAACACACAATATATCATTTGTAACTTCAAGAAGTGTAACTTCAGGACTGTAAGCAGAGCAGAAACCTAATTGAACTAAAGTAAGAAAGATAGGGATATTTTCGAAGTACTCTAGGACAAAAGCCAAAACTGTGGATGCTGGAAATTTGAAATAAAACCAAAAAATCTTTGAAACCCTCATCAGGTCTGGCATAACCTGTAAGAAAAGATCTAACATTTCAGGTGATAGGTTTTGAGCAAGTAAAAGTGAAAGGTAGTTGGAGGAAGAACAAAGGAGAAGATCTGTAGCAGGATGGAATGCAGGGAAAATTAAATGATGAAAGGTTTCACAGCAAAAGCCAATGTTAACAGGATAAGTAGTGAAACAAAAGCTGTATCTAGGAGGTATGTGAATGCCTTGATAGTAGTGTCAAAATTGAAAGGAAATTTACATAAACACCAACTAGCCACCAAGAGACACGACCAATTCTCACTTGTCTCACTACAGACGGTCAACAAGGGACACAAATTCGACTGGGACAACACATCCGTAATTGCACAAGCCAAATAGAGACACACCAGGGAATTCCTGGAAGCCTGGTATTCTAACCAGAACTCCATCAACAAGCACATTGAATTAGACCCTGTGGATAAACCACTGAGAAACAAAACCAGAATTAATGCCAACCCCCCCAGCAAACTGAGGCATATAAATAACAAGTAGGACAGAACACCAACGCTACACCGCACTGACAATGCTTCCCAGCAGGATGACAAAACGTTTCCAACCAAACCAGCAGCTCAGCAAGCATGTCTACAACTTGAAAGGAAAGTGATTGAGAGAAACAAGAGAAGGAAGAGAACCAACAAAAAACACAAATAATGATTCAAAACTGTTGAACTCAAAATGAAGCAGAAGTTTGTAAAGGACACAGGCAAAAGATGTCCCTCAAGCTTGCATTGATTTTCATTGGAGCATTATCGTAGATCAAGGATGGAAAAGTCAGAATGGGAGCAAAGCTAAACAATAAAAATGACAGGGTCCCGGAAACTCAGTACGTTTGTGGACTGTAGTCACCCCAGTCTGAAGTTTGCCTCCTGTGTAAGAGTCACTTGTAACATACGCAGAATGGGACATTTTTCACTGGTGCATAGGAGGTTGAGGGGTGACTTTATAGAAGTTTATAAAATCATGAGGGGTGTAGATAATGTGAATAGCAAAGGTCTTTTCCTTAGGGTGTGTGAGTTCAAAACTAGATGGCATATTTTTAAGGTGAGAGGAGAAAGATTTAAAAGGGTCCTGAGGGGCAACTTTTTTCACACAGAGGATGGTTTTTGTGGAGAAGTGGTAGATGCAGGTACAGTTACACCATTTAAAAGACATTTGGATAGGTACATGAATAGGAAAGGTTTAGAGGGATATGGGCCAAATGCAGGCAAAATGGGACGAGTTTATTTTGGGAAACTTGCTTGGCATGGATGAGTTGGACCGAAGGTCTGCTTCACTTGGAATGAGTGTTTGGGACCTTGAACAGTGAGAAGGGAGAAAATAATAGGGAATGTTTGCATGGAAAGGCATCGTGTAGAAAGAGAATAAGGTGACTGAGGAGTGCAGAAACTACAATCCCTTTGGAATATTGAAAAGGCAGGATACTGATGTTATATTCAAAAGGGAAGATTACAATTAATGTGGTAGTTGGGCAGAATGCATGGGTGAGGATAGATTATTTGACAGGCATGTGATGGCAAGTGATCTTGTAGTTGGGAACTGAAGGGATGAAATTGGTCATGGAAGCCAGTGGGACAGATGGAGATAAAAGGAGCAAGTGTAAGGTATCGTGTGAGAAATGAATGTGTTAGTACAGAATTATTAGAATGGGATAATTGAGCTTTCGATTGGATTCAGGAGAAGGGACACTTATGAAGAATGGGCAATGGCTGTTATGTAAATGGTCTTAATTTGTGGCATAAACGAGTGAAAGAAACAAATAATTCATTTGCGAATGCAGAGTTGTAAAGCTCATTGTTCTTCATTTGCACAATATTGGAAATTAAAGTATTTTGTGGTGCTCTTGGTATGTACAACTGACAGTGGGTTGATGTCAGCCACTGAAGTGTTTAGCTAAAGATTGAATCAGAGATAGTAGGAACTGCAGATGCTGGAGAATCCGAGACAACAAGGTGCAGGGCTGGATGAACACAGCAGGCCAAGCAGCATCATAGGAGCAGAGAGGCTGACGTTTCGGGCCTAGACCCTTCATCAGAAAAGGGGGAGGGGACGGGGGTTCTGAAATAAATAGGGAGAGAGTGGGAGGCGGATAGAAGATGGATAGAGAAGAGGATAGGTGGAGAGGAAACAAACAGGTCAAAGAGGCGGGGATGGAGCCAGTAAAGGTGAGTGTAGGTAGGGAGTTAGGAAGGGGATAGGTCAGTCCAGGGAGGACGGACAGGTCAAGGGGGCAGGATGAGGTCAGTCGGTAGGAGATGGAGGTGCGGCTTGAGGTGGGAGGAGGGGATA
>NC_063337.1:27878238-27889173 GCF_021869965.1 Rhincodon typus | reverse complement strand
TCCACATTGATACCATTGGGCTGCAGGGTTCCCAAGCGGAATATGAGTTGCTGTTCCTGCAACCTTCAGATGGCATCGTTGTGGCACTGCAGGAGGCCCAGGATGGACATGTCGTCTGAGGAATGGGAGGGGGAGTTGAAATGGTTCGCGACTGGGAGGTGCAGTTGTTTATTGCGAACTGAGTGTAGGTGTTCTGCAAAGCGGTCCCTGAGCCTCCGCTTGGTTTCCCCGATGTAGAGGAGGCCACAACGGGTACAGTGGATGCAGTATACCACATTGGCAGATGTGCATATGAACATCTGCTTGATGTGGAAAGTCTTCTTGGGGCCTGGGATGGGGGTGAGGGAGGAAGTATGGGGGCAGGTGTAGCACTTCCTGCGGTTGCAGGGAAAAGTGCCAGGTGTGGTGGGGCTGGAGGGGAGTGTGGAGCGGACAAGGGAGTCACAGAGAGAGTGGTCCCTCCGGAAAGCAGATAAGGGTGGGGAGGGAAAGATGTCTTTGGTGGTGGGGTCGGATTGCAGATGGCGGAAGTGTCGGAGGATGATGCGTTGGATCCGGAGGTTGGTGGGGTGGTACGTGAGGACGAGGGGGATTCTTTTTTAGTTGTTGTTGCGGGTTTGGGGTGTGAGGGATGAGTTGCGGGAAATGTGGGAGGCACGGTTGAGGGCGTTCTCGACCACTGAGGGGGGGAAGTTGCGGTCCTTAACCCTGCAGCCCAATGGTATCAATGTGGATTTCACAAGTTTCAAAATCTCCCCTCCCCCTACCGCATCCCAAAACCAGCCCAGCTCGTCCCTGCCTCCTTAACCTGTTCTTCCTCCCACCTATCCCCTCCTCCCACCTCAAACCGCACCCCCATCTCCTACTTACAAACCTCATCCCGCCCCCTTGACCTGTCCGTCCTCCCTGGACTGACCTATCCCCTCCCTAACTCCCCACCTACACTCACCTTTACTGGCTCCCTCCCCGCCTCTTCGACCTGTCTGTTTCCTCTCCACCTATCTTCTCCTCTATCCATCTTCTATCCGCCTCCCCATCTCTCCCTATTTATTTCAGAACCCCCTTCCCCTCCCCCATTTCTGAAGAAGGGTCTAGGCTCGAAACGTCAGCCTTTCTGCTCCATGATGCTGCTTGGCCTGCTGTGTTCATCCAGCTCTGCACCTTGTTGTCTCGGATTCTCCAGCATCTGCAGTTCCTACTATCTCTGTTTGAAATTTGGTTGTGTCAATTTTGCTGTACTTAGGCCAAGTAAGAAATTTGAAAAAAAGAGGATGAAATGAAGGAGGTGAGACTGGTAAGACTGAAACAGAAAAGGACAAAAATAGCCTTTAAGCACACTCGTGCATAATACTCATTTTATAGGCAAAACCAGATTTAATTTGGAATGTCAGAGAAAAGCTGCCCTTAAACACTTTGTTTTGCTGGGAAGGCAGTGATACTCTTGTCCCATTTCCTAGAATTCCTCCAAAAGCTAACCTTCATTACTGGTTTTACCAGTACCTGTTAAACTTAAAATTTTCAATTTTATGCAGTGACTCATTGAAATCACCATGCTAGTAATACTAGTCAATGCGGAATTCATTGATTTATCAAACTGTTTAGTCATTGTTTTATTATTCACCTTCAACAAATACATTCATAATGTTCTCTATGGGTAGTCAGCAGCAGAATGGAACACATATGCATTTTTTGAAACATAAGTTGAGTACTAAGTCCAGGACATCATGCATATCACCTGTGTGGCTTGACAATCCTACTTATAATACCATGGCCATCATGAAATGCAGGGCCTTCTGTTCTCAATTTGGATGTTCAACAATCATTGAAGGTGACAGGGCAAATTGGTAAGTCAGTTATAAAAAGCATATGGGACAATTTGCTTTGCAATTTGGGATAGTGAACACAAAATCACGGAAGTCATGGTAAACTTTTTCAATTACTAGTTGAGCCCTAGCTGGAGTACTGTGTGCAATTCTGGGGTGCCACTCATTAGTAAGGATGTTAAGCCCTTGACGAAGGTGCAGTGTGGATTTAGTATAATGGTACATGGATGAGGGAATTCAGTTATTTGGAGAGATTGTAGAAAATGTGTTTTTTCTCCTCAGAGGCTGAAAGGTTAAGGGAAGACCTTATAGCTGTCTTCAAAACTCTGTGTGTCATTTTAAAGTGACAAAGTCACTTGTCTTCAAAAGATTATTCTTCAGGGTCAAATAGAATTTGAAAAAGCATGACTGCTTGCCGTGTTGTATCTTATGGTTATCAGCCACCAGTGATTTGTGGTTGATGTAGTTTGCTGTCACCAATATTCTTTCTGTACTGAGTCTAATGACCTATCCATTGTTAGTTATTAAGGATAAACCACTGTAGAGTCTTAACCAGAGAGGTATTTGTTTTAGATAACAAGGTATAGTTTATTGCATGATAGTAATAGGTATAATTAACATTAACTAGTGTGGCATGATTGCAACGATGAAGATGGCCTCTTGTGGTGCATTGGCAGTGTCCCTACCTCTGAGCCAAAGTAAAGTCCCACCTGGTCTAGAGTTGTGTAATAATATTTCTGAGCAGTTCGATTAGAGCATATCAACTGTGTCATATAACCTGAGTGTATAAAGGTCTCATACTCCATCTTAACTAGGGCCACTTGAAGCATGATATGCTGATGGAAGCAAGCTACTGTTTGTAACCAAATAGCTACAGTTCTGAGGAACAAAATATGTCACATCTGTCTCTATTAGGACCTAGTGCAAGTCTAATTGCTTCTCCTTTCAGACATCATCAGATTGGTGGGACTCAATACAGCTCGACATGAACATTTTCAGGACCATTACCTTATATAGCAGAGGAGTGAAATTATATTTTACAGGAACTTTGCAATGGCAGTTAGAACTGAAATTGAAGAGAACTTATTTGCAGAATTATGGGCTGTGTGTCGAAATAGAGTAACTCTTTCAAATGAGTCAGAATAGACATAACAGTACAGCCTGGCCTCTCTTCTGTTATATAATTCTATGATTCTAGTTCACTCCTCTATGAGCAACTGTCTCTTCTTATTTTATATCTTCCAATTATCTGTAATGCTAAATGTCAGTTACTCAAGATTTCTTCAACTGTAGAAATAAGACTACCTCACAACAATCACAGATACCACCTCAGTCATAACAACTGAATGTGAGGTACTGAATTTGAAGGTAACAAAGCAAGGGGATACAAAATAGATAGTGGATTGCTGAGGAGTATATCAAAACAAGGACATTGGAGTGGATACCAACACATCACTGAAGGGAACAGAATAGGGAAGGAAATAATTAAAAAGGCATTCAGAATTTTTCCTTCATTGGCTAAGGCACTGTTATGAGATGTGGGCAGTTATGTTGGAACTGAATAAATTGCTAGTTAGGCCTAAGCCAGAGTACTGCAGAGTTCAGGTCTTTTTGCTGCATTTCAAAGGATGTGATTGCAATGGAGAGTGTACAGCAGAGACTTGTTCAGAATGTGAGAATGGTGAATTTTAGCTCTCAGAATAGATTGGATAGGTCAGAGTTATTTTCTTTGGAACACAGGATGCTGAGATGAGATTTAATTGAGAGCTATAAAATTGTGCAAAACCTTCACTGATGATATAATAATAATTTATCCAGACAATTACCACATGCTAGAACTTTTTGAGCACTAATTCAGCTTTATTAATAATGAATAAAATTGCAATTTTCTCAGGTTGCTTTTTGCCTATGGGAATTATTTCAATGAATATTTCAACACATTATTTTAATCATGCTTCTGCAACCTCAAGTAAGGCAATATTTTATAGTTCCAAGTTCAGTCTGCAGAGGGACCATAGTCATTAAACTGCGTGCTGTTTGGTTTCAGGTCCCATTGCATGATTTACAAGCCTTGTTAAAAAAGCCCTCTAAAAGGAGGCAAGCTGTGCATTTATAAATGTAATTTGATGGTGTATTTGCTAATGGTCTTGCTCTGATTTATGTGGATTGCAGTTTATGCTGCCTATGTGATTCCAGGTAGTTCAGTTTGTTAATACATGTTTACTGTCACAAAATAAATTCAAAAGGCTCTTTTTGTTGAAATTTAATATACATGAGGATGAACTATATATATAAAAACGTGCAAGTGGGAAAGTAGAGTATCAATTGGGTATTACAGGAAATGACATCCAAAATTGTTTATTTCTTTGTATTAAATTTGGCTTTAAATTTGCAATTGAAATTTTCTCCAAAGTGTACTAATATAAATAGGAAGAAATGCTCCACATAATCTGTAATATTTCAGTGTTTCAAAGTTTTCAGTCTTGTTCTTGGAATGTACAATAGAGAAAACAATTGTTTTTCAAAGCAAAAATAAATTAACTGAGTTGAAGTCTGTTAATACCTGCTGACTTTCAACATACTACTAATTACGTATATGTATGATATCTTTTCACAGTCAGCAAAATGATTTTTGGCGTCTGGACTACTGGGAGGATGACTTGCGTCGTCGACGCAGGTTCATACGCAATGCCTTTGGATCAGTACATCCTGAGGTCCTGTTGAAATCTTCAGAAGACTATGGTTAGTTTTCAATTCTTTTTCCTGAGGAGGGATTTCTGAGGCGAAAAGCAAATTGGCAATGACTGGAGTACACTCTTTGTAAAAGTGAAAAATTGCTTTATAATGCAAATCTTTTCCAGGGGTTAACTACTGCAGACTAGCCTTTGTTTTAAGTATATTTTAGCATGCTCATCAAAACATCTAAACTCTTTATGGCCATTTACTGTATTTTAGCTAAGAATGCAATGTTAATCCACTGCAGGGAATCTGGAATTTTACATTCGCTGAGTTGTGCATCCATACAGTTAACAGGGTAGAATTTTGCACCGCTGATGGACCAGTCTGAAAAGAAGGACAAATTCATTTAAATGAATGTATTTTAAATGCCTACCCTAATGCTTCATATTTGTTGAGGAATACAGTAAATGGTTGCTTTGTGTGTCAGACCAACTGAAAGATTGTACCAGGAGACAGTCTCAGGAAGGGCTAGAATATGCCATCAGTGGACCAGAGAATATTTTAGGTTTCATGAGGGGCATAATTGTCTCTTCTCATTGCATAGAATAAAATGCCAAGTTTCCTGGGAGTTATTTTGAGTGTCCTCTATCAGTCCCTTTAAGCACCATTGGCTAGGTCACACAACAACGTGTAACAATTAAGGGCATGAACACATTCCGCCACTTAAGCATGAATTTTATGATTCAGCTTCTATAGTTGGCCCATAGGACACTAATTAACATGTCTAATATCCTCATTCACCTAAAACCTGTTTTAGATAACTCCTTAGTCAACTAAAGGTCACCTGAATAAATACAGCAATGGTATATTTCCAATAAAAATTAATAGGACAGTTCATGATGTGAAATTGAGGTCTAATATAGAAAATTTCACTTCAAACAAATAGATTGGAGGCAGTGATTTCGATTTCTTTTCCAACATCTTTGTTTATTAGTTCATACAAAGTTTAACAGGTAATTTTGTTCTTCCAAATTAATGTTGTCATAAAGAAAATTATAAATGGACCATATAAGTTAGAACTGTAGTGCATCTCAAAAACTGAAATTTATGATTTTGAAGCGTGGAATTGCTCAAGATTGGGTTAATGTTTTTTCTACTCTAACTTCAATTAGAGTAGTTAAATACATGTTTATAAAGCCCACAAAATGACAAACAAAAGATCTCCAGAGTTATTAAATTACCATCCTCATGGTGATTATGCTAAGCTAACTAATTTTTTAGGTTGTCAAGTGAAAGGGATTTGGTTCAGCCTGCTGGTACACATTCTGCCGCTGGTGTTGGCACGTAATTAATAGCATTTGTAAGCAGTGCTCATCTTGTAAAAAAGCCTGTAATCTTTTGTTAGAAATATGCTTTGGCTCTTGTTCATGAAGACATCTGTAATTATCATTTTGTGGAAACTAAGTATCTGAGGACTCAATTTATACCATCAACATGGGCATCTAAACCAACCAATATTAGTATAATGTGTACAATAATGTTTTAATGCGGTTTCAAATTAATAATAAAATAAAACAAAGAACTGTGAATGTTTGAGATCTGAAACAAACAAAAACAGAAATTACGGGAGAAACTCAGCAGGTCTGGCAGCATCTGTGGAGAGAGAGAGCAGAGTTAATGTTTCAATTCCAGTGACCCATCTTCAGAAACCTCCGGAGTTCTGAGGAAGGTTCACTGGACTCGAGATGTTAACATTGTTTTCTCTCCACAGATGCTGCCAGACCTGCTGAGTTTCTCCTGCAATTTCTGTTTAAATTAGCAAACCCTATTAATGATCATTCCAACCATGGTATAATATTACATAAATATTTTGACTAATATCTATCCCCATTTCCTACACCTAAACATTTTTCAATCTTCATACTATCTGATTGCTATTGTTGGCTTTGCAAACAAAACCACAAAGCACCTTAATCTTGGATGACCTAACTTGCTGTTGTGGATTTTGAAAATAAAGTTATTTCCACATTTGTAGTATACAGTTTTTAGTTGTTTCATTTTAATCATTTGTTTTAGTGAAATGTATGCCCAGATGTTAAAAGTGAGGCAGGATTGGAGTGTGCTAAAACAGCAGAGACTGAGAATATGAAAATCTTACAATGTTTTGCAACTTTACTGGCACAATCTCCTTTAAGTAAAAATTCCTGAAGCCCAAGTCAACACCTACCAGATTTATAATGTGTCCAACAGTTGGAAGTTGGTATGGGGCAATCAGAAGGAGAAGCATTCTAGAGGTAGTCGAAAGAAGCTGATGTTACTGCTACTTATGATCTGCAGAAAGTTCTAACAGAAATAATATTTTAAAATTTATCCTGGCCCATTACAACAAGCTTCTGCTATCTTTTGCTGTCAGGCCACAGACAATGCAAAACTCCCATTGTGAAATTTGTGTTATGTGTGGCAAGGATGGCATGAATGGAAGAAATTTTCATATATCAAGTAGGTCCGGACATGCCTTGACCAAGATACTTGTTAATGTATGATCTGTTACCATAAAACTTTGCTGACTGAGAAAACAGTGGATTGGAGTCAGGATATCGAATCTTCAAATTTTATTCCTCTGCTACACCACTCTCAATTATAGAGTCACAGAGATGTCCAGCATGGAAACAGACCCTTTGGTCCAACAGCTCCATGCTGACCTGATATTCCAAATTAACCTAGTCCCATTTGCCAGCATTTGGCCCAAATCCCTCTGAACTCTTCCTATTCATATACTCTTCCAGGTGCCTTTTAAATGTTGTAATTATACCAGCCTCCTCCACTTCCTCTGGAAGTTCATTCCATACACAAACCACCCTCTGTGTGGAAAAAGTTGTCCGTTAGGTTCCTTTTTAAATCTTTCCCCTCTCACCTTAAACCTATGCCCTCTAGAGTTGGATTCCTCTACCTTAAGGAAAAGACCTTGAATTTTCACCCTATCCATGCTTGTTGTCATAACTAAAATATAGCCTTGGTTAGTTCAGTCGCATGGACAGCTGGTTTGTAATGCAAAGTGATGTCAACAGCATGGGTTCAACTCCTGAGATAACAAGGTGTAGAGCTGGATGAACACAGCAGGCCAAGCAGCATCATAGGAGCAGGAAGGCTGACGTTTCAGGCCTAGACCCTTCTTCAGAAATGGGGGAGGGGAAGGGGGTTCTGAAATAAATAGGGAGAGAGGGGGAGGCGGATAGAAGATGGATAGAGGAGAAGATAGGTGGAGAGGAGACAGACAGGTCAAAGAGGCGGGGATGGAGCCAGTAAAGGTGAGTGTAGGTGGGGAGGTAGGGAGGGGATAGGTCAGTCCAGGGAGGACGGACAGGTCAAGGGGGCGGTATGAGGTTAGTAGGTAGGAGATGGGGGTGCGGCTTGAGGTGGGAGGAGGGGATAGGTGGGAGGAAGGACAGGTGAGGGAGGCGGGGACGAGCTGGGCTGGTTTTGGGATGCGGTAGGGGGAGAGGAGATTTTGAAGCTTGTGAAGTCCACATTGATACCATTGGGCTGCAGGGTTCCCAAGGGGAATATGAGTTGCTGTTCCTGCAACCTTCAGGTAGCATCGTTGTGGCACTGCAGGAGGCCCAGGATGGACATGTCGTCTGAGGAGTGGGAGGGGGAGTTGAAATGGTTCGCGACTGGTTTGACTCCTGCACTGGCTAAGGTTACCATGAATCTCTCCTCGCCTGAGGCATGGTGATCCTCAGGTTAACCCACCACTAGTCATTTCTCACAGGAGACCATTCCTATGGTCTTGTAAGACTGTGACAAGTTTACCTTTGCCTTTAGTTTCTTCTAAAAGGAAATTAATTTTAAAACTGAACCATTCTAGATCCAATAATTTGCAAAACATAAGTGCTTATTTTTATAAAAGACAAAAATCACTATTGGTGAAGATAATGTTCCATCAGATTCAGATTTTTTCCTTTTAAACTAAATATCTGTAATCTCCATTTCTGTCCATATTCTATTGGCATGCACATTCAAGATTCTGATTAAAAGGCATTTTGTTTACTGCACAAACCTTCAGTCTATAGCAGTGCTGCTCTTCAACCATCTGGCAAGAATGTGCTGGGAGTATAGCTCAAGGTGGAGCCCTTGCTGATTTCTCTCTCTTTCTTTCTCTCTCTCTCTCTCTCTTCCCCACCTCCCTCCCCCTCCCCAACTCTATGATGTGCCTGATGATCTGGTCAAGATCAGTAATTCACCATCTGTGGGAAACTTGCATATATATATCACATAAGGCCTGAATTCAAATGCTCATCAATCACTTTATTGTGCAGGACCACTATTACATTATACTATTTTTCACCACATAAATCTGGGAAGAGATTAGAGGATTCCTTTATCTCCATTCAATTACCTAACTAAGGATAGAGCATATGATTGATCTCTAGATATCCAGGAAATACAGTTGCTGCAGAAGTATTTCAGCTTAGTAATACTATCTCATCATAATTGAGTAACATGACCTAAATCAGAATAAGTTTATAGTATTAGGAATTTTAAATAATAAAAGCTAAAAGTTTTCTGATCAGTTTTGAATGTGCTCTTGGATGGAGCAAAAGATTTTGTACAACACGTAACTCACCCAAATAGGACAGTTTGGTCCAACATCAAACTGAGTTAGTGCTGAAATATCTATGGTCATACTGATCTGTTTAAACAATTCAAAATCCAACTTAGTGATTTAAAAGTATCTACAGAACATGTTCAAAAATGTATTTTTCTACACATCTAATCAAAACATGCAATCTGAATACAACAGCTGCACAATACATGATAAGGGGGAGAAATACCTTTACAGCAATACACTTTAGGCACTATCTGGCTCCTAATGATAGAAAGTAGTATTTCAGATGCATACGCATACTTCTGTCAGAATCTTGTAAAAGTGTTTGCAGCAAATGATTAACAATTTCTGCCAATATGCTGAGCAACTCAGTATTGACACTATTTTCAAATACTGTGCTCCAATCTATGCTCTGTTTTAGCATGAAACCACTGAACACGATCAAATAAAATGAAAGACTCCCCCTCCACCTTATCCGTGCAATGTAGTAGGTTTTTTGACTACCTCTTATGGGTTAGTTATTGGACTAATCACTCGGGCAGCTGATTTAATTCCAACTTTGCTAAACATTTGAATATGCTGTTGGAAGTATTGTGCTGATACTGAATACTACTTTTGTCCATTTATTTTTGAACCAAAATAAGTTGCTTGGGAATAAGAACGGGAAATAGGAAGGGTTTAGAGGCATACGGATAAAATACTGGCAAATGGGACTAGGTTAATTTCGGATATAGGTTGGCATGGAGGAGTTGGGCTGAAGTGTCTGTTACCGTGCTGTACACTTCTATGACTCTAACTGGTGTAGGTGCCATCATTTTAGGAGTCGCCTCTCTGCTTCAGAGAGGCATCAGGAGTCCTGCGAAAAATTGTACACAATAGGTGGACATGTTAATTGATTCCCAATGTAATCAGGAGTGCTAGCCAGTTAGTCAAATGGCTAGGGAGTTAAGATGGCCTGTGTATCAAGTAGCCATGTAAAATTGCTGTTCACAGAGTTAAAATTGGGGCTGTTATGTAGGCCATACCAAAGCAGAGGGTAACCTTATGCTTTTATTTAAATGGACAAGGACTGCAGAATGCTGCAGCACAAAGGGATTTGGGGGACCTTATGCATGAACCTCAAAAAGCCAGCATCCATATTTAGCAGCTGTCAGGAAGGGAATGGAGCATAAAGAAAGTAATGTCTTTTTAAAACTATCCAAAACACTATCAGACCGTACTAGAAATAACTGTGAACAGTTTGGTTCCCTTACCTAAGGCATTGAAAACAGTCTAGAGAAGGTTCACTCAGTTAACCCTGAAGGTAGAGGGATTTTCTTGTCAAGAGAGATTGAGTAGGTTGGGCTTTTACTCATTGGAGTTTAGAAGAATGAAAGGAGATCTTATTGAAACATATAAGATCCGTAGAGAGCTTAATAGGGTCAATGAGCAGATGTTGTTTCCCTTTGTTAGAGAGTCTAAGCCCAGAGGTCATAATTTTAAAGTAAGGGGTTGCCCATTTAACACAGAGCTAAGAAGGAATTTCTTTTCTCAGAGGGTAGTGAATCTGTGGAGTTCTTTATCGCAGAGGGATGTTGAGGCTAGGTCATTAAGAATATTCAAGACTGAGACAGACCTATTTTTAATCAGTAAGAGAATTAAGGATAATGGGGAAAAAGCATGAAAATGGAGTTGAGGATTATCAGATCAGCCATGATCTTAGTGACAGTAGGAACTGCTGATGCTGGAGAATCTGAGATAACACGGTGTAGAGCTGGATGAACACAGCAGGCCAAGCAGCATCAGAGGAGCAGGGCCCGAAACGTCAGCCTTCCTGCTCCTCCG
>NC_063337.1:27859827-27877838 GCF_021869965.1 Rhincodon typus | reverse complement strand
CGGAGGAGCAGGAAGGCTGACGTTTCGGGCCCTGCTCCTCTGATGCTGCTTGGCCTGCTGTGTTCATCCAGCTCTACACCGTGTTATGTCATGATCTTAGTGAACGGCAGAACAGACTCTATGGGCTGAATGGCCTTTTCATGCTTCCATGTCTCATGGACCGGTTTTTTTTGTGTTTAAAATTATAACTTTGAATTTTTTTAGTGAAGAAAACAGCTTAGTGCTTAAGATCTGTGAAAGTTGCTCAAGACTTCCTAGATCCCACTTGCTGAAGGAGCAAAAATCTTTAACTGTTCTCTATCTATGAACGTGACTAAGTATTTAAAATGTTAAGAGCCAAGTAATGACAAGATTAAGTTTCCTTACTTGTATAAATGGTAATGTTATGAATTTACCTTTGATATTTTAGTAGAGTTTTCTTATTCTTAACTTGATTTGGATTCCATACCCATTTGCCAAGTCATAGAGTCATATAACACGGAAACAAACCCTTTGGTCCAACCAGTCCATACTGAACATAATCCCAAACTAAGCTAGTCCCCTCTGCCTGCCCCTGGCCCATAGCCCTCCAAACCTTTCCTATTCATGTATCTATCCAATTGTCTTTTAAATGTTGTAATTGTACTCACATCCTCCACTTCCTGAGGAAGTTCATTCCACACACGAACCACCCTCTTTGTAAAAAAATTTGCCTCTTATGTATATTTTAAATCACTCTCCTCTCACCTTAAAAATGTGCCCCTTAGTCTTGAAATCCCCCAACCTAGGGAAAAGACAACTACCATTAACTCCAGCTATACCTCTTATTATTTTATAAACTTCTATCAGGTTGTCTCTCAACCTCCTACACTCCAGTGATAAAAGTCCCGGCCTATCCAGCCTTTCTTTATAACTCAACCCTTCCATACCAGGCAACATCCTGGTAAATCTCTTCTGAACTCTCTCCAGCTTGATAATATCCTTCCTGTAACTGGGTGACCAGAACTGGATACATTATTCCGGAAGAGGCCTGATCAGTGTCCTGTACAACCTTAACATAACTTCCCAACTCCTGTACTCAAAGAACTGAGCAATGAACGCAAGCGTGCCAAATACCTTTTTAACCAACCTGTCTATATGTGATGCAAACTTCAAAGAATCATCTACCTACACCCTGAGGTCATTCTGTTCTACAACACTACCGTACCATTAATTGTATAATCCCTATCCTTGTTTATTGTACCAAAATGCGATACCTCACATTGATCCAAATTGAACTCCATCTGCCATTTTTCAGCCCATTGACTTGTTTGGTCAAGATCCCGCTGTAATCTTAGAAAACCTTCTTCACTGTCTGCTATGCCACCAATTTTTGTGTTGTCTGCAGACTTACTAACCATGCCTTTTATATTTTCATCCAAATCATTTATATAAATGACAAACAAACAAGGACCCAGAACCGATCCCTGTGGAACACTGCTGGTCACAGGCCTCCAGTCCAAAAAACAACCCTCTACCATTAATCTTTTGCTATTTTCTGTCATTGTATTTCTTCATCTGTGTTGGGTTTCCAAATGAAGAAATAAGGAAAGCCAAGCATAAAATTTTAGTTTTAAATGAAGTGTGAAGTGCAGCAAATGTAAGGAAATCCTCACAGTAGCTTGTATTGCTGCAGTACTATCTGAAGTATATTTTTTTAGTTTTCCTATTTGAATTGCTATTGAGCAAAACAGTTATACAGTAAATTTAGGATAAGACTGTTATTCCTGAGCTGAAATCAGAGGAGTAAAGTTAACCTTAGACTCCAGTAGGTACAGGGCTGATGGATGATTAGGTTTGCCCAGATTACATGCCAGAAAACCACTGGAAACTCAACATTCAGAATTTTAAACTGCTGTGTAGAGCAGGTGTTAAGGTCATCCAACCAAAGGCAACAGCATCCTGTTCCACACTTAAAAGAAATCTACTTAAGATACTTGATAACTGAAATAATAACAAAAATACAAGAAGTATTCAGTGGGACAGTCAACATCCGTAGAGAATGGAATGGGTTGGCCATTGGCTAGAACTTGCATATTATACAAAATAAAACTAAAAGAGCTGCGGATGCTCAAAATCAGAAACAAAAACAGAAATTGCTGGAAAAACTCAGCAGGTCTGGCAGCATCTGTGAAGAGAAATCCGAGTTAATGTTTTGGATCCAGTGACCCGTGGGTCTAGGCCCTTCTAGTACTTGTCTGTAAAATTCAAGGTTAGCCCTTCAGTGCAGGACTGTCAGAATATGGCACTACCCATGCTACTGTCTCTTAGATGATATGTTAATCTGAGTCTAGCCTGCCTTCGCAGGTGGATGTAAAAGATCCCAACATTTCAGCTCTGTTTTAAAGCCCTGCACTAAAGTGTTAACCTTGGATTTTACACTCAAGTCCTAGAATGGGACTTGAATCCACAGTGTTCTGACTTGTAGGCGAGAGTGCAGTCAACTGAGATATGATTGACACACAGTGAGACCAAATGTATAATATGCAAGTTCTGGCTAGTGGTAATCCTCCTCCATTCTCAAATATTCCAGCTCTATTTAAAAGAAGAGCAGAGAATTAATCCCTGTGTCAATGCCAGTATTCATTTCTCAATTATTATTACAAAATCAGATTATCTGGTCACCATCACATCGCTGTTTCTGAGAGAATGCTGTGCAAACATTAGCTGCCCTATTCCCTGTATTATAACAGTAACTGCACTTTAAAAGTACACCTTTGACTTTTCCACTATGAAAACATTGGCAAGAAGAGTTGGGCCTTACCAGCAAGTAAGTTTTAATACATGCATTGTACAGCTTGTTAAAACAGGAGCAGTTCAGGTCACTGTCATCGCAGACCGTTCTCCACATCTTTTCAGCATCCAAGCTGTCAAGACTTCTCGGGATTTTGCATATTTTGATTAAACCACTTTTCTTTTTTATAAACTTCTTTAGATACAGACCCAAGCTGTTCAACCTTTTTCCATAGAATAACTCCCTCATCCCAGGAATTAGACATTAACTTTCTCTGACAAACGCAGAATTCTGGAAAAAATCAGCAGATCTGCCAGTATCTATGGAGAAAGAAACAGATTTAATATTTCAGGTCCGGTTTGACTCTTCAAAACTTGTTAACCTTCTGTAAACTACTTCAAATGCACTGTTGTCCTTTCTTAAATGAGGAAACTAAAAGTGTACACAGTTGGATGGATGTGTTTCACCAATGCCCTACCAACTGTAATTTTATATCCTTATTTTTACTTTCTATTCCCATTGCAATAAACAACACATTTCATTTGCCTACGTAATCATGTACATTTTCTAGAAGTTGCAATCTAATTTACACTTTAATTTTGGTGAGCACAGTTGCTGTCATTTTTATTTCTGCAGAAAAATCTTACCTATTACCTTTGGCTGAAGTTTCTTATTTCTTATAATTTTTATTAAAGAAATTAAAAATTCAGCACCTTATTACTTAACTTTATATTGAAAGATCACAAACCATTTCAAGTATACTCTTGGCACACAAAATTTCAAATTTCATTGTGGATTTAATAACTGGTAATTTGCCAACCAATATCTGCCCCTTGTGCCTGACTGATGTGTTCTTTTGTGTGCCCCAGCATGTTTACATGATTCCTGCAGCGTTGGAGAAGATAGGCTTCCGTGGTTAATTCAGGTTAATGAAATTCTTGCAGTCAGTTCTAGCAGCTTAGCCAGAAAGGGTGCAGCTGAGATTACTTCAACAACTGTGTTTCTGCCATTGCAGTCTGGCTAAGGTTGCTGGCTTCCCAAGATCACGGTTTCTCCCATAACAGCAACCACTTATCAGTTTCATGCTGGCTTGACCCCATTGTTGAATTGAAGATACTTAGCTTGGATCTGCATTTGTGTTATCTACTGTTAACTGTCAAGTACAATTTTGTTTTTTTTTGTTTGGAGATAAGGCAGAGAGGCAAATATCCTGCTAATGTCTGTCCTATGCGACTAAATTCAAAATCTCTACTGTAACTAATTCTGATCAGTTGCTACAATAAAGGCCCGATGGGCCAAGCAAAGCAACAATATGCATCAATAATGACAATGTTAATCAGTCATTTCTGTGGCAGAAAATAATGAGGTATGCTAAAGAAGGCAGATGGGAGAATTTTTAAGCTCCTCAGAGATATGTAAGTTCAACACCCGATTCATCTAAGCATGTGCACCCATCCAGTTATGACCTTGAAGGTTGGAAAAAATCTTGTAACAAATAAATTACTAGATCAATGCTGATGATAGAATGCAGGTATAATAAAGATATGTTTTTTGGTAAACAAAATTCTTTTGTAAATAAACAGAAATGTTTTGTAAGAAATGAGATAAGGCAGTTAAGGGATTAACATCTGTTCATCTCTCATCAAAGCAATCTGGCAGGCTAGCACAAAAACTTAAATAAAATGTAACAGAAAAGAATTCAAAGGACTTTTTTTCTTTTAAGTTTACTGAATAGAAAGGGTCACTTTTGGGAAAAAAAACATGAAGGGAAGTGTTTAAAAAATAACTACTTAATGTTTCAGGCTTGAATTATTGTTGCACAATTTAATTGAGAACTTTCAAAAAATCTGTATCATTTATAAGTTGACTTTAGTTTCAAGCTCCTGCACAAATTACAACTTGAATATTCTTTTTAATTGTTTAAATTCAAATTTAGAAATTAGAACCTAGTTTTTGCATTAATTATTTATGTTAGCCCTTTAGCCTTTGAGGGTTATTCAATAGCAATTCTGGTGTATATTACTTCACAGTCTGACATTTCTAGAAAGTTTGTATTCAGGAATAACCATTCACTTGTGTGAAATTTGGAAAATGTTTCTTGTCTGAATATAATGTGGGTGCATTTTGGCATTATTTTGTGCCAAACAGTTATATGTCAAGTTGCAGTGATAACTCAATTAAACCAGACCAAGTTAAAGAAATTAACCATATTACAGAAGGAACCATTGTTTATATACTCCACATTAAGCATGAGCAAAGGCAGAGAGTTAGGTTTCTATGACCTGCTGCAGTCAGTACGAGGATTGAATACATTGAGATGTACATTGACATCTTTATGCACCACACAAAAACCATCTAGCCAACTGAGCTAACCTTTCCCACACAAGGTCAAGTACCATTGAGCAAATTATATTAATTCTGTTCATTATGGACTCAAAGAGTATCTACAGTGTGGAAGCAGGCCATTCAGCCCATCAACTGTACACTGACCTTCTGAAGAGTAGGATCCACCTACCAGATCCACCCCCAATCTCTGTAACCCTGCATTTCCCACGGCTAATCCACCTATCCTGCACAGACTTGGACACTACAGGCAATTTAGCATGGCTAATCCATCTAACCAGCACATCTTTGAACTGCGGGAGAAAACCAGAGCACCCGGCAGAAACCCACACAGACACTGGGAGAACGTGCAAACTCCACCCGAAGGTGGAGTTAAACCAGGTCCCTGGCACAGTGAAGTAATAGCACTGACCACTGAGCCACCATGCTGCCCTTTTGTCTGGGATTCTTTTATTCTGATCACACTTGTCATCTAATTTATTCACCACATCATCATGTTTATTTCAACAACCATCTACAACCTTGTATTCCATCCCTCATTCTTTGATCCTCTGACTGAATCCTGTGCATTCCCTATGCATGTGCTGCATCATTGATAGCAGCACCTTTTTTTGCCTCCGTCCTACCTCTTTGACACTCTTCTGCTCGAATTGCTCTGCCTTCAGGCATCATCACCTTCATTTTTTAAATTTTTCACAAAACAGAATCTTGGAACCATATTTCAGTTAGCCATTCTTATTTTTCCATCTGTTACTTCCATTCATTCATTCCTAGTATCTCAAGCATCTTAAGATCTTACCTACATACAGGTGCAACAAAAATGTCATGTCATACTGTTTTGTCCCTTGATATTCAACAACCTGCATATAACAAATAGTGTGACCATAAAACTATTGTATTAAAATAAGACATGATATATGATGTACTTTTATGCCATTATTTTTCTTTTTGAACTCACTTTGCAGTTGCTATCAATTTAGTTGACCATTTCAAGTGTTTTTTAAGAAACTGCACTGTGCTTGAAATATAACATTAAGCAGGTGTCCAAAAGATTTATTCCCCTGCTTCTCCTGAAAGGTAGCCTTAGGCAGAAAGAAAATGTATGTCATATTAAGTCAGCATTTGATTCTATTTTGGGGAAAGCTAATATAAATTATTAATATTAGTAACTTTCATAATTTATAAGTATTAATGCATGTGGATATAGAGAATAAAAATTAATAAATAATTAGGGAATTAGCTTTAAAATGTATTTGATTGTTTCACAGAAATTTGCAAGTCATCAATTTGAAAAGAGCAACAATGGAATTAAATAGCAATGAATATTTAATATCAAATTCATATGAAAATATGCTTTTATAACTAAATTTACTCTTTGTTTATAAGCAATGTATGTAAAACTTCCATACAATATGTGTGCATGTATATTCCTCAGAAATGCATAAAATGCAGCTTTTGCTGTAACCTGGAGGCAGAAAACAACTCCGACAGCGAGGGCTTGCATTTCCCCTCAGCTTCATGTCATTCCTTGAATATTCCTGTATGTGTCAAAGGATTATGTATCACTCCAATAGAAATAGTTTTAATAGTTTTAGTTTTATATGGTTGATATTGTATTGGGTTCTGGCCCAAGGACAACACAGCTGTGTTAGGCACAATTCAGTTGTTATCCTCCCATTGCATGACTCCTTGGTTTCTTAGTTTCAACATTCCTTGCAGCAACATGTCCTTGATTTCTCTCTCTGAATCTTTGAGAACTACTTTTCCAGAAATAAATATCATTAAATCTTTATATAACAACAGCAACAATTTGTATTTTTAATAGCCTCTTTAATTTAACACAGTATTTAACAGAAGCATTATAAGCCAAAATATGACATCATTGCACAAAGGATTAATTAGATCAGATGACCAAGGCTTTGGTCATTGAGGTATTATTTTCTTCACAAAGGAAGAAAATGAGTTGAAAGCAGAGATGTGTAGGAATCTAAAGGAGCCGAAAGTATAGCCTCAAATGCTGAGACAATTAAAAATTGGAATGCTGAAGATATTACAATTTCCTGTGTGCAAATATCAGCATTGCAGGAGATTACAGATATAGGGAGGGGTGAGGCTGGAGAGGCATTTCAAAACAAGGATGAGAATTTTAATGTCATGGCAGTACTTGACCAAAGCCAGTGTGGAGTAGGTAGTGTTGAACGGGGCTTTGTCAAGTCAAGGTACAGGCAGCACAGTTTTGACAGACCTCAGATTTATGGAAGATAGAATGTGGGAGATCAGATACCAGAGCATTGCAGTAGTAAAGTCTCAAGGTGATATAAAGGCATGAGCAAGACAGGAGAAGTCGAGGGCTGTTATGGAGCTGGAAATAGGTGGCGATGGTGATATACGAGGTCAAAGACTATCTCGGTCAAGTATGAAACCAAGTTGGAGAACACACTGGCTTAATCTTAGATTGTTGCAAGGGAGAGGGATGGAATCGACAGCTAAGAAACAGAGTTTGCATTAGGGACTAAAAATAATGGTTTCAGTCTTCCCAATCTTTAATGAATTGAAACAAAAGTTTCCAGAATTTTGGAACACTCAGTTAGGGATGGGCAATAAATGCTGGCTTCGCCAGTGACACCCATATCCCGTGAATAAATAAAAATAAAACATAGCAACGCTCCCTGCCAAATCCAGTAACTAGGCACCACATTTCCAAATACACTTCATTATAGTTCTAGGCATTTGCAAAATAAAAATTATTCAAACTTACCTTTTGACTGCAAACTGGATGCCTGCCATTTTAAATTACACCAGTGTTAGGCCCCTAATGCAGTTGAACACATTTTTTGGTGAGTGACAAGCTCCTTGATTGGACTTCCTTGGTCCAAGTTTGTACGCAGAGCATCAAATCAGCTATAAAAGCTGTTTGATATCATGAAAGAATTGGAAGCTTACAATACCATTTTGAAACTACATTTTTGGAGGTAGCCTGATTAGTCTGTTCTTTAGAGATAATGTTCTCAGTGTCAAATCTTTTAAATTCTTGTTCTAACTTCTCTTTTTGAGCACAGGATATTGGATCTGGTCTACAATTAGCAGGCTTTAATATATTTTCATTCAACTTGCTCAGAGGTGTAATGACACATCTCTGGAACAGGTGGGACTTGAACCCAGGTCTTCTGGCCTAGAGGTGGGAATACTACCATTGCTCTACAATAGCCTTTATGTTAGCTTTGAATCTAGAATCACACTGCCTGTTTCACTCCATACCGGAGGCTACTTGTCGATCATGGAGCCATGTGATGTGAATTTGGCTACAATGTGGAACAAATTGCTCTAATTTAAGTGACTGCTAACCACAAAGGCTGTACTTCCACCTTTCACCACAATGATAAGCAATTTTTCATATTTCTCATTATTTTTAACCGGAGCCAACGCTTGTCCAATTGTGGAAATTTTCTCTCCTCCTTAATTTTATTTGTAATTTCTCCAGCTGATGTTACAACAACTCAGGAGTCATGCTATCAGATACACCGATGTTGATCTACATGCTTAGCAGATCTCCATTAAACAGTATTTGAACAATGATATCCTGCAAAGTCTCACTGTATGTGCTTGTATTTCTGATTGTTTGGATTTCAACTGTCTCTCATCAACCTGTTGCTGTTCAACACTGACTGGTGTTTCTTCCAACCAAGCATTCTCTCCATTAACCTTATGACATGTCTTTGCAAGATGACTCTTCTGCTTGTAGCTGTTAATTATGTCCCCAGCGTTGGCTTAAGTACTGGTAGCAGGACTGTGTACTGCTGTTACTACCAGTTGCTGTTAATGGAGTCTTCTGCTTACTCAGCCGCAGCATATTTACTTCAACAGATGACTGGCAGTTGTTAATTCCTACTTCTTGCGAGTCATATTCCATCATTTCTTTGGATAAAGCTGTTTGACAAGCTATGGGGGAAATCAGTTTTGAATGCATTCATATTTTAAATCCCACCATACTCTCTTGAAATTCTTCACAATAATGAATGAACAGCTTTTTCAAAGCCATGATAAATTCTTTATTTTTCTCAGTGGTGTTATAGACCAGACCAAACCCCTTCAAAATATATTAAGAAGGTAGACTGGACCCCAACTTTTTCTCATTTTTAAAAGCAAGTGTACGGTGTTGTGTTCTAGATGTAATTCGATAGATCAAACTACCAGACTTAAAGCAAAACTCACTTTATTTTTACACTATATAGTTAAAAAACAAACAAAAGAAAGAAGCATTGGGATAACTATTGAAAAATTTAACAGAATAATAGATTATTTAACTACTAAACAGCATCTGTTCCAATATAGTAACATCCCATAAACATAACCTTGGCAAGGGCAAATTCAGTAAAATAGATTGTCCCACATGCAGTTCTAGCAGCAGGAAGAGAACCCAAGTTTTAGCTGTAACACAGAGAGGAATGACAGCTTCCAAATTCAGCTGCAAGACCGCTTCTGAAAGCTAAAACTAAAATCCTGGTTCTGTGGGAGCTTGACCTTACCCTTTCATGCTGCTTCTATTTTTCCATCTTCTTAAAAACAAAACAAAGTTAGTTGGACTCAGAGCAGATAGGTTAGCTCCAAGTTTAGTCACTTTCAAAAGAAACATGACAGAACGAATCCTTTTTAAAGGCACATCTCATAACAATGGGCACTGATTCCTTGTTTCAAACTGAAAGTTTTCTGTAATTTTCAATTATACTGTTACTCAAGCTTTCACACAGTGTTCTGGCTGTTGTGTATCTTTTGAATTGACTGCGTAAGCAAATTACTGATTGTGCCATATACTTCTGAGCCTAATTTGATCATAAATATCAATCTTTTCCTTTCCCCCATAGCCTGGTTAAGTGCTGAATTATCAGGATTTTTGAGAATAATTGGTAGCAACAGTGGAGATGGTGGCATAGTACTAATGTCACTGGACTGGTATTCTAGATCCCCAGGCTAATGCTTTGCTGTCACACATTGCAGTTCCACCGTGGCAGATGGTGACATTTGAATTCAGTAAAATGTAGAATTAAAAATAAAGCTAGTCTAATGATACCCACTGTTGATTGTCATGAAAACCAACCTTTAGGGAAGGAAACCTGCTCTCCACACCTTTTCAGGCCTATATGTGACTTAACTGTCCTCTGAAATTGGCCAGCAAGCCACTCAGTTCAAGGACAATTGGAGACAGGCAACAAATACGGGCTTTGCCAAGATGCTCATGTCACGTGTCAGAATAAAAAAAACAAAAATCTCTAGATGCTCCACATATACAACAAAGAACTGTCAGTCACAATGGTACGCCCTCTGTTACCTGATAACAACTATTGATTCAGCAATCTTCAAAGTTTAGTCCACCAAGAACCCAACAGCTTACACATAGCTTACATTTTTAAGCATTTGTCTTGGAGAAAGCACACTTTTTGCAAGTTCATCTGCTGGTTTGCTGGTGGTTTCTCCACCTCAGCTTTGTTACGCTAAAAAATCTGCATTCCACTTTTTTGCTATACAGTCATATCTTTGCAGAGCAAAAGCATTTAAAAGTATAACATAGAACCTGGTACAGAAGTGAAAGAGTTAAATTTGAGCTTAGATTTTTGCCATGCCAGAGCGTGTCTCCATTGCAGCAGAAATGTTGGGAATTCCAAGTCCCACCCTGAATCTGGAGCCTTTCATCTTCTTTGCAGAATTGAGGGGCAGGCTGTTGATTGCTTGTACACAGTTCCCAATAGCAGGTAGCCCTTTAAATGATCTACTGTCTCCAGTGAAATTAGATTTTGGAGGCCTAGATGTTTCAAACCCGGAGTATGAGGTTTAGTCTGTATAAGGGCAGGTTTGTTTTGTGCCTATCTTTTGGATAGAGAGGGAACCTTTTCCAAAAGTTACCACCTTGGATCTGGAGGGGTCGTGAAAAGTAGAGATTCTTGTGTACAAAATGTACGTTAATCTATTTTTTTGATTATTATTTATTCATGGCATGTGGATGACATTTGATGTATCAGTATTTATTCAGAATGCCAAGCGAAAGTGAGTTCCAGGATCCTGACCAGCAATGCTCAAGGAAAATCAAAATGTTTCACAGTCAGAATTGTGTGCAACTTGAAGGGAAACATGCAGCTTGTGTTGTTCCATGTATCTGTGACCCTTGTCCTTCTGCGTGATAGAGTTTGTATGTTTAGAAGATGCTGATAAAGGAGCTTCAGTGATTTTGTAGAGTGCATCTTGGTGATAGTACGTACAGATGCCAGTGTGAATTGCTGGTGCAGTTTTGGAGGCAGGTTGCTTTCTCCTGCATCATGTCCAGCTTCTTCAGCATTGTTGAAGCTGCACCTGTTCAAGCAAGTCGAAAGTATTCTATCACCCTTTTGGCTGTGCGCTGCAGATAGTATAAGATCGTTAGGGAGACAGGTGGTGAGTTACGTGCTGCACAGTTCCTGCACTTGCAACCACAGTTTGTATATTGCTGACCCAGCTCAGTTTCTGGTCAGTGGTTATCCATAAGATGTTGGTAGCGAGGCATTCAGCAATAGCAGTGTCATTGAATGTCAAGTGGTGACAGTTGTATTCTCTTTTGTTGGACATGGTCATTGCTGGCATTGTGTGGTGCAAATATAACCTACTACTTATCAGTCCAAGCCTGTATGTTGTGCAGGTCTTATTGTATGTGGATAGGGGCTGCTTCAGTATCTTGGGAGTCACGAATGATACTGAACATTATGCAATCATTAGAGAACAACTTCTGATCTTATGAAGTGAAGGTCATTGTTGAAACAGCTGAAAATGATTGGGCTTTGACACTACACTGATGAAGGGGCTATTGTAGTGCAGTGGTAATGTCCCACCACTGAGCCAGGAGACCCAGGTTCAAGTCCAACCTGCTCCAGAGGTGTGTAATAACAATTCTGAACAGATTGATTAGAAAATACCTACTCTGATGTGCTCGTGCAATGATGTACGTAGACTGAGATGCTTGTCCTCTAACATCCACAATCCTCTTTCTTTGTGCAAGATATGATTGTAACCAGTGGAGAGATTCTTTCCATGATTCTGATAGACTCTAGTTTGATGTCATACTAAGCCAAATGCAGCATCAATTCCAATTGCAGTCAATCTCACCCATTTCTGAAGTTCAGTTCTTTAGTCCACATTTATACCAAGGCTGTAATGATGTCAGCAGTATCACTGTGCAAATTGTTGGTGAACAAGTGTCACTTAGAAGCATTGACAATCCCATCCTTCACTTTACTGGTGACTGATATGGTAACTAGAACAGTCAACTCTTTCAAAGAATTGCCAAAGTTCTCAAGAAACTTCCAAAGCTATCAATGAACTGTCCAAAGATATGTGTAGATTTGAGAAAAAACATTACTGGTTATTTGAGTGCACCTGGTGACATAGCCACTTGTGCTGCTTGACTGATTTCCAAAACTATCATTTTCTCAATGTAGTGACTGTCAAATGAGCACATTGATGGCCACCTAACTGCTTATAGAATGGAAATATTTACTTACCTAAGGAAATAGTTGAATGAATTTTTAAAAGTTTTTTTTGATATTAATGTTTTTTGATAATGACATCATCAACTGGCAGATAACTTATTTTCTGTAAGTGTGCCTAAATAAAGTATGCCCATGGTAAATACTAAATGAGTTGATGTGGAGAGGGATTTGGAAAAAATTGGGGGTGATGATGATAGCAGCAGCATGATACAAATTGACATTGATTTTGCATAACATCTGTTAAGGGCCCTGAAGATGTCTGAGGACAGAAAAATGGTCGCTGGACTCGAAACATTAACTCTGTTTTCTTTTCACATATACCACCAGATCTGATGAGTTTCCCCAGAATCTGCAGTTTTATCTTAGTTTGGTTTCTATATACTAATCGACACAAGAGATTGCTATTACAGACCAGATAATCCATTTTTGTAAAAAACTGGGGGATAAATATTGGCCAGGATATTGGGATAACACCACTGTCCTACATTTAAATGGTACTATGGGATCTATCTTATCCACTTGTCAGGGTAGAATGAGCATCTGTACTGTATAATTTCTTGTGCATAAGTTGGTATCTCTGACAGTGCAAAACTCCATCAACAATGCCCTGGAGTGTCAGCCTAGATTATTTTGCTCAAGTTCTGCACAGCCCATAACCTTTTTGAGTCTTGAAACAAGAGTGCTATTGCTGACACCAAACACATTGTACGAATACTAACAGCACACTTTGATCATTTAACTTTGTCAAATTAGCCAGTGATAATGAAATCTCAAAATTCAAATGTAATTATTTCTATACTAGTGTACGCATAACAAAATATTCAAATTGTTTTGAGTGAAATATCCATTGGTTGAGGAAGTTTTGACTATCTAGATTTCTGGATTTCTTTTTCCTATTTTCCAAATGCCTAATTATGTTTTACTCTGATTAATATTTGTAAATAATAATAATTTAAATAGCTGAAATTACTGTCTTAGAGTATAGATGTTTTGAGGTCTCAAACTCAGTTTACTTCACTCATGTATTGGGTTCACAAGTGGCAAGTAACATTTGCACAAAACAAGTGCCAGGCATTACTATCTCCATCAAGATAAAATCTAACAATTGCTGCTTGACATTCTTCGCATTCCCATCATGAATCCTCCATGATCAACATCCTAGAGGTTATCATTGTCCAGAAACTGAAGTGGACTAGCTATATGAATACTATGGCTACAAGAGAGCAGGTCAAAGGTTAGGTATTCAGCAGTGAGTAACTGTCCTCCTGATTCCTTAAAGCCTGTCCATCATCTACAAGGCACAAGTCAGGAGAGTGATGGAATACATCCCACTTGCCTGGATGAATACAGCTGTAAAATCACTCAAGAGTCTTGACGCTACCAAGGTCAAAACAGCCTGCTTGATTGGCAGCCCATCCATGAACATTCACTCCCTCCACCACTGACCTCAGTAGCTGCAGTGTGCACATTCCACAAGATGCACTGCAGAAATTCACCAGAGTTCCCTGGACAGCACCTTCCAGACCAGTGACCACTACCATGTAGAATGACAAGAGTAGCAGACACATGGTAAATGACCACTGGCAATTTCTCCTCAAAGCCACACACTGTTCTGGCTTGGAAATATATTGCCTTCAACTTGCTAGGTCAAAATCATGGAATACCTTCCCCAACAGCATGGTTTGTGTGCTAACACTAAATGGACTGCAGCAGTTTAAGATTTTGATTTGATTTGATTTATTATTATCACGTTTACCGAGGTACAGTGAAAGGTATTATTTTGCATGCTATCTGGAGAGATCATTCCTTACATAACAACATCAAAGTAATAGAACAGAACGCAGTATATAGTGTTGAGAATGCAGCTCAACATGACTCCATCAAGGGATAGGCACAAATACTGGCCCACATCCCAGGAATGAATAAAAAAAGTAATAACTTTGCACATGAAGTTTGTAATGCCGTCATTCTGCTTTTTTCAGTCTCAATGCAAATGACAACTGTTCCCATAAATTTGTTCAGAGATAGTAAGAATTGCTGATACTGGAGTCAGAGATAACACAGTGTGGAGCTGGAGGAACACAGCAGGCGAGGCAGCATCAAAAGAGTAGGAAAGTTGACGTTTCGGATTGGGACCCTTCTTTAGGGTCCTGACCCGAAACGTCAACTTTCCTACTCCTCTGATTCTTCCTGGCCTACTGTGTTCCTCCAGCTCCACACTGTGTTATCCCATACATTTGTTCATTTGCCAGTGCAATTTCTATTTCTCTAGTTGACATTCTTTTGATTCATTTTTATGTTATTCACAAAATAAACAATGTATTAAAAGGAAGTCTTTGACCAGATCATTAGTTAACAGAAGAGGTTTAATGACTGAATAATGAAAATAATTATTTTCAGCAGTTTGTTGCCTTTCTTTTAATTTTACATTTGACATTGATCCTTAATTTTTATTTTGGAAGTGACTGCATCCAATATCAACCCTTTACTAGATAGCCTTAAAATGACTAAAATCTATTAAGGAAACTGTCAATAAAAAAACTGCTTCCATTTTCACTTTTGCAATCCAATAACCTTTTTGTTACTTGGAGGCACTTCACATAATCAGAGTATATTGTCAGCTTATTGGAGTTGGACAAGCATGAAATGAAAGTCGCTTTAATATTGATCCAAGTCTTTAGCTTCAACTGTAAGTCTTTTACTTGCAAGTGTCCTTGATATCACATCTTACTGAACAATAGCCATTAATCTAATGTAGTTGAGGTTCTCATAGGCTTATTAACCTAGTTACAGTTATTATGTTGTCATCAAGCACTTCTGTATTTATATATTCATTTAATTCACCTTTGTGAATGTCATGTCTTCAAAAGAGAACACTGCATCGAATTTTGACCTGGTGAAAGGAAAACTGGTCATTTAAGTGTGAAAGTGACTGGCAATGTCCAATAAGTGTACACTAGCAATAAATTTCAAACAATTGAAAGATTGTAAAATAATGAGCAGCTCTAAACTGGAGCATGGTAATTTTACACTGGTTTAGAAGCATAATAAAGGATACAAATGTGTTATATTTGAACTGATATAAACAATACCTTTCAAGGCTTCATAGTATATGCACTTAAGATCCTTTCACCTTGGTATTTTATGTAAGGTTCCTGGAGCCCAGCATCTGGAAACCAACTTTCGGGTTTGACCTATTAAGTCTCCTTTCTGTGTACTGGTGGCAGTGTTGTCAACCCAGATAAGTTAAGTCAGTACGTCTGTCACTAATGTATGGAATCCTGGTTTCGATTCGGGTTCCCATAATCTGAATTAAAAGACTGATGATAAAACTAAATAGTTGGAGGTAATATTGAATAGTTGGCCATTTTAAGCATTCATAAATGGATCATTTGCTGCAGTCAGGGGACATTTGAAGCAGATTTGGAATTCATTTTTATTATAGTCATTTACAGATTTTCAGATTTAAAAACATGCATTTTTAATATCCTTACTACTATGGGTCATGTAAAAATGCTGCCTGATGGCCAAAACTGCTGCCTCGTTTTCACTTGCACCCTCCACTTTAAGTACTTCTGTGCGTCCTTCAAAATTGGCGACCCCATCAAATTTTTCATGTCAAAATTGACAAACGAGCTATAAAAAGTAATGGCCTGGATTTTCTAATGGTCACATAATCGTTTCTGATGTGTAGATGGGAGTTGTATGGAATCCCCATAATAGCAGACTCCGAAGGAATTGCCTGAACAATTGAAGATTCCACTGGGCAATCGCCCCATGCCTGGAACCCTCCAAAAATCTCCGTTTTAGTTGGAGAACTCAGAGGGTTCTGTTGCAATTCAAAGAATTGTAATAATGGAAAAGTTAGGCTCTTAAAAACCTAGTCTAACTCTTGATGAACTATTTAACTGACCCCAATTATACCTGCACCAAATCCCTAACATCCCCTATATTCTGAGAAGACACTTACCTCTGCCCAGCACTTGTTGACTTCTGACATCAGACCTGAGACAATGCTGCTATGCCCTCACCCCACCCCACCCTACTCCACCGACGCTGAACTCAATTCCCTTCTCTCTGGACCCAACCCCTTTTCCCTTGACCACTCACGGCCTGACACCTTTTTTCCACAGCTGCTGGACCTGAACACCACGTTTCCGACAAACCACCAGCCTCCCACTCCATATCCCGTGCAACTCCAGGGCCCAACACTGCCCCCGCAAGCCAAATGTGACCTCCCTACTGCTGGACACTCCTTCCATCATGCTAGACCATTGTCCCCGCATTGGCCTAGGACCTGAGACAACCCACCCCCACTGGATCAGAGATCTCCCAAATCATCCTGACCTACTTTAAATGCGTATCACTTACCTTGCACCCTGGCGTCTTTCCTACCTTGCATCCAACACCCTGGCACCCTACCCACTACCTAGCTAGCAGTCTACCTTCTAATGAAGTGGCACCATACTTACTTTGCACCCTAACTTCTTGCTTACTGAGCTAAGTAGCTGTCTGTAATGCTGGACTTTTAAATTTCAGAATATACCAATTGGCTGCCTCAAAAAAGAGGGCATGGTTGCCATCATCCGACTTCTATACTTAAAGGGACATATCAGAATGGAAGTTCAGAAATGCGGATATCTTTTACTTTGCCACTCTGTTTCTTTTCTTACATGTGTGTGAGGTTTTCCATTCCTTGCAAAAAACAACCCATAATTTTTAAGAATATATATTTTGGGTGACTACATTCATTGCGGATCTCTAGTTGTCTTTGAGAGGATGATTCTAAGCTTCCTTTATTAAAACTAGTTGAAGAGGAATCACAGCTCCCTCTTTTTAACACCCTTTTGGTCAGTTATAATAAATATCTTCTCTCTATTTATTTCCCAGCTCCCTTCCCCCTCCCCAATTCTGAAGAAAGGACCTGACCCGAAATGTCCACTGTCCTGTTCCTTTGATGTTGGCTGGCCTACTGTGTTCCTCCAGCTCCACACTGTATTGTCTCTGACTCCAGCATCTGCAGTTCTTGCTATCTCTTTTTATTCTTTCTTTTTTAGCACAGAGCTATCACACTTCAACTAAGCTTAGCTAACCAGGTCAAGAATGAAAGAAAGCCAATTCCAAGATTTATTTTCAATGGAAGCAAGTAGAGTTTTATTACCTAAAAATTAGTGACAACACACGCACACATAACGAGACACACACACAATCACACACACAAACGCAAACACAGTTATCTGACACAGGCAGGAAAGTAAAGGCACTAGTTTACAGAGATAGTAGGAACTGCAGATGCTGGAGAATCTGAGATAACAAGGTGTAGAGCTGGATGAACACAGCAGGCCAAGCAGCATCAGAGGAGCAGGAAGGCTGACATTTCGGGCCTAGACCCTTCTTCAGAAATT
>NC_063337.1:27800579-27859427 GCF_021869965.1 Rhincodon typus | reverse complement strand
TCGCACTCTGTTTCAGCCCACTAGTTTACAGGTTTTTTTTTACAGTTTCGAGTTTGAGTTTCAAGCTGAGTTCAAGTATTTAGCTGCTGTCTTGCGTCCTCTGTAATGGTGGAGCCGCAGATATTCTGAAGTCCTCAATAATTGTTGCTGTTGTTCCAAATTGCTTTTCATTGACTAATGTCTGCATTTGAACTTGAGAGGGAGAGATTTCCATTTTATGTTCATGAATCCACTATTCCTCGACTTTTGTCTAAGGCTGAAAAGCAGCGGTTGATGAAATCCATTTGTACATTCTGTTTTCCCCAAGGTGAATAATCTGCAGACAACCTTTCATCTCAGTATGCAAATTCAAAGAAAGTTATGAATTATCTGTGAGTTACTGGTCAATGGTGATCCCCAGGATGATTATTTTGAGAAATAAGCCAGTTGTCAACAAATAAATTTCATGGGGAGGTGGTTATGCAGTCTCATGTTGCAGATGGTCATTCCTGACAGTTGACAGGACAAATGTTACTCAGCATTTTGATTTGATTTATTATTGTCACACGTACCTAGGTACAGCGAAAAGTTTTGTTTTGCATGCAGTACAGGCAGATCATACCATACAATGTGCGTCAATGTTATAGAACAGAGTGAGGAATACAATGTTACAGCTGTAGAAAAGGCACACAAATAGCGAGCATTGAATTTGACATTTGAAAGGTCCATTCAGAAGTCTAGTAACAGTGGAGAAGAAGCTGTTTTTGAATTTGTTGATCGTGTGTTTAAGCTTTTGTATCTTCTACCTGACAGAGGAGTTTGGGAGAGATTATAATCAGGGTGGGAGGGGACTTTGATTTGTTTCCTGCCTTTCCGAGGCAGCGAGAAGTATAGATGGAGTAATTGGAGGGAAGGTTGGCTTGCACGATGGACTGGACTGTGTCCACAACTGTCTGTAATTTCTTATGATCATGGGCAGAGCAATTGCAATACCAAGCTATGATGCATCTGGATAGAATGCTTTCTATGGCGCATCCGTAAAAATTGGTAAAAGTCTTTATGGAGATGCTGAATTTCCTTAGCGTCTCGAGGAAGTAGAGGTGTTGTGCTTTCTTGCCTATCACATCAATGCGGGTAGACATGGACAGATTGTTGGCCATCGTCACTCCTAAGAACTTGACGCTGTCGACCATCTCCACCACAACTCCATTGATGTATATAGGGATGTGCCCTCAACCTTGCTTCCTGGAGTCAATGACCAGCTGTTTCGTTTTGCTGACATTGAGGGAGAGATTGTTATCTTTACACCACACTCCCTAGCACTCTGTCTGTTTCCTGTATTCCATCTCGTCATTGTTTGAGATCCGGCCTGCAACGGTGGTGTCATCAGCAAACTTGTAGAAGGAGTTAAGACAAAATTTGGCCCACTGTGATAGTGTATGGAGAGTACAGTAAGGGGCTGAGTACGCAGCCTTGCGAGGCACCGATGTTGAGGATTGTTGTAGATATGGTGCTGTTGCGTATTCTTACTGATTGCAGTCTGTGGGTCAGAATCCAGTTGCAGAAGGTGGAGCAGAGACCTAGGTCTCAGAGTCTGGAGATTAGTTTGGTTGGAATTACAGTGTTGAAGGCGGAACTGTAGTCATTGAGTAGGAGCCTGATGTAGGTATCCTTGTAGGTATCATGTATCAGCCCAGGTTTATATGTTGATCAAGTTTGACGTTTTGGAAGAATGGATGCCTTCATTATTGTAAATAGAGTTGATTACTTTGTAATCATCAGCCAATGACCTCAATTCTGACTTCGTGTTGAAGGTTCAGTGTCCTTTTATAATTATATTAATTTCAGTTCAGGCTGACTCTCTTTACTGGTGTGTCCATTAACCTTGGCTCAATCCAGTCAGGTGATCACATGAGCCATTTTAGGTCTTCATTTGTCAATTTAAACACTTTTAGTTCTCTGGTCTTAATGTCAAGTGATGGAAATTCAATATTGATAACCCATTTTCACTACAATTGTGATACTTTCTTGAACTTCCACAGTTATGAAATGAAACTGGTCCCACATTGATGTTAGATAGGAAGATCGAGGATCATAAGCCAATGCTGATAAAGGGGCAGTGGCATATGTTCAATCAGGATGATTTGTGACTTTGAGAAGGTGCTCTCCAATTATACAGTGGACATTACAAGTTTGAGATTTGCTTCCTAAGAAGCCGTGGTGACTTGCAATTCCCAAAGATAGTACACACTGTAGTCATTAATTGCTGATAATACAAAGAATGGATGTTTAAAGTAGTTGTGAGAAGATATTTTCCTATTCAATCTGATTTGAGACGTTACAACACAGTGCTGGAGCAGGTCGGATTTGAACCCAGCTTGCATGGCTCAGAGGTAGAGATACTAGCACTGCATCACAAGAACCTCACCAGTTGGTGAAATGCTAATTGGCCTAATTGTTTTGACCTGGCTGATGTTGAGCTTCTTGATTGTTGTTGCAGCTGCAGTCATCCTGCTAAGTGAATAAGAATCCACCCTGACCATGGTTGGCTTATTTCTTTCCTAGAATCCTTCTTTCTCACTGGGATATATCTTTGCTGTGAGCCATAAACTATTTTCTCAAACATTTTCATTGTTCCTCAACTGCCTTTCCTAAACCCTTTTCCCACATCTCCAACAATTTGCTCTGTATCACTCCCCTGCCGAATGTTATTTTATTAAATTCCTCCCTCCTTCCAGTCCACTCCAGCCAGATCTACCTTCATTCTTTTGTAATTACTCTTATTTAAACTTAGCACAGTTTGTTGTGACTCAAGTTCCTCCCTTTCAAATTGAATGCTAAATTCTACCATGTTATAGTCACTGTTTCCTAGGGAGCCCTTTACTCTAACATCATTTATTAATTTATTGAGAATTAATGATGGAAATGAGAAATAAATAATCATTTTGCATTGGTCTTCAATATGGAATATATGGGCAACATCCCAGAGACAGCTGCAAATCAGGAATTGGAAGGAGGGAGGAACTCAATAAAATAACATTCCCCGGGGAGGTGATACTGAGCAAATTGTTGGAACTGTGGGATGACAAGTCTCAGATCCTTTATTGACTTCATTTTAGGCTTTTAAAGGAAGTAGCTGGTGAGTTGATGAATTGGGTTTAGATTTTATGCTGTTCCCTAGATTTGGGATAACAAGGTGTAGAGCTGGATCAACACGGCAGGCCAAGCAGCATCATTGGAGCAGGAAGGCTGACGTTTCGGGCCGAGACCCTTCATCAGAAATGGGGGAGGGGAAGGGGTTTCTGAAATAAATAGGGAGAGAGGGGGAGGCGCATAGAAGTTGGATAGAGGAGAAGATAGGTGGAGAGGAAACAGACAGGTCAAAGAGGCGGGGATGGAGCCAGTAAAGGTGAGTGTAGGTGGGGAGGTAGGGAGGACAGACAGATCAAGGGGGCGGGATGAGGTTAGTAGGTAGGAGATGGGGGTACGGCTTGAGGTGGGAGGAGGGGATAGGTGGGAGGAAGAACAGGTTAGGGAGGCAGGGACGAGCTGGGCTGGTTTTGGGATGCGGTAGGGGGAGAGGAGATTTTGAAGCTTGTGAAATCCACATTGATACCATTGGGCTGCAGGGTTCCCAAGCGGAATATGAGTTGCTGTTCCTGCAATCTTCGGGTGGCATCGTTGTGGCACTGCAGGAGGCCCAGGATGGACATGTCGTCTGAGGAATGGGAGGGGGAGTTGAAATGGTTCGCGACTGGGAGGTGCAGTTGTTTATTGCGAACCGAGATTTGGCAAAGGTTTCATTATCTTGAAAATAGCAAATATAACTTCATATCTCAAAAAGGAATGGTAACAAAAACGGGAGTCTACAGCCCAGTTAGCTTTACATTTGAAAATATTAAAAGGTGTTATAAAAGAAGTTATGGTAGAGCACTTTGATAAATTAAGGGAGTAAGCATGGTTTTGTGAAAGGGAAATCATGTTTAACCAATTATTGGAGTGAAGAAGTAGAGTAACATGTGCTACGGATAAAGAGAAACTAATCAATGACTGAATTTAGATTTGATTAAGTGCCATATGAAATATTATTGTGGAAAGCAAAAGCTGATTGTGTTGTGGGTAATCTATTGATACAGATAGAATATTGGCTGGCTTTCATGAAACAAAGTAAGCAGGATGTATCGAGTGGTGTTCCAGAGAGATCAGTGTGAGAGCATCAACTTCTCAGAATTCATATAAATTCATGGTTTGAGTTAAGATCTAAGATATGGTCGCTAAATTTGCTGGTGACACAAATACAGTTAATGCAGTAAGCTGTGAAGAGGGCATGAAGTGGCTACAAAGAGATATGATTAGGATAGATAGATGTGGCAAATGGAGTATAATGTGCAAGAATGTTAAATTGGCTATTGCAGCAGGAAGAACACGATAGGAGCAATATTTTGAAGTGGTTAGATATTGCAGAACTCTGAGATGCAGAGAGATCTAGGTGATGCACAAAAGAAGTCCAGAATCTGGAATCTAGAAAATATGTAATTGTTTATTATGAACACAGTTGAATACCAAAAGAGGGAGGTTACAGTTCAGCTTTATTGGGCATTGGAGATACCACCCCTGGTATCCTTATTTAGGAAGGATCCAAATGCATTGAAAATAATTTGAAGAAGGTTTACTAAACCCTGGAATTGGTGGTTTGTCTTAAGGACTTGTTGGACAGGCCAGTCTTGCATCTGCTGGAGGTTGGAAGAGTAAGAAGTGAATTGATTGAAACACATAATATGAGGAGTATTCTTGGCAGGGTGGATGTTTAAAGGAGGTTTTCTCTTGTGGAAAAATCTAAAACTAGTGGTCAATGTTTAAAAACAGGGGTTCATCTATTTCAGATAGAGGTAAGGAGAATTATTTTGTCCGAGAGAATTGAGTATCTTTGGAACTGTAATCAAAAGGCCATGAAAGCAGAGTCTTCAAATATCTTTATGGCAGAGGTAGATAAATTATTGATAAGCAAGGCAGAGAAATGTTATCGAGGTGAGGTGGAAATATGATGCAATCATTTCCATTCCTGGATGTGACATTAATTAAAATGCCTACAGTGCTAAAAATACCTCCATATGTGTATTCCTCAAATATATTTGAAAGAAGTTTCAATGAATTTCCTGCTGATCAAGAGACAGAATGCCAGCACTGGGCAATGAAAGGCAAAGCAAATGATTAGGTGATGTCAGGCTTTGATTTTTAAAAGTTTTAAGATTATAAAAGAGACAAATAGAATAAGGGATTTGACACTTTTTTGTTGAAAAAAAAGACTGACATTTATGGAGCAGCTTTCACAACTTCAGGATCAATATGTCCTGGAAGCTGCATGTATACAACTGTACAGCAAACCAGAGGTATTTTGAGGCTAAACACAAGTTGACCTTGTTAAGACATCATTCCAAATGGCCAAAAAAAATTAATGATATGTAGCATTCAGTGAACATACTTGTCATGCTCAATATACTGCAGGCATTGCTTAAATCCCAGAGTTCTTTATTGTCAACAAAATATTTTGTCATGTAATTACCGATGCAATGTAGATAATTTCAGCAGCCAATTTGGACCTACAAATAACACTCATGTATGGCCAGACAATTTGCTGCTTTCCCCAAGTTACATAAGGGATAAATAGTAGTTTGGGGATGAAGAGACCTCTCCGTTTCTCTTCAAATTGTGCAATGGACTCTGTTATGTTCACCAGAGAGGAAAGATAGGGCGTTAGTTTAACCTATCACCTGAAAGTGGCACTTCCAACAGTGCTCCACTTTCTCAGTACCACAGCTAATTAAATAGCACAAATTAATTAAATTGAGGGGTTGGCCTGCAGATCTCTCTGAGGAAGTGGAGTCCATCAGAGTACATAGCATGTCAACTAACCAGTGACAGTACTGAAGGTTGATTGACCGAAGTAAATCTAACTGATCAGAGCTGCACATGAATTAAGGAACTGCTGGAGATGCAAAGGGTAAGGCAATTGTTTCACAAGTAGAGTCAGGTAGTGGGCCACAGATCAAACTTGGCAGGCAGCTGCGTAAACAAAAAAAAGTTAGAGGAAGATTGCAAATAGCCTAAAATGGAAAGGAGAGAGGCAACTAAGAGCTGTGGCAATTGTCAAATATCTTGAGGCAGAAGCAAAGTGAAGAAGAAAACAATAGTAAAATTAATTAGAGCATTGTTCAAGCTTCACAATGGACTTATCCGAGGCAAAAAATGTTTGATGAAAAGGGCAATGATGTTACTAAAACACACTTGTTGCAAAATTCTACTAAGTGGTCACCAACTGTAACTGCAGCATCACAGGTTGTCACATGACGAGGAAAATCCTATTGAAAATGTGACAGTGGAGATGTCACAGAGTAGGTTCAATCACTATAGGACTGTTAGTATAGTTTCTTTTTAAGCAGTTATTTTAATGTATGGAAATAAATGAATGAATTCATTGTATTTTCACCTATTTGATGACTTTCGCTATGACTTAATATGAATTAAGTTTTCTTTTGCTATTCAGTAGCAGATTTACATAAAAGTACTTTTTACTTTTTACATCATCAAAGCAAGTTTTTATTTGTTTCATGTACTTTCTCATTTTAAGTACTGTCCTTAGATTTTAGAAAAGTGAAATGAACACTTGGAAAAAACAGTCTTCAAAGAAAGTTGTTTCTGCTTTAATGGGAGAGGAGAAAATATGTTGGGCATAGGTTTAAGATGAGAGGGGAAAGATTTAAAAGGGACCTACGGGGCAACTTTTTCAAGCAAAGGGTGGTGCGTGTATGGAATGAGCTGCCAAAGGAAGTCCATAGAATCCCTACAGTGTGAAAACAGGCCATTCAGCCCAACAAGTCTACACTGACCCTCTGAAGCACATCTCACCCAGACCCATCCCTCTATCCTATCCCTGTAACTCTGTATTTCCTATGGCTAATGCACCTAACCTACACATCCCTGAACACTATGGGTAATTTAGCATGGCCAATCCACCTAACTTGCACATCTTTGGAGGAAGTGATGGAGACTGATACAATTACAACATTTAAAAGGCATATGGATGGATACATGGATAAGAAGGATTTAGAGGGATATGAGCCAAATGCTAGCAAATGAGACTAGATTAATTTAGGATATCTGGTCAATGTGTACAAGTTGGACTGAAGGGCCTGTTTCCGTGCTGTACATCTCAATGACTCTATGTTCTTAATTTTGACCACAGTAAAGCTATACACAGATGATTGTCGCATTTTATATTTTATGTTCTGTTCATATTTGTATTCCGTTTAGCTTTTCATAATGTTTTCACACAGGACAGTTTGGAAAAGTAAAACATTTCTGTTTATTCCATGCTTGATTGAGAAAAAAAAAGTAAAATTAACTCCTTTGAACTAATACAGATACATCAAAAGTAATTCATTTAGAGGTATCTTTTCAGATAAATACATATTGTTTGAAATACACAATATCTACTTCATCAAATTGCTATGATTTCAACCTCCGCCTACACATAGAGGTTGCTGTCTCGCAAAAGACAATATTCACCATGGCATTGTCCTTATAATTTGGAAGAATTTCTCTGTTGTACTGCAGTTAAGATTGCTTGAAGTGTACTCTTAAAATTCTTCTTCTGTTAGCAGTAGCACACCCAATTCTCCCAAACCAGAATAGTTTTACTGCCATCTATCTGTCTTCTGTTTTATACAAAATAGTTTTAAATTATAAAAAATGACTCGCGATGTTTAGATTTTTTTTCTCACTCGCATGATGAGAGCTCACAGATGAAAGTTGATCAAAAGAGGTTAGAAGGAACTAGGAAAAATATTCCAAACAAAGAATAGCCAGCATTAGAAGTCTTTACAAATTTTTTTGAAGCAAAATTTATAAATGACTTTTGAAGAATTTAGATTTTTTTGTTTAAAAGAGGGGCTGGGAGTTAACAGGAGATTAGGATCAGGCCAAGCAATTTATCGAGAAAAGTACAAATAGAAACTTGATACCAATTTGGCATTGTGATATTCAATCATTGGCCCCTACATGCTTGGTATAGAAAAAACAGTTTTTGAAATTATTTGTTAGTTCTTGTAACATTTTCCCCAGTAATGTTTTGGGGACAAATCTTTCTCAAGTCTATTTTGATTGCATCAGCCATGCTTTATTGCCACTGTGGCCAACAGATAATGCTAGTTCCTGACTTTAAAATTTATATCTTACCTTAAATTCATTCCAGCAAATGACTGTCAAGATGAAAATGTGCATTCTAGTGCAGGCTTAGAGCAAGGGTTTATCTACTGCAAGATTCCCTTCCTTAGAAAGATGGCAGGCAGATTCTACTACAATCTCCAACGCCAGCATTTTTATTTATAAAAACGGGGAACAAAACTGTACACAGTACTCCAGGCCGGATGCACCAAACCCTATACAATTGTAATAAGACTTCCCTGTTTTTTAACTCCAACTCAGCTCCCATTTGGCTTCTTAATTACTTGTTCCACCTGAATGCTAACCTTTTGTGTTCCATGCACAACAACACCGAGATCCATCTTAACTGTATTTCTTACTGGAGTCTCTCTTCATTTAAACAATAGTCTGCCTTTTGATTCTTCCTAACAACATGCAAGGTCTTTCGGTTTCCTACAGTCTGGTGCATGCACAATGGACCAAATGGTATCATTTTCTATGCCATAATACTTCTGTGATTAAACTCCATCTACCAAGGCTTTGCTTACTCACACAACCTATTTATGATTCTGCAGCTTCCTCGTGTCCGCATCACAACATTCCCTCAAACCTATTTTTGTATCATCGGTAAATTTGGATACATTACACTCTGCTCCCTTTTCCAACTCACTACTACAGAAAGTAAACAGTTGAGGCCCAGTACTGATCTTTGTGGAACTCCATTAGTTACATGTTTCCAACCTGAACAATAATTAATCCATTTCATAGAATGAAATCCCTACAGTGCGGAGGCAGGCTATTCAGCCCATCAAGTCTGCACCAACCAGCTGAAGAGCATCCCACGCCAATAACACTGCATTTCCTGTGGCTAATCGACCTAGCTGCACATCCCTAAACACTATGGGCAATCCACCTAACCTGCACATCTTTGGACTGTGGGAGGAAACTGAAGCACTCAGACGAAACCCATGCAAACATGGGGACAACATGCAAACTCCACACAGACAGTTGCCCAAGGCTGGAAATCGAACCCAGGTCTCTGGCGCCATGAAGTAGCAGTGCTAACCACTGAACCACCGTGCTGCCCATTTATCCTGACACTGTCTCTCCTCTGTGTAAATCAATCCTCGGTGCATGCTCATGCATTACCCGTAATACCATGACCTTGTATCTTATGCACTAACCTTTATATAACATCTTATTGAATGTCTTGTGGAAATCCAAATTCACTACGTCTACTGGTTCCCATATGTCAACTCTGCATATTATATCCTCAAAGCATTCTAGCAAATTTCTCAAACATGATTTCCCTTTCACAAAAGAATATTCTTTCTGTTTGATTGTGTTAATCTTTTATATTTACCCTGCCAATTTTTCCTTGATTATAGACTCGAGCATTTTCGCAATGATAAATGTTAGGCTAACTAGTCTATAGTTGCCTGCTTTCTTCCTCCCTTCTTGAACATTGCCATGACATTGGCAGTTTTCCAAACTGCTAGAAACCTCCCAGAATTAGATGAATTCTGGAATAATTTTGCCAAAGCCTGCACTATCTCTGTAGCCACTTTGTCCTGTTACTTTGTAAAGACCTTGTCCCTCATGATAGAGGCTGCACATGACCTTACTTCCCTTTAGCATCTGTTCATCTGATATCTTTGTGATGTTTATAGTATACCTCACCGCAAAGACTAATGCAAAAAAAAGTTATCTGCCATTTCCCTATTTCACCATTATCCTCCAAGGGTCCAATCCTCACTTTAACAAATCTTTTCTTTTCATATATCCAGAGAGGTTCTTGCTGCTTGTTTTTATATTTCTTATCAGTTTACTTTCATAATAAAAAAGGAGCAAATTTATTAGCTTTTTAGTCATCCATTGCTGATTCCAAATAAAATTCCCAATCCTCTGATCTACTAGGTTTCACCACTTTATATGCATTAGTTTTTCACTGAATGCTGTACTTGACCGTCATTATTAACAATCCTCTTCATCATGGCCTTCTTTTTGTTAAGAATAACGTTTTGCTGAGCATTATTAAGTATCTGCATACATGTATGCCACTGCACATCTGTGATCTTCCCTTTATTCCAGTCCCTTTTTCAACAATTCTTTCTTCATGCCTCTGTAATTGCCCTTATTTATGTTGAGGACACTGTTTTGAGATCAGAGTTGAACTCTCTCAAATTGGATTTAATATTTTACCTTCTGAGCGCTAACCCCTCAAGGATCCTTAACTGTGAGATCTCATATAAATCCTTCCTCATTACACATGACTGGATCTAAAATAGCATATTCCCAGGCAGATTGCACCATTATTGTTGTAAGAAATAAGTTCATTTTCCATATTATCCTTGCCCATCTGACTTGTTCAGTTAATTTGCAGATTAAAATCACCTGTGACAATTGTAAAGGCCTTTATTTACCTGTGTATTTTTGAAATAGTGCCATGAGATTTATTTATGTACCTGTGAGGGGAGGTAAGGTTTGGTTTTAATGTCTCACCTGAAAACTATTCATTCCTGACTGTGCAGCAGTCCTTCAGTGCTGCACTGGAGAGTCAGTCCAGATTTTGTGATCAAGGCTCTGGAATGTGCCTTGAAACAACTATTTTCTGACAAAGTGAGAAGCGTTGATAAAAGTAATCAAGATGGCAGATGCAAAAGAGCAATGAAATGCAGAAAAGATGAGGTAAATCACTGTGATTATGGAGGTAAGCTGTTTAAAAAAAAACTAAACTAAAACCTAATAGGGAGATTATGATAATAGACATATTATCATAATATAAAGATTTTAAACCAGCTACTGAAACATCAAGATTATTCATGAGAAAAGATAACTAATGGAGCCATGTTTAAAACCTTAGGAAGGATGTGGGTTTCATTTGGACAGGTTGCAGTGTTTGGAAGCAGTTATAATTGGTAATACTGGGAGAGAATCTGGAAGTATTTAAGATAAATTATTTAGTTGGAGATGAAGGAAGTAGAAAACCATTTGAGTGAACTTGAAACTTGCGTAAAGAGATGAATATTGCAATGACTGTCAATCAGAAACATTAAAAGGAAAGAAAAACTCTTGGGAGGACAACAGCAAAGCAGGAAACAAAGCAGTTTGAAGAGAATAGGAATGTTACATTGCTGGGAATTAAGGGTTTATAAAGAAACCAAGTAAAATGATATGTTGATGTTTCAGTATCCTGTTTTCTCCTAAAATCTAAATGTGTGTCTCTTCATGTTACCTATTTCCATCTGCATATAATTATTTGGCTACTGATTTATGGTTTTCTCCTTCCCTCCTGCAGGATTGCAGGATAAGAATGTGAAGATATTGATAACAATAAAAGAATATCTTTAAATTACATTTAGGATACAGTCATAGAATCATAGAGTTTTTACAGCATGAAAGAAGCCATTTGGCCCATCATGCCTGTGCCAATCGTTAAACATCTTGCTGTTTTAATCCCATTTTCCAGCACTTCATCCATAGCCTTGCATGTAATGGCATTTAAATTGCTCATCTAAATAATACATGGATGTGAAGAGGTTTCCTCCCACTACCACCTTTGCAGGCAGTGAGTTCAGGCATATCCACAATCCGCTGGGTGAATAAGTTTACCATTCTAAACTTCCTGCTCCTTACCTTAAAACTCCCACTCCCATTTATTGACCCTGCTATTAAGGGCAAATATTTAACCCTATCTAACCTGTCTGTGCCCCTTAAAATGTTGTATACCTCAAACCTATCTCCCACTCAGCTCCCTGCTGTAAGGAAAACAACCCAAGCCTGTCTAGTCTGCCTTCATAACAGAATTGCTTCAGCTCAGGCAACATCCTGGTGAATCTCTTCTGTATCCTCTCTAGTATAGTCACATCCTGCTTGTAGTGTGGTGATCTGAATTGCATACAGTACTCCAGCTATGGCCATATACATTACATACAGTCCCATTATAGCCACCTTGCTGCTATATTCGATGTCTAGACTAATAGAGGCAAGTATCTCATATGCCATCTTAACCACTTTATTTATCTACACAAAAAACAAAAATTGCTGGAAAAGCTCAGCAGGTCTGGCAGCATCTGGAGAGAGAAATCAGAGTTCACGTTTCGGGTCCAGTGACTCTTCCTCAGAACTGATGGTAGCTAGGAAGATGTCGGTTTATATGCAGAAGATAGGGTGGGTGGAGGGGGTAAGGAGTAAACGATAGGTGGGGTAGAGCCCAAAGAGAGAGCAGAACAGTTTGAGAGATAAAGGAGTTGATAATGATCTGGCTGGAAGTGTGAATAGGTATTAATGGGGACTGTTAGTGGCTAACAATGGGATGTATGTAATAGCAGACTCTGTGATAACAAGGCCTGATGTGTGGGCTTTAGGGTAAGGACATGAAAGAGCTCAAGCTCTGAAGTTTTTGAACTCGATATTGGGTCCAGAAGGTTGCAGGGTGCCGAAGCAGAAAATGAAGTACAGTTCTTCCAGCTTCGCTGGAGCACTGCAGCAAGCCTGAGACAGAAACGTGGTCCAGGGAACAGGGTGGTGTGTTGAAGCGGCAGGCAACTGGAAGCTCAGGGTTTATTTTGCGAGCAGAACTGGTAGCCTGCATAGCGGTCACTCAGTCTACACTTTGTTTCCCTAATGTCGAGGACACCACATTGTGAGCAGCAAATGCAGTAGACTAGATTGTGTGAAGTGCAGGTAAATCGCTCCTTCACCTGGAAGGTGTGTTTGGGCCATTGGATACTGAGGAGAAAGCAAGTAAACGGATGGGTGTTAAACCTGCGGTTGCAGGGGAAGGTGCTGTGAGGCTGGGGAGGGTTGTTGGGAGTGAAGGAAGAGTGGAACAGGATGTCCCAGAAGGAACAGTCCCTGTAGAAGGCTGACAAGGGAGGGAATAGGAAATATGTGTCTGGTGGTAGCAACTCATTGGAGGTGGTGGAAATGGCAGCTGATAATCCTTTGGATGTAGATGATGGTGGGATGGTAGATAAGGACAAGGAGGACCCTATCGCTGTTACAGGGAGGAAGGGGGCTGGTGGTGAGGGCCGACGTGCAGGAAATGGTTCGGACCTGGCTGTGGGCCTGCTCAACAGCAGTGCTGGGAAATCCTTGGTTGAGGAAGAAAGTGGACACTTTGGAGGCTCCCTTATTGAAGTTGGCAGCATTGGCACAGGTGCGATGGAGACAGAGGAACTGGGAGAATAGAATAGAGTCTTTACAGGAAGCAGGGTGTGAGGATGTATAGTTCAAGTAACTGTGGGAGTCAGTGGGTTTATGGTGGACATTGGTGGCCAACCTATCCAGAAGGGAAAGGAGGAGTCAGAGATAGACCAGGTGAAAGGGTGGGGTGGAAATTGGAAGTGAGATCAACCTGCTGAGCTTTTCCAGCAATTTCTGTTTTTGTTTCCGATTTACAGCTGCAGCAGTTCTTTTGGCTTTCGTTTAATCTACCTGTCCTGTTGCCTTCAAAGATCTGTGGACATGTACATCAAGCTCCCTCTGATCCTGTGTACTTCCTAGGATACTATCATTCAACGTGTACTCTATCATCTTGTTAGTCCTCACAAAATGCATCACCTCACACTTCACAGGATTAAATTCCATTTGAGACTGTTCAGCCCATCTGTCTAAGGATTTCCTCGTTGCTATATTTACTGCACCACCAAAACTTGTATGATCATTAATGTACACAGTAAATAGCAAGGGACAAAGCACAGCATCCTGTGGTCTGCCACTTAATGAGCATTTCTAGTCATTAAAATACCTTCCAACCATCACCCTCTGCTTCCTGCCACAAAGCCAATTTTGTATCCAATTTGCCAAATTGCCCTGAATACCATGGGCTCTTACTTTGCTAAACAGCCTGGCTTGTGAGACCTTGGCAAAGCCTTGTGAAGTCTATATAGTCCACATCAACTGCAATGCACTCACCTACACACACATATTCACCTCTGAAAATTCAGTCAAATTTGTTAGACATAATATCTCCTTTAGAAAAGCCATGCTGACTATCCTTGATAATCCTTGCCTCTCTAAGTGAAGGCTAATTCTGCTGCTCAGAGCTCTTCCAATAGTTTCCCTACCATAGATGTTGGATTCACTGACATGTGGTTCCCTGGTTAGGGGTGTGTTAACTCAGTTGGCTGAATAACTGGTGTGCGATGGAAAGTGGCACAAGTTCCTGTACTGGCTGAGGTCACCATGAAGGTCCTGCCTTCTCAACCTCGTCCCACACCTGAGGCATGGTGGCCCTCAGGCTAAATGCATGTTTAGTCATCTCTCTCTAATGAGATGGCAGCCCTTATGGTGCTCTAGGACCATGGCGAGTTTATTTTACTTGTTTCTTGGTTTATCCCTACCACCCTTCTTGAATAATCGTACCATGTTTGCTGTCCCCATGTCCTCTAGCACCTTTCTTTGGACAGTAATCATTTAAAACCTCAGTTGTGTCTTCCAGCTTCACACAAAGATTGCCCTACTTTTTCCCTAATTATCCTCCTACACACCAATATACTTATAAAATGCCTTTGGATTTTCCTTAATGTTACCAACCAGAGTTGTTTCTTGTCCCTTCTTCACTCTCCTAATATACTTCTTAACAGCAACCACTATTTTGAGCCTTCACTATTTATGATAAGCTTACTTTTTGTTTCACTTATTCAATATCTTGTATCCCTTGACATCCAGGACAGAAACAGAAAGTGCTGGAGAATCACAGCAGGTCTGGCAGCATATGTAAAGAGAGAAATAGAGTTAACGTTAACTGGACATACAGGGGTTTTTGCATTTGTTGGTCCCACACTTTACCTTTACAGGAACATGTTGGCCCTGCACACTCACGATTACCCTTTTAAATGTCTCCCACCTCTCTGATCTGAACTCTCATGCAAGTAGCTGCTCTCAGTCAATTTTAACTAGACCTTTTCTTCTTAAAATTAGCCTTACCTCAAACTTTTTTGCAAAGTTTGTAGATAAAACAAACATAGGTGAAGGGACAGGTTGTGTTGAGGAGACAAGGAGGCTCCAGAAGGACTTGGATAGACTAGGAGATTGGGCAAAGAAATGGCAGCTGGAATACAATGTAAAAAAAGTGCGAGGTTATGCACTTTGGTAGGAAGAATAGAAGCATAGACTATTTTCTAAATGGGGAATGGCTTTGGAAATCTGAAGCACAAAGGGACCTCGCAGTCCTAGTTCAGGATTCTCTTAAGGTTAACATGCAGGTTCAGTTGGCAGTTAGGAAAGGAAATGCAATATGAGCATTCATTTCAAGAGGGCTAGAATACAAGAGCAAAAATGTACTGTTGAGGCTGTAAAAAGCTCTGGTCAGATCACATTTGGATATTGTGAGCAGATCTGGATCTAAGGAAAGACGTACTAGTGTTTGAGGAGGTTAACAAGAATGAGGAAGAATCACCGGACCGAAACATTAACTCTGATTTTTTCTTCACAGATGTTGCCAGACCTGCTGAGCTTTTCCAGCAACTCTGTTTTTGTTCCTGATTTACAGTATCCACAGTTCTTTTGGTTTTTATTTAACAGGAATGATCTTGGGGATGAAGGGCTTGTCATCTGAGGAGCAGTTGAGGACTCTAGGTCTGTAATCGGAGTTTAGAAGGATGAGGGGGAGAAATCTGTTTGTGGACATGGCAATGCTTCCACTAATAGGAGAAACGAAGGCCTGAAGGCACAGCCTCCGAGTGAAGGGATGACCCTTTAGAACTGAGATGAGGAGGAAGTTCTTCAGCCACAGGATGGTTAATCTGTGGAAGTCATTGCTGCAGAAGGCTATGGAGGCCAAATTAGAGTGTATTTAAGACAGAGATAGACAGGTTCTTGATTAGTAAAGGTATCATGGTCTATGGAGAGAAGGCAGGAAAATGGGGTTGAGAAGCATATCAAATGGCAGAGCAAACTCAATGAGTAATTCTGTTCCCATATCCTGTGGTCTTATACTTGTATTTCTGTTTCTCCTGACTATTTGGAGGTCAAGAGTACACACCCAGTAAAGTGATTGATTGCTCCCTTTTAGTTTTTAAGTTCTCCATATGGCCTCATTTGAGGAACCTTCAAAGATATCATCCCTCTTTATTGCAATAATTGATTCATTATTGTAACACCACCTCCTCTTTTACATATTCTGGCACCTCATCTTGCCTAAACATTCTATACCCAAAATACTAAACTGCCAGTCCTGTCTCTGTGATGGCAGTGATATCACATCCCCCTATATTAGTCAATACCCTCAACTCATCTTCCCTACTTGCAAGACTTCTTGCATTAAAATAAATTTAACGATATTTGCATTGGCTTCTAGACTGACTTTGTTGTTCTTCTGTACTTGTCTATGCCTACTGTAACTCCACTCTGCATCCCAGCTCCCTCACAAATTAGCTTAAACCTTCACCAACCTCACAACAGCCATCAACTCTCCCCATCCCCATAAGGATATTGGTCCTGTTTCGGTTTAGATATAACCCTTTGGATTTGTAAAGATCCCAACATCCCAGAAACAAACTGAGTGAACCAGAAATCCTCAGCCCTCCCTACTGCTCCAATTCTTCTGCCAAGCATTCATCTGTTCTATCCACTTATTCTGCAGACATTTGCATGTGGCACCAGGTTTAATCCAGAGATTACCACTTTTGAGGTATTGTTTTTTAATCTGCTACTTATATTCTAAATTCTTGTTGCAGAATTTCATCCTTCTTTCTACCTATGTCATTTGGTACCAATGTGATCCAAGTCTCTGACTGTTCACACTCCATCTTCAAAATGCCCTGCAGCTGTTCATGACATCCTCGCCCTTGACCCCATGGATGCAACATACCATCCTGGAGTCATGTCTGCAGCCACAGAAACACCTGTCTGTATCCCTCACCATTGAATCTTCTGCCACTAATCTCCCTCAATTCCTGCTCCTCCCTTGTGCAGCTGGGTCTGGCTGCACTCCCCAGAGGAACCATCACTCTTACTATTTGCCAACACAGAAAATCTGTTCATGGGTGAGATGTACTCTGTGTGTTTCCTGATTACCTGGCTGTCTCTTTTCTTCTGACTGATGGTCACACATTCCCTCCTTGAATTCCTTAAACTGTGGGATGACCACACCTAAAAATGTGCTATCCATATAATTCTCAGCCTTGCAGTCTCTAGCCGATACCCAAGCTCCAAACCTGGCACACACAAGTTGATGGAATTTATGGCACTTTCTGCAGATGTGATCATCCAGACTGCAGATTTCCCACATACTGCAGGTTGTGCAACACACATAACTGAGGTCTATAGCATACCTTGTTTTAGTCTTAACCTTCTATCCCTTGCGTTAACTTTACTGTGACTTACTTTGTAATTTTATTATATTGTTCCTGACTTTCACTTATTTCTCATGCTTAATAAACTTCAGGTAATCCCTAACTGCAGTTTCTTGCCAGCCAATGAATCTATAGACTTTCTGTGATGTTACTCTTGTTGTTTTCAATAAGAACTGATTACGGGACACTCTTCCCAGACTCAAGATAGAGTGCTGATTGTCCTGTAGATGTCTCAAAGCAGAGTTTAGTTGTAAAATACTAAATGCTTATCTAAATCCTTCACTAGTTGAACATTATCTCAAGGAATTGGCTACATGTGATAATATATTCTCCATGTTGCAATGATAGCTTGTCTGTTTTGTTAACAATTATGCTTCTAACTTATGGATTTGACTACTTCATAGAGATTGATGAATATTGATCATACTAATGTTTAAACTCTAAATTTGTTCAAAGTATATTAAAGTGGAAACAAACATATTTGTGGTGATAGATTGCTTTTAGGAAATTCAGACATGAATAATCGTTCTACAATTCGTTGATCCGTGCAAGTATGGAATTGTGCATTTTTTTTGGAGTTATCATACAAGGTCTGCCAACTCTACAACTGAAGAGACACAACTTTCAATGATTTTTCATATTTATTCATTCATAATATGTGGACATTGCTGGCCATCTCTAATTGGCCTGAAGAAGGTAATGGTCATTGAGCTAACTTCTTGAACTGCTGTAGTGATGCAGATTGAGTTTACCAAAGTGGTGTTTGGGAGGGATTTCCAAGATTTTAACGTAATGACAGAGAAGGAATAGCAGAAATGTAGTTCCAACTCAGGATGCTGCATGGCTTTAAAAGGGAACTTGGAGGTGTTGGTACTCTTATGCATCTGCTGTCCTTGCCCTTCTAGGTTGTAGACGTACCAGGTTAGAAAGTGCTAAGGAGCCTTGATAAGTTGCAGCAGTGTATCCCTTGGGTGGTACACATTGCTGCCATTGGTGTCATTGGAGGGGCTGAATGCTTTGCCCTGATCGGTGCCAAGCTTCTTGAGTATTCTTCAAGCTGCACTCATTCAAGCAATTGAAGAGTATTCCAGCACACTCTTGATTTCTGCCGTGTAGAAGGTGAACAAGTTTTTTGAAATCAGGAGGTGAGCTGCACATCTCAGAATTCCTAGCCTCTGACCTTTTGTTGCCAATGCGTTTATATGGTTGGCTCAGCTCCGTCCAAGACGTTAAGATTGGGTTTTTCAGCAATGGTAATGCCATTGAAGGTGGATTGCAGGTTGCATCTCAGGGTTCTTTGCTTCCTGTCTTAACACTTGCTCACTTTGCATCCACCTGGAGGCTCACAACATTCCTGCCTTGCATTTTTTTATGGTTTATCCAGTCAGCCAGAACATATTGTAGAGATTTCGTGGGCCTTTGTGTTCCCTTTAATCGCAGACACAAAGCCAGGTAGCTTTTCATAGTTATCAGCAGTGATCAGTCAAGGCAATGGACATGTTGCTGTGTGTTACCATGCCACATCAATTTCGCACTGCACCGTGTTCCAGAAGCATACCTGGCAAGCACAGTGCATGGGCATCAACCAAATGGCCATGTTTCAAAGTCTAAGAGGGAAGTCCTTGGTTGAGTCAAGGGAAATATCCTTCCATAATGGGAATGCTGGAATAGTTAGTCAAGGGTAACCTTTGATATCAGTCGAAGGACTTAGGGGTATGGTCAGTCAGCCGCTTGGAGTGGTCAAAGACCCATGCCTGTGCAGTCTGGAAAGTGAACTATGGTCAGTCCAAGAATCACAGGAAGTCTTTTTCGGAAGCAGCACAGAGATCAATCAGGGGTCCAGTCAACTGTCAGCAGAGGTTGTCCATTTAAGTTGGTCAAGCATGCAACAGAATATGTAAGGTGGAAGATGATAGAGCATGGGAGGAAAAGCGTAATGCGGGAGGGAGCATATCATCGTCAGTCAGCACGACCCTGACTTTGGTTGGTTGGGGACAGTATTTAGGGCTCAGGGGTAACATGTAGAGATGAACTGTTCAATAAATGGGTTGGGTGAGCAAGTGGGTCAGATCAAAACTGATGGGATTTATGGGGTAGTCTACCCAAAAGGGAATATAAAGATTTGAGGGTCAGCTAGACTAAGGGGCTGACTATGTGACTTACTGGGTAAAGCACGACCTCTGTTTCCTTCCACCATGATGCAAATGCAAATAGCAAGTATACAATGAAGCTGAAAATGGCTTGCACACACCTGGAGTGGGCTGGGTAAATGTTCCATTCTGTAAGGGAGGGAGCTTCACTTTTATGCAATATGAGACCCTTTATAGGGTATTAGCATTAAATAGGTGCCCATATAGTACAGCACTGGGAAGCAGTCTTGCCAATGTATACTCTGAGAGATTTGTGGCCTCTTCCACAGAGCTGGAAGAAGAAATATCTTATGGGGCTGCCTTTGTGGAAACTCTCCACTTGCTATTAGTACCTGCAAGAGACAAAAGAAAGCCTCATGCAAAATGGATAGGACTTTGAGCATGTTAAAAGTACATTCACAATGGCAGCAATAGGAGAGCACCACAGCAATGGACAATGATTCTTACTTTGTTGCTGTGACATGGAGGATTTGGCATGAGTCAAAGAGAAGGATTGAGTGATTTTTTATTTATTCATTTGTAGAATGTGGGCATTGCTGGCTGGCCAACACTTTCTATTTCCTGTCCCTAGTTGCCCTTGAGAAGCTGGTGGTGAGCTGCCTTCTTGAATCTCTGCCATCCACATGCTGTAGGTGGATGCACAATGTCCTCAGAGAGGAAATTCCAGGATTTTGATCCAGCAACAGTGAAGGAATGGTGATGTGGTTGACTCTTAACTGCCCTCTGGGTACTTAGGGATGGGCAATAACTGCTGGGCTAGCCAGTGATGCCCCCATCCCGTGAATGAATAAAGAAAAAAAAAGAAGAATAAATATACTTTCAAGTCAGGATGCTAAGTAGCTTGGAGGGGAATTTGCACGTGGTCGTGTTCCCATGAATCTGCTGCTCTTGTCCTTTTGGTTTGAAGCTTTTATCTGTTTGAAAGATGCTGTGTAAGGATCTTTGGTGAATTTCTGCAATGCATCTTGTAGATAGTACACACTGCTGCTATTTAGTGTTGGTAGTGGACGGAGTGGATGCTTGTGGAAGTAGTGGCCAATCAAGTAGGATGCTTTGACCTGGATGGTGTAAAGCTTCTTGAGTGTCGTTGGAGCTGCATCAATCCAGGCAAGGGAGAGTATTCCATCATACTTCTGACTTGTGCCTTGTAGACAGAAGACAGGCTTTGAGGAGTCAGGAGGTGAGTTACGTGCCACAGTATTCCTGGTCTCTGACTGCTGTTGTAATTACTTTGTCTATGTGGTGAGTCCAGTTGAGTTTCTGGTCAATAGTAACCACAAGAATGTTGATAATGGGGGATTCAGTGATAGTAACATCATTGAATGTCAAGGGGCAGTGGTTAAATTACCTCTTATTGGAGATAGTCATTGCCTGGCATTTCTGTGGCTCGAATGTTACTTGCCACTTGTCCAGATCTTGTTGCATTTGAACATACTGCTTCAGTATCTGAGGAGTCGTGAATGGTGCTGAACATTGTGCAATCATTGGCGAACATCCCCACCTCTGACCTTATGATGGAGAGAAGGTCATTGATGAAGTGTCTGAAGATGGTTGGACCTAAGATGCAATAGTGGCTGTCACAGCTGTTTGTACTGGGGCATGTGGGGGAAAGGTAATGAGGTATCCCAAGTGAGGGACAAGGTAGTGCAAAGACCATTCAGGGTTATTAAGTTAGGGGAATTAACTGGGTGGGAGCAAGTGAGGGAAGATTTTGCATGCAACAGTGAGAGAGGTAGACCAAAAGCCTTGGAAGGGAGGTGTGTACTTTAGAAAAGATGGAGTGAGTGTGAGAAAGTAGAGAGAAGATGGTGGCATTTAACTGACAGTTCATAGTAGGTAAATTGACTTTCTTCCTGCATTGCGAGGCATTCCCGCAGACCATGGAAATGGTGATGAACTAGATGGCAACCTTGAACCAGGCTGGCAGGGTCTGACGGTGGTGTGGTCTTGTCTGCCATTCCTGGAGAAAGAGTACAAACCTTCTCTGCATAACCCCATTCACCAGAATCTCCAGATCCCTGTCCGCAAAGCAGGGTGCCAGTTTCCCTGGTTTAATATTTCTGGGACAGTTAGAACTAACTGTACAGGGCAGCTCCGGACTGATGATACTTCATCTGGTGCACAATTGAAATGTTTGCTGACACTGATAATTTGTCAATAATTTCTGACTACGCATGCTCACCTCTGATTTTTTTTAATTGTGCATATGCATGTGCATGAAAAAGGATGCTTTTTAAATTATAAGAAAACTTTCTTTGATTCTACATGGATCAATCTATGCTTTCATTCAAATCTTTTCATTTTTGTGTGTTATCTTTTAATTGCATTTTTTTCCAATTTATTTGACACTCCTATGATGCGTGCTCTTGAGGGTCAGCAGATGGAGCCAGTACAAATCTAGCTTTTAAAAATAGTGCTGGGATCCCAGGAAGTTCTGGTAGTGGTGAGTACTTTCACTGCTGGTAAAAAGGAAAATATGATGAGTGGGGCGCCATAGAGGCAATTTTGGGAAGGTAGAATGAGAAATCTCGCTAGGCCTTATGAAACCTGGCAATTTTTTTTATTTGGCTGATTTCCAGTAAATTTAGCCTGTTGCCTGAAGAGTTAGCTAAGCAATTTGTTTATACCTTTCTCAAGCACAGCCGTTGCTTCTTGGTGCAGGTGTTACTTGACAAATTGGTACTTATAACCTATGAAAAGAAATGTTCTTGAAATTTCAAGTTGTAACGGCAATTAAAGCACATAGGGCTCATAGTTTAAAAGCTGGGTCTATGGATTATGTTATTCATATGCCAATGAATTACAGTGGCATTCCCGCTCGTGTACTGCATGAAAATAGGATAACACAACCACTTTTCGACTATTGATCACTATTTCGCTTATCAACAATGTTACCTTTGATAGATAATTGATTTTAGCACCTATGTTAAAGATTAACATATCCTACTTTTCTATTGCTTGTCAGATGAAAATGCTCTTCCCATTGATTATTCTTTGATTTTTGTAATGTTTTATCTGAAGTAATATGTCTGTAATTATTGAGTATGAAACTTTTGTGTAAGCTTTCCCAGTTAATTTGCTCCCGTTCTTTGTCATGTTTTGCTTAAAACTGTCGTCTGTGTTTCTGTGCATATGCCTTTTAGCTGTTGGCTTCATCATCAAATCTGGCTTGACCACATGTAGCCATCTCTTGGTCTCTTGAATCCTGTCATGCTCACCCCTCTTCACCCATAAATCATGTGTTCTTTTAAATCTCACTTTACAGCATCCATTACTCCTGTCCATACTTGATAATACTACTCAGTATGTTGCATACCTAGTCTCAAGTATCATGTAATAAGCCCATATTCTTCCTCTGTCCAGCTTTGTTATTTTTCACTGTGTGGTACTCACTGCAGGCTGTCTTAAAGCAGCAGCTCTATCTCACCCTTTGTTCCTTTCAAACCTTGCATGCATCCAATCATTCAGTTGATCGACGATTCACAATTTAGGGAAATGGGGCCAGCTAATGAATACTTTAGTATGATCCGAGTAATTGGGCTTGTTTAATGCAGAATAATAAATAGCAATAAATGGGCTTTCTTTCCTATTTTGTGGGGCACCTTGCTTGAGTTAAGAAAAATAATTTCCAACTATCCTGTGATAGACACCAGAGATTAAATGTTGGTTAGACAGAGTCCAGGCATATACTTTTCTCATCTGAGATTAATTGCAACATAGACATTACAAAGTTCCAAATTATTGATTAATTGTTCCCTATATCTACCCAGTTCATACCCAATTATACCTTAATTAACAAATTTTTACCTATTCCTTAATTACATTTCCTCGTGGTCCTTGATAATAGGTTCCCTTTTTTAAAAAAAAATCAATATGAACAATAATGTAAACCAAACAAAAAAATCATGACACTTTATTATATTTTGGCATTTTTAATACACATTAGAATTCAAAACACATTTTCTCTACTATTTCTAATTGTTTACTAAAGCTTGTTCCTTTCTTTGTAAACCAATCAGAAAGCTGACTGCTGCTATACACCATTTCAATTTGTAGATTTATCCCTTGACTGGCAATTCTATTTCAAGCCTGCAATGTCCAATATCAGTCTTTTCTTCATTCATGCATTTTGTCAGATATACGTTATCTCCCACAGTGACATCAATGTAGCACTCAAGGGATATTGCTGCTGAATCCCTTCATGGGATATATTACAATATTTTCAGTAAGGAAAATGCCACATCTATCGTCTCAACAAAAGCAACAGTCCCCCCTGCCAAGGTAATTTTTACTACTGTTCTGATCTTTTTAGCTACATACACTAAAGGGCAACACCATAAAGAAATAAAAATACCCTCATGCACTTAAGAACTTGTCACAGAGATCTGCATAAGAAACATAGCTAAAGTCAGTAAGTTTTATGTTCCTGACATCTACCAATGCAGAAATATCAAAACACAAGGCTTTATTTTTTAAATTGTTCCAATGTGCCCGAATATCTTCCACCTTGGAATGCTTCAAAGCTGTACTCATATCTAAGAACTGAAAATAGGCATCTGGCCTTGTTCGAGTGCACAACCAATTAACCTGCCTAATTAATCTTTGCAATTCTTCTATTTCACTTTTGGAAGCTGTTGCATCATTTTGTGAGGTCCTACTTTGATTAACTGCAGTGGGACAAACATTTTCTAAATAAGTAACACTCGATCCATTCTACCAGATTTCCAGTTCAAAATACTTCAAAGTTCCAGAAGCCTGTCTTTCAATTTTTAACTCTGCTTTAAGCCCTCTTATGACATTTTCAAACTCACTATTCTCATCCCACAAAACAAAATCATCTAGATATGTCACAGAGATGCCTTAAAGCTGGTCCAATGTGCCATTAAAACGTGACAGGATTTTCTTTCATTGAAAACAAACCTGTTTCATAAGATGGAACTTACTGAGAAGTACCAAACTCTAGAGGCATCATTTAGGCAATATACACATTTATTTTACACCCAGGTTGCCTCCACTATGTGTGGCACTTCTTTTGAAGGTGAAGAAATACTTCTCTTTTGAGCTGATGTCCTTTCAAAAACGTAGCTTTACTGTCAGTTGACCTACATCTACAGTATTTGTTGCCAACTATAACAAGAAAATCTGCAAAATTTTTTTTCCTGCCATAGGTGGAAAGATATCTAGTTTATTTTCCAAAATCTCATGCCACTAGTCTTTGGGGGATAAGCAGGAACATGCTATTGAGTTGGATGATCAGCCATGATCATATTGGATGGCGGTGCAGGCTGGAAGGACAAAATTGCATACTCCTGTTCCTATTATCTATGTTTCTACATTACAAATCCATCAGAAGACATCTTTTCCATGCATATCCACCGATTGAAAAGGCAAGTTGTCTCCTAGCTGTCACGTCTGTGTACATCCCAAATTCTCCCCAGTTTTGTAACTCTTACTGTTTGGCAACTTTGATTAGCTTGCCTTCTAACCACTAAGACTGGTCACATAGGCAGTTGCTCTTGGTGGCATTCCTTGTCTGTACTATATTGCTTGACCTTGTTGACTCATCTATTCCTTTCTGGACTGTCACTATTTTATCTCCCCCTCCTATTAATGGGGTGGTTTCAATGATTTGTGATCTCTTTCTGGGCCATATCCTCTCCTAAAGCCACTGTTCAAATTTACACCTGGGTTTTCATTTCTGTACTCTTGTTCCTAATGTATTAGCTTAACATTTTGCCTCTAATCATATACATTTAACCAGTTATTTGTCTTTTCTAGTCGTGTTCCCCACTGCACTTGCAATAGTCACAGTTCTCCATTGATTAGGACATAATAGAAATAAAGATAAAATAGAATAAACTAAACCATCTACTTCTAATAAACTTCAAAGACTTTAAACCTACAGTAACAGTATAATCTCATTAATCCTGATGCATTTTTATAAATTGAAAGTAAAATAAATAGCTAGTGTAAAGTAGCCAGGACACACCCTGGTACAGTACCCAAAAACACCACTCATACTCACACCAGAGACCCTGTATCTAACATCTCAATAAATTTAAGTCACTTGTGACTTTAGTTTATAGATTGAAACTGCTTCCTGATACTATTATACACCTGAGATTAAATGTATTTAACTTGAAATAACCTCTTCAGGGTTTTATCCCTACACTTCTAGCCTGGGACTAACTCTAACTTTCCACTCAATGGTAACACCGTTTATTATATCTTTCCCTTCTCAGGAGCAGTGGTCTAAACAGTCATATTCATCCACGGACTTCACAGGACTGCTCTAGCAGCATTGGCAGTTCCTACTACCTCTCTCCAAGCTATGAGTGTTTGCCTAAGCTTAAAAAAAACAAGTTCCGTAAATCTATAACAATCCTTATGGCCTCATTAGTTACCTTGCTGGGTCACACAATCTAAGATAAACAAAAATCTATAATTCTAAAGCCAAGTCTCAAAAAGTACCTTAAAACAAATCACCATGGCTACAGAAATGCTTATAAATTAATTATTAAATTTAGACACACAAAAAAAACCCTCATGTTACTAAATCAAAAACCAGAAACCCAAACTCTTAATGAATGATATTTATATATATATATCTTTTATAGTGTATTGTAAACATACATATATATCACAGTTTAACACACTGATTACTTGCTTGCCCAGTTTATATACCCTGTTCAGAGATGTTATTACATACTTTAGAAGCAGCAGGTGGGTCTTTCACCTGGGTTTCCTGGCTCAAATGTAGGGACTCTACTACCGAACCACAAACACCCTCTCACCCAATTTTATATATAGTTTTTCTTTTTTTAAAGTATGTTCAGAAGTGTTCTCACACACAACTAAATGTTTGACGTTCCCATTACCAATCACCCATGGTGTTTTTAGTCAATTAACCAAAAAATTACGCAGATTTTTATTGAAATCAAATTTCACCATCTATCTTTGTGGGATTCAAACCTGTGTCCCCAAACCATTAACCTGGTTCTCGATTACTAGTCCAGTTACATTACCAATAGACCGTTGCCTCCCCCTTAAAAATAGTTAGGAAAGACAATATTTACCCCATATCCTCACCACTTAAAAGCAGCAATTAGTATCAGGGATTATACCGAAGTGCCGTTTTGTTTTGACTGGTTATTTATTTAACTCAGCCTGTTCAGTGAAGTTTACACAGCTCTGCAGAAGGTGCAGCTTGAACATAATCCTTCTGTTCCACAGATAGGGACAGTACTACTGCATCACAAGAACCCTCTCACCCAATTTTTTTATGACTTGATCAGATGGGCAAATGGGCTGACAAGTGGCAGATGGGGTTTAATTTAGATAAATATGGTGTGTTGCGTTTTAGTAAGGCAAACCAGAGCAAGTCTTATACAGTTAATGGTACGGCCCTAGCGAGTGTTGCCGAACAAAGAGACCTAGGGGCGCTGGTGCATATTTCCTTGAAAGTGGAGTCAATAGACAGGGTAGTGAAGAAGGTGTTTGGCATATTTGCCTTCATTGGTCAGTGCATTGAGTATAGAAATTGGGAGGTTGTGTTGCGGCTGCACAGGACATTGAGGTCAGTATTGAAATACTGCATTCAATTCTGGTCTCCCTGCTATAGGAAAGCTGTTGTTAAACTTGAAAGGATTCAGAAAAGATTTACAAGGATGTTGCTGGCATTGGAGAGTTTGAGCTACAGGGAGAGGCTGAATATGCGGGGGCTATTTTTCCCTGGAGCATTCAAGATTGAAGGGTGACCTCATAGAGGTTTATAAAATCATGAGGGGCCTGAATAGGGCAAATAGCCAAGATCTTTTTCCCCAGGGTAGGGGAGTCCAAAACTAGAGGGCATAGGTTTTAGGTGAGAGGGGAAAAAATTTAAAAGGGACCTGAGGGGTTACTTTTTCATGCAGAGGGTGATGCATGTATGGAAGGAGCTGCCAGAGGAAGTGGTGGAGGAGTGTACAATTACAACATTTAAAAGGCATCTGCAATGATACATGAATAGGAAGGTTTTAGAAGGATATTGGCCAAATGCTGACAAATGGGACTAGATCACTTAGGATACCTGGTTGCCATGGAAGAGTTGGACGGAAGCATCTGTTTCCGTGCTTTATAACTCTATGACATCAGGCTACTCTCATTGGGGAGATATGACTAGCAGTGATTTAATCTGAGGTTCGACACGCCTCAGTTGAGGGGTGAGGTTGAGAAGGCGGATCCTTCATGGTAATCTCAACCAGTGTGGGAATTGAACCTGAATGCAATTATACCATAATTTATAGCCTCCACCCGTTCTCTAGTTCCACTTGGACTCAGGCATTCCACAATGCCAGCATGTAATTTTCTTTATATCACTTTTTGGTTTTAGCCACCTTCTTTATTATTTTGATGTCCTGCTTGTTTAATAGCCCTTCCATCTGCAGAATTTATATTCCTTCATTTTCCTTGTGGATTCCCATATGACCATTTTAGAAGTAAAGTTCTGCAGATTATTTCTTTGTTTTAATTTTTAAAAATTAATAGATAGTCTTCAGAAATAAGCTCATAAGCTTTGAGTATTGCTTTTGACAGCTTCATACTCTGCAGATTGCTCTTCTGATAAACTTGTATACCCGGTCATAGCTAAACTAGTCAAAAAGTTAAGGTCCAAAGTTTTTGGCCACTTCATCTGTTTGGCTACCTTCTCAAATGAGGTGAAATGTCTTTTGACTGCATCCTCAGTAAATATAGGCGTAAATTGTGACAATACTATGGCTTTAAGAGGTGTATTTCATCCTGGTTTGTTTTGGAAGAGAGATTTTAAGGCCAAGGTACCCAGCTGTCGAATGAAAACTCAAACAGCTTGTGAGGCCTTGTTTTTTTTTAAGTTGGACCATAGAAGCAGCCTGAATTTTTTTTTCTATTCATTTGTGGGATGTGGGCATCGCTGACTGGCCAGCATTTCTTGCCCATCCCTAGTTGCCCTTGAGAAGGTGGTGGTGAACTGCCATCTTGAACCGCTGCGGTCCTCCTGCTGTAGGTTGATCCACAATGCTGTTAGAGAGGAAATTCCAGGATTTTGACCCAGAGACAGTGAAGGAATGGCGATATATTTCCAAGTCAGGATGGTGAGTGGCTTGGAGGGGAACTTGTAGGGGGTGGTGTTCCCATATGTCTGCTGCCCTTGTCCTTCTAGATGGAACTGGTTGTGGGTTTGGAAGGTATTGTCTGAGGATCTTTGGTGAATTACTGCAGTGCATCTTATAGATAGTACACACTGCTGCTACTGAGCATTGGTGGTGGAGGGAGTGGATGCTTGTGGATGCAGTGCCAATCAAGTGGGTTGCTTTGTCCTGGATGGTGTCAAGCTTCTTGAGTGTTGTTGGGGCTGCACTCATGCAGGCAAGTGGGCAGTATTCCATCACACTCCTAACTTGTGCTTTGTAGATGCTGGACAGACTTTGAGAGGTCAGGAGGTGAGTTACTCGCTGCAGTATTCCTAGCTTCTCGCCTGCTGTTGTTGCCACTGTGTTAATGTGTGGAGTCCAGTTGAGTTTCTGGTCAGTGATAACCCCCAGGATGTTGATAGTGGGGGATTCAACGATGATAGCACCATTGAATGTCATGGGGTGATGGTGAGATTGTGTCTTATTGGTGATGGTCATAATCTGGCATTTGTGTGGTGTGAATGTCACTTGCCACTTGTCAGCCCAAGCTGGATATTGTCCAGATCTTGTTGCATTTGAACATGGACTGCTTCAGTATCTGAGGAGTCACGAATGGTGCTGAACATTGTGCAATCATCGGCGAACATCCCCACTTCTGACCTTATGATGGACGGAAGGTCATTGATGAAGCAGCTGAAGATGTTTGAGCCTAGGACACTACCCTGAGGAACTCCTGCAGGGATGTCCTGGAGCTGAGATTATTGATCTCCAACAACCACAACCATCTTTCTACTTGTCAGGTATGACTCCAACCGCCAGAGAGTTTGCTCCCTGACACCCATTGATTCCAGTTTTCCTAGGGCTCCTTGATGCCACACTCGTCAAATGCAGCCTTGATATCAAGGGCTGTCACTCTCAACAAATCATCTAATTTCCTTGTCTATTTGGAGTTAGACCTTTTTAAATACGATCTCCTTTTCTATTAGTCTCTGTTTTTCCTTATCCTCTCTTTCCAACTCAGATTTTCACTTAAGTATATGTCTCCTTCCATTGCTGCTTACTTCTCATCTTTGCCCACTCATTTTGTTTTTTCATGTTCCTTTATTTCTCTTTTTTTCTAATTCAAGTCTTTTCATTTCAATTTACATCTCTGTGCCATTCATCTCTTGAAAACTGATAAAAGTGTGTTTTCAATTAGGTTTCTCAGTGAAATTAAGTGTGTGGTAAAATTCTTGGAAGAACTATATAATTGACAATGATTTCTGCCTCAACCATTTAGGGCTAAAAATTATTGTGGAGCACATACTAATTGTAGAATTTATAACCCTGACATGATACTGAATCTTGGAGACCCATGAATGAAGTATATTTCAACAGGTAATGAATTGTTCTTTGAGGTTTTAAGTTACAGTTTTCCACCTACCTTGGCAGCACTAGTGTTGTCATCCACACTTCGTTTAGCATCAGAAACAGCTGTCAGGATGTACAGCTGTTTTGACATTCAGAGGTTTCAATTATTCAATTATTAAAAAAAACAACATGATATACATGTACTGATTATGAATACTATATAAGTGTAGTTTCAAACATGGCTTACGATAAGTGTTGCATGCTTTGGAGGACATCAGTTCAATCGGTCACAAAGCTCTTCACTTCTGGAGTTTTCCTTGTGTCACTTCTGGATGTTTTGTAGGTTCATTGATAGAGATTTTCTTCTATGGTTGGTCACTAACTGCATTATGATTGTATTAGACGATTACCAGGATGCAAGAAGCAAACTATACGGACATTGGTGTTTCATCATTTAGCAATTCCAGTGAAAGAACTGTACTGATCATAATAGACAGATACAAAGGTCAAACATCTAAAGGTTGAGAATATTTGTACATTATGACAACCTATCCTGTTGTTCAGTTATTATCTTCTCAAGATACAATATAGCAATTCATAAATTCAACAGGGAAACAATGTTATCAGATTTTTTTTAATGTTCTTGCTTTTCTTTTCGGTCTAATCCTCTCTTAAATCACTATCTTTAGTTCCCTCTTTATTTTTCTTTCTGTCTAGGTATATCTAATTCATCTGGTTTATTTTCTTTGTTAGTTCTTATTTCCATTGATCAAAGAGAGAGGTTTTTGGGCATAGCAGTTCATAAGGTCCCAAGTGCAGCAGTAACATCATTGTTCTGTGATCAGATCAACATTGCAGCAATTAGTAGTGCAAGTATATTTCAGTTTGAATGGTGGGCACATAAATGCATTTAGTAGTGCTCACTGCCAAACCTACCATTATGGCAATTTCTGGTCTCTAATGTTTCTGAATACCCATGCATGCAGTAAGAAACAATTTAACCTTTCCAGAACTACCAAAGTATGGTCAGAATTTTTGTTACCATATCAATTGTTGGTTATGATGACATATACATAGAAAGGGTCACATAATATTTGAAGTTAACAGAACATTTCTAATGTTTTAACAATTGATCTTACTGTGTTATGACGTCAAGTCTCAGAACAGTTACTGCTCTATATCTTTAAACTTTGCATTCTTTTAAATTTGAACTATTTTGATTTGTTTTTGATCAAATTGCACCATTTTGAATCCAGTCCAACGCGTGATGGATTGCAATCTTGTAAAATCTTGTGAATGCTGGAAACATGAAATAAGAATAAGAAATGCTCAGCATCACTAGGTGGAGGAATAGAGTTACTGTTTCAAGAGGTTGACTTTTATCAGAACTATAAAATAGTTAATTACATAAAAGGTTTAAAGAAGTACAAAAGGCAGGGAATGTGGAAGAAATACAGGAAAGACCAGAGGGAAGGAAACCCAGTCAGGGAGAGGCAGTCTGACATACCAAAGTAGTGACCTTTACAGCATTGGCTAAACTCTGAGATTTTAAAATTGTGCAATTGTTTCAGAGTCACACATATTCCATTACATTCATAATTTCAAGAAGGCATGTCTTATATATTTGCTGATGTACATTGATCAATTTTGTTATTTCTGTTACATTAAAGAACCCAATGTAAATTGTGCACCACTATACACATAAGACCATATTGATATAGATGCAGAAGTAGGCCATTAGCCAAATCCAGTCTGTTCTGCCATTTAGCAAGATCTTGATTGATCTCTTAGTCCTCAATCCACTTTTCTGCCTTTTCCTTATAATCCTTGATTATGTACTGCTTAGAAATCTGTCCATCTCAGCTTTGAATGTAAATAAGCACCCAACCTTGAGACCATAGAGACATAGAGTCATAGGGATGTACAGCATGGAAACAGACCCTTTGGTCCAACACATCCAGGCCAACCAGATATTCTAAATAAATTTAGTCCCATTTGCCAGCATTTGGCCCATATCCCTCTGAACCCTTCCTAATCAAATACCTATCCAGATGCCTTTCAAGTGCTGTAATTATGCCGGCCTCCACCAATTCTTCTGGCAGCTCATTCCATACGTGCACCACCCTCTGCGTAAAAAAGTTGCCCCTTTAAACCTTTCCCCTCACACCTTAAAACTGTGCTGTTTAGTTTTGGACTTTCCCACCTTGGGGAAATGATCTTGTCTATTTACCCTATCCATGCCCCTCATGATTTTATAAACCTCTATAAGGTCATCTCTCAGCCTCCGATGCTCTAGGGTCAATAGCCACAGCATATTCAGTCTCTCCCTATAGATCAAATCCTCTGATCCTGGCAACATTCTTGTAAATCTCTTCTGCACCCTTTCAAGCTTCACAACTTCCCCCTTCAGCAGGGAGACCAGAATTGCACACAGTATTCCAGCAGTGGCCTAGCCAATGTCCTGTGCAGCTGCAACATGACCTCCCAACTCCTTTACTCAATGTACTGACCAATAAAGGCAAGCATACCAAACACCTTCTCTATCCTGTGTACCTGTGACTCCACTTTCAAGGAACTATGAACCTGCACGCCAAGGTCTCTTTGTTCAGCAACACTCCCCAGGACCTTACCATTAAGTATATAAGTCCTGTCCTGATTTACCTTTCTACAATACAGCACCTCAAGTTTATCTAAATTAAACTCCATCTGCCCCCCCTTGGCCCACTGGCCCATCTGATCAAGATCCCGTTGTACTCGCAGGTAACCTTCTTTGCTGTCTACTACACCTCCAATTCTGGTGTTATCTGCAATCTTACTGTGTTTACTATGGAGAAGGATGTGGATGTGGAAGATAGAGAACGTGGGGAAATAAATAGTGACATCTTGAAAAATGTCAAGAAGGAGATGGTGCTGGACGTCTTCAAACACAAAGATAAATAAATCCCCAGGACCTATTCAGGTGTACCGTAGAACTCTGTGGGAAGCTAGGGAAGTCATTGCTGGTCCCTTTGCTGAGATATTTGTATCATCGATTGCCACAGGTGATGTGCCATAAGACTGGAGATTGGCTGAAGTGGAGCCACTATTTAAGAAAAGTGGTAAGGAAAAGCCAGGGAACTATAGACCAGTGAGCCTGAAATCGGTATTGGGTAAGTTGTTGGAGGGAATCCTGAGGGACAGGAGTTACATGTATTCAGAAAGGCAAGGACTGATTAGGGATAGTCAACATGGCTTTGTGCATGGGAAATCTTGTCACACTAACTTGATTGAGTTTTTTGATGTAATAACGAGGACTGACAAGGGCAGAGTGTTGGACGTGATCTGTATGGACTTCAATAAGGTGTTCGACAAGGTTCCTCATGGTAGACTGGTTAGCAAGATTAGATCACATGGAATACAGGGAGTACTAACCATTTGGAGACAGAACTGGGTCAAAGGTAGAAGACAGAGGGTGGTGGAGGGTTGCTTTTCGGACTGGAGGCCTGTGACCAGTGGTGTGCCATAAGGATTGGTGCTCCCTCTGCAATAAAAATATTCTGCACATTTACTACACACTAAAAAAAGAAATTCCTGTTCATCTCTGTCTTAAATGGGTGGCCCCTTACTATTAAATTATGTCCTCTGTTCCAAGACTCTCCCACAAGGTGGAATAACCTCTTGCCTTTGGCGCTGTCAAGCTATAAAAGAATCTTATGCTTCAGTAAGGTTGCCTCTCCGCCTTCTAATCCCCAATCAGTACAGACCCAACCGACTCAACTTCTTAACATTGTAAAATCCTTCCATACCTATTACAACCTATTGAACCCACTGTGAGTTGCCTCCAATGTTAGCATATCTTTGCTCAGATAATAGGACCAAAATTATTCACAATAATCCAGGTGTGTGGTCTAACTGGTGCCTTGTATAGTTTTAGCAACACTTCCCTATTTTTATACTTCATTCCATTTGAAATAAAAGCCAACATTCCTATTTGAATCCCCATTACTGACTGAATATATATATCAGCTTTTTGTGATTCATTCTTGATGACCACCAAATCCCTCTGTGCTCCACATTTCTGCAGTCTTACCCTATTTAAATAATGTTAAGCTTCTCTTTTCTTCCTGCCAAAGCGCATAACATTCCTACATTATATGCCATCTGCCAGATTTTTGTTAACTCACTTAGCCTGTCTATAGCCCTCTGTAGACTCTGTGTGTCATCCTTGCTACTTGTCTTCCCACTTACTTTTGTGCCATCCGCAAACTTGCCGATAGTACATTCACTTCACTCACCCAAGTTATTAATGTATATTGTAAATGATTATTTAGTACTCCACTAGATACAGTTTAGCATTTTGAAAATTCCACTCTCATCCCAGCTCTCTGTTTTCTATCAGTTAGCCAATCCTCCATGTATGCTAGTATGTTATCCCCAATACCATGAACTCTCTTATTAAGTAGCCTTTCATCTGGAACTTAATCGAAAGCCTTTCAGAAATCCAAAAATATTATATCTACAGGGTTTCTGCTTATTGTCTCCTCAAAGAATCTTATTAAATTGGTCAGGCATGATTTGCCCTTCATGAGGCCATGCTGCTTGATCCTCTTATGTATTTATGAGTGGTCTTTTAAATCCTTGATAAGAGACTTCAGCATTTTGTGTTAATCTAACTGTCCTATTGTTATATTTTTTGTCTCCTTTCCTTTTTGAATAAGGGTGCATTACATAGGCAGTTTTCAATCCTCCACGACTTATTCTGAATGTAAGAATTATTGGAAGATTGCTGTCAGTGCATCTGCTATCTTGCAGTTACTTCCTTTAATATTCTAAGAAACAAGCCATCAAGTCCAGGGGACATATCAGTCTTAAACTGACCTAGTACTTCATAATGTAGTGATAGTTACTATATTTATTTCCTCTCCTCCCTTTGCTCCTTGATTATTTAGCATGTTAGTTGTGTCTTCTACCTTGAAGACTGATGCAAAGTAATTATTCAATCCTGCTGCCATTTCCTGGTTTCCGATTGTTATTTCCCCAGCTTTATTCCCCTCGGGGCCGATGTTGTCTTTGACCAATCTCTTTATTTTTATTTAAGGAAGCACTTACTTCATGTTTTATATTACCTGCTAGTTACCCTCATATCTTATTTTCTGCCTTCATTTTGGTCATCTTTTGTTTTATTTTCAAACGTTCCCACTCCCTTCTTTTACCACTATTCTTTGCCACGTTGCATGTTTTCTTTTCTTTCAAATTGATATTTACTCAATTAAGCATGGTTGATTTAGCCCCTTTCTAAAAGTATTATTCTTCACCAGGTATACTATTGTTGTGAGTCATGAACTATTTTCTTAAACATCGGCCATTGTTCATCAACTATCTTGTCCACTATGCTGTTTTCCCAACCCTTTTTGGCCAACTCTGCCCCCATTCCTTTGTAAATTACCCTTACTTAAGTTTCGCATAGTTGTTACTGAAACATGTTTCTCACTCTCAAACAAAATGCTAGATTCTTCCATAATATGGCCATTTTTTTCTGGGGGATTGTTTGCTTTGGGAACATTTTTTAAACCTGCCTCATTACACATTACCCAATCCAAAATAACTTGATCCCTGTTTAAAGTTTTCAAGAAGATTTATAGCTCAGGTTGTGGATGAGGTTGTAGACATGCTTGCTGAGCTGGTGGGTTTGGATGCAAACTTTTCGTCAACCTGCTAGGTAACATCGTCAGTGCGCCTCCGGTGAAGCGTCGGTCTTCTGTCCCGCCTGTTATTTAAATGCCTCAGTTTGTTGGGGTGTTTTGTACCATTTCCGGTTCTGTTTCTGGAACCAGAAGTGGTACCAAACACCCGAACAAACTGAGGCATGTAAATAACAAGCGGGACAGAACACCAACGCTTCACTGGAGGCGCACTGACCATGTTACCTAGCAGGGTGATGAAATGTTTACAACCAAAACCACCAGTTTAGCGAGCATGTCCACAACCTCAACTTGATCCCTGGCTTGATCCACACCATATTGTTCCATGGTTATGTCTGAAATACATTGTATGAATTCTTCCTTGTAGCTGTTTCTGCTAATTTAACTTTCCTACTCTACTTGAAGATAAAGTCGTCCATGTTTAATGTTTCGATTGCTTTTTTTTATATGATCTCATGATGCAGTCTCTGTCCTATAGTATAGCAATTGTAAAGGGGCAGATGTACTACTCACATGTGTCTTCCTCCAATTGTTATTTCTTGCCTGTACCACAGAGAATCTACATCTTCAAATACAAGGTCACTTTTTGCTTTTGCACTAATTCCATCTTGTACCAACAAAGCTATTGTACCACCTTTGCCTGTCCTTTTGAAAATCAGATGCTGCTGACTATTTAGCTCCCGGCTTTGATCTCTGTAACAGCTATAACACCCATTTACCCCTGTTGGTGTTGTTAATTTATTTACTTTGTTCTAAACATTACAGACATTTAAGTGAAGAGCCAAATTATTTTGCCTTTTGACCATTTTTTCCTCATTGGATCCTATTTACTGCTGATTTTCTATGTTTGTACACTATGTCTCGTCCTGTCCCACTCTGTGTGCCAATACCTAAATAGCTACCATATAATACCATCATACGCTTTTCTTTGTAAGCTTAAGTATTTCCTTTCCCGAACCCTCCTACCCATCTATCTTGTTTAAAGGGTTCTGTATTTCCCTGGATATTTGGTCAGAATGCCACAACTGGAACCGTTCCTTTCTATCCCAGTTCTGGTGCCAGTGTGTGATGAACTGAAAAATATTCCAACTACAGCAGTGTTTCAGCCATGCACTTAATTTTTTTTTAACCCTATCCCAATTTGACCTTGTCTTAGGTAGTAATCCTGAGATTATTAATGGAGGCTTTGTTTTTTTTTCACTTTAACTCCTAACTGTACAAGTTCTTCTAGTAGAACCTCATTTCTAGAATGTGGAATTTTGAAGTTCTCTTGATTATTTTTTTGAAAGGTATCCATTTTACATTTACAGCATTGAATTTAGTTTTTGTTCTTTCCTAGATTTGTTTTTGAAAGATACAGACCCCTCTTGGGAATCCTCATAATATTTCAGACACAGTATTCATTTTAAATGCTTTCTAAGTGACTTAATCTGAAGAAGTTTCAACTGAAATAAAGAAGGAAAGTACTGCAGAAACTCAAGTCTGGCAACATCTGTGGAAAGAAAACCAGTTACCATTTAGAATGAATGAAACATTAACTATGTTTCTGTCTTCACAGATGCCGCCAGACCTGCTAAGTTTCGGAAAATGCTGTATCTGTGTATTTATGTAATTCAATAACCTTCCAGTTTATTGCATGCCATTGTATTTGTTGGCATGTTGACTGCCAATCAACTTTATATTTTCAAAAATAAAATTAACAAAGAGGATTCAGTATGTAATTGACGACAATTTTATTCTGTATTGAACAAGTGCTGTTTTCCTACAGTACTTCATTATACAGCACTCTATTTCGAAGAGGTTGCTGCACTGCAAATAAAACGAACCTGTGTACCAATGATTTTGTTGTGTTCCAGGATTCCACATTGGCGCCAAATCTGTGCCGCCCATACCATGGAGGCCAAACCTCCTATCCTCGTGTGTCTATAAGTAGGGAATAGAACCTATCGGGGAAAAAAAGCTATGTAATTGTACGCTTTCACAAGACGAAATATCTGTTACGCGGTAAACTACAGATATTTTTATCCACAAGGTGGAGCTCAGAAATAAATTGTAGTAAGAGATTGCCATTTCCAAAGTAGCTTGAAAAAAAGATAATTTCTGTTAGAACGAAATATTAACTATCCACCTTGATTCCAAAGCTGATTTTTAATGTTTTTGGCATTCCTAACCATTCAGTTCTTTCCAATTCAAATATTAATTGTGTCACTAAAAGAGCTGTCTTTTTTTGCTGCCCGCTTTTTTCTGGTCTGTGATTGACACATCAAAACGTAATTTAAAAAGCTAAGAGCTAGGCTGGATCCCCATGACCTAGACCTAAGCCATTCCCCCGTCTCTTTCTCTCACTAAGTTCAATGGACAATGTTCATGGAGAAAAAAAAGCGATTAAAAAGTTCTTAGTGAAGAACTATGAATGAGCTGGTTAAAATGAGATACAAAACTTTTTTGAGTTGTACGTAACACGTTCTTAGATAAACCCAAAAGTGAATGCATAATAATAAAATCAAAATATTGCAGCTGCTGGAAATCTGAAATGCGAAAAGAACGTCCTGAACTATGGAGAGAGAAACGGAGTTACGTTTGAAGTCGAATTTGACTCTTCTCCGGAAATGCCTTAACATTTATAAATGAGTTTTATTTTATTAGCTAGATTTTACGTGGATATCCTTTCTTAAGAGGCGGTGTGCTTTAGTTTGTACTATTAGCATTTGCATGCATTTATAAAATGACAAATGCAATGTTAAACAAATATAAAACTAGTCTCAACATATGACGGATCGATCATATTGTGATTAAGATATTTTGAACACAATGTTAGTGTTCTTGTCCTTAGTTTATATGCAGACATATTGTAGGTCGGAACCAGAAGCGCGCTACAATTACTTGTTTTACGAACTACAGTTGTATTCTGACGCTCTAATAAAACGGTCCCTTCAAAAAATAGATATTTTCAAAAAACATTCAAATGTTTACCGAAGATATTTGTCTTTGTTCCGCAAAAATGTTTTTAAAATTTGTATGTAAATTATTGAAAACCTCTGTTGAAAGAGGAATTTAACAGGTTTGCGTATGAGGAGGAGTTCTTTCAAAGTATGATTCTTCTTACAGGTGCAGAAGAGGATGTTATAAAGTCGAAGAAAACTTTCCGGACCCAGGCAATTGTGAATCAGAACGCGGAAACCGAGCTCATGTTAGAGGGCGATGATGATACCGTCAGTCTGTTACAAGAGAAAGAGATCGACAATCTGGCAGGTAATCACCAGTAGACAAAGAGGATGAGTTGCTCTGTCTAGCAGGTAGCCACCTTATTATAATGAAAAATCTAGTGATGTGTTCGTCTGAGATAGTAAGAATTGCAGATGCTGGAGTCAGAGATAACACAGTGTGGAGCTGGAGGAACACAGCAGGCCAGGCAGCATCAGAGAAGCAGGAAAGTTGACTTTTCGGGTCGGGACCCTTCTTCTGCTGTATACACCTCTAAAGTTCCACATTCAAACGGAACCTCGCCAGTACAGTAAGAGAAATGAATAGTTCAGAGAAATGTTCATGTTTTGTAGCACGATAGCCTCCACAAGATTGAAAAGGCTATCCATAATCTGCCAATTTCCGAAACTCCAGGAACAAGATCAATATATGTGCTGGCGCATTAACCGCCATTACATTGTTCATGCAGTTTCTGAAGATGATGCATTGCTATAATACAGCAATAGAACATAATTCTATAGTTTTCTATATATTCTATTGCCATATCATAACGTTAAAGGTGGAAAATTAAACACTAATTATTTGCGTAAAGTTACGTTGTGAACTGATTGAAAAACGTTTTTTCAAAAAATACATTGTTTTCAATTAATAAATTATTGGTTTAAATGAGCCTATTTAGAATATCGTATTTACAATATGTCATGAACGAGACTTTTGAAGTAAGTTTCGTGTAGTTATTATTCTCTTCAATACAGATGGATCGTCCGAACTTCTAGTTTGGTTTGATCGCAAGTTGCATTACTATTCCTTTAAACAATACATCTTGTTCACTTCTATTCCAGCGCTTTTTTGTGTGCGAGTCTTTCTTTCCAGAGGCAAGTCACAAATTTACTACATCAGACCTCTAAAGGAGACACTTTTTCACTAGCAGTTGTTTTACAAAATATCTAAAATGACCATGTGATCTAATAATGGACTGTAAAAACTAATATCGCAGTAAATTGCTAATACTGTTTTTTCTGAAGATGAACGTCAACTGGTGATGCATTGCTATTTGTTTAACCAAATATATTTCCTAATGTTACGACTTGGCTAAGAAAACTGATCTACTAATGGTTGCTGTTTCAACTGATTTTTCCTCATCATTAAACTTGTTTTTTGAATTTAATAAATTCACAACAAATGGTAAAATTAAACAGTACAATACCAGACAAGCCTCATTATTATGACCAAATGATTTGATGTGTCGGTTATATTCTGTGCAAATATTTTCAAAGGAATGATGAATATAAAATTTCAAAAGTACAAACTAAACCTTTAAATTCTGTTAAGATGTTTTTACTATAATTGAATGTTTTTCAGAGTTTAAACGTGCTGGACTAATTCCAGTTCACAGTGCAGCTTTCCTGTCAATTATCTCAAAAAGCTTTTTCTTCACTTTTTTTCTTTTTTTATCGGTGCACCAAATATTTTCTGCTGGATCAAGGTTTGATTCGCCATATCACAAGTCTTTTGCTTTTTTACAATTCATCTGTTGCGTACCCGGGAAGACAAGTCTGAGTCAGGTCATTGGTTTTCTCTGTTCTCTCACTACGTTTCCACGGGGGCGGGGTTTTCATCTTTGCATTTTCCGCGTTCTCAGTTTAAATCAACATGAAAGCCGCAGCCCAAAGATTTTTATTATTCTCGGGTATCTCTTCCCGCATACCCCTTGGCTCCTAGGCTTGAGTGATCTGTTTTGCCGAATGATCTATAGGTTTAGGTTGCTGTCATTTTCCTTGTTGCATGACTACGTCTTTGCTCTTAAGGACGGATCTCAATGCTTTTATTGCCTTCACTAATATCACGATTTTTGCTTCTGGCCTTTCCCGATTTCAGCACGTTTTTTGTGTACTTATGAGCCATCGTCGTAAATCGGATAAACCTCTAGATTTTTTTCCACATTTCTTTCCTTTGTTAGTAGCTCCACGTTATCTATATCCTGAGTTGTCAATACTTGACATCTCCACCCTTACTCTTAAAGTGCCCATCCCGTCGCGTATCTACGAATTTCACAGACAAACAGTGATATTGGCCAAGTGTTAAAGAATTCCGGTGCTGCAGTGCTGTTTTATCCACGGTAAATATTGCAGGTGGTTATAATCTAGGTTTTTAAAAAATAGATGTAAACGTTAATTTCCATTTGAACAATGATGTAGAAAAAACTGAGCTTCACGTCAACATCCATTTAGTGGGTGTTACTTGGAACTGACTAATTAATTACATGCGAATATAAACATATACGTGCTCACGACGTGGATGTTTTAGCAGCTTTTTTTTAAAAAATCTGATCGGAATATACGTTGTGCAAGAAACAAAAGTATACATTCAGTCCATTAATGTGAGCTATAGTTTTGAAACCATTCAAATATAAATGGCTAAACTGTATTTCTTTAAAAAGCAGGAAACATTTACACAGACCAACTACAAAAAAGCAGTTGACATACATACACATTTTAAGGATTCAGCCTTTCGTAAAATCAGGCCAGAACAGATTCCATTAGACGGTATCTCCAACTTTATTCAAATTAAGTTCTGATAATAGACTGTTTTATTCCCGGCGATATTTAAACAAACAAAAACAGTTTTCATAGTCGATTCGTTCTCAGATGTTTGAGTGTGTGTTTATTTGAGTACTGTTTTATGCAAACATTTTAATATTGGATCCTAATTATGGAGCCGCTATCCCATGAGAGATTAAAACGTAATCTCTTTCTTACGGCTGCACTGGATTAACCTCAAATTGTCCCAGTCTTTCTCTAATTCCCTCCAGGCTACAGTACAATGTTTATATCCTCTCTAAATGTTCTGCAGTTAGGATTCTACACTATGTAATTAGTGTTTTGGAAAGCGCCTTCCCGTCGAAAAGAAACGAACATCGATAAATTCTAAATATTTTATCTGAATCAGTAAACATTTCTTCTAAGAGATCTAAAACCAAGACCTTCGCGCGGTGCTTTCTCCAAGCACAAAAGAGGGGAGCTTTGGGAATACACACCAAATCCACTTGTAATCTTGCCACAATATCGAACATAATTGGTTGAGCAGCCCAGATTAAGATTGATGAGAAATTAAAGGAGCAGTTCAGTGTAGTAGTGATCGATAGAATATACCTATGATAAAGATTTTGAGTTTGGCTAGTTGTGGCCGATATGGATAATGTTGGAACGAGAGTACACAGAATCCAGATGATAGTATTTCACGTGATGGTCAGCTGACTGAGATCAGCAATATATCGAGAAAACTTTAGATGTGTTTACAGTGTAGAGCAAGACCTGAAATAGACTCTACGTATTTTTCCATTCCATTGTTAGTGATCAAAGTATTTGAAGATATTATTTGAAAACTACCGACGCATTTTACCAACGTGTAAAGGCGTTTTGTGTAAAACAAATGTTGATCTGTTTTCTATACTGTGCAGTGCGTATACTTTATTGTGATATATTTGAGACTTACAAAAACGTTGGGTTCTGATTTTCCACGTTATTTCAAAGTTAATCTATGAAGAACGTTCACATCAATGAAATGTACTTCAGAATGCGTTGTGGAACTGAAATGGTTCATGATCTTGTTCAGAAACCCCTACACATATAGTTATCTAATGATCTGTCATAGTGATATCTCAGAAAGTATCAATAACATTTTTTTTCTTTAGGTTTATGTGCATTCATGATAATATTGCGCGTGCTAAGTAACGTTCCATTAAGTGCATGATTGAATGTGAACATTGGTGCACGGTGCATGAAGAATATTCCGAAGTGATTGCGGTGAATTGATTTGGTCAAAGTATTGCATTGAAAATGGCCTGTATATTTGAAATAACGTTGCCCGCTAAAATCTATAAAATAAAGATTTGCATATCCACTTGCAGGGCCTGTTGTCCTGAGTACTCCAGCTCAGTTAATCGCACCGGTGGTCGTTGCTAAAGGAACCTTGTCTATCACCACCACAGAAATCTATTTTGAAGTAGAAGAGGATGACCAAGGGTTTAAAAAAATCGACCCAAAAGTAGGTTAATTTGATCTATCTACATCAGAACTATGGTGTGTATTTGTGGTTAAGTCTCATTTCTCTTATATTTAATTTCACTTTTACATAATGCTAAAGTGCAATATTCGTGCATGGAAAGAATAGCGACTTTGAAAACTTTTACACAAACATTACTGAAATCCGTATTTGTTTTTTTTGGCTAGCAATATAAAATGACGTTTTGATAAATTACAACGAATTATAGGAACAGTCAGTTTTGTACTAGTTTTATATTGTTAGCGAAGTTAGAAAATACTATAAATGATCTACAATTACCTCAATTTTCGTAATAAACTTAGAATTACTAGAAATATTTCTGTAATCTTAGTTGAAAGAAGGTCATACTTCGGAACAGAAAAGGAAAACAAGTATTTTGCAAATTTTGCTATTTCCAATAGTTGTGTATTTTTGAAAATCTCACTCTAATGTGTGATTTAAAGAAATACTTTTTTCCCTCTTTTATTTCTGCCCCCATTAATATTACACACGTTGACCGAAGAGACTCGACCGAACTAATATTTATGTTCAATAAAATTGATCGACCCGTATTTTGCAGCCATGTCAGATTCACATCTTCAAAAGTAACGCTGCCTATAAACAAGCTTTGTGGCCGAGTCAGTTTCACAGTTGGGACACAGCTATGGTGCCTTGGGATGTAGTAATAAATCCATGTTATGTGGAGCCCATTGGGAGCATATTGTAAAATGTAATACTGAAGCTATCTTCACTTTAAATTATATTGCTGGATGTATTGATCACGTGTTCGAGTCCCATTCCGAAATATTTCAGAAGTTCTGCACGCGTGTCAGTATATGTGATATTCAGTACAACAAACAGACGTCAAAAAGTGTTTGATATCTGCATCTCTTGAGACTCGTTTATTTAAAGTAGCCGATACGTTTTGATGAGGCTCAAGCGAATGAAACTGGCAGGACTAAAGACGGGAGTTGATCTTTCACCTAGTCTGTACGGGCCCACAAAAAGTTGACGGCTTTTTCAAACCGCGATATTTAGGCCTTGGCCCCGTTTTATTGCAGCTGTTTATCTCCTATGCTGCCTGCAGTTCAAACATTTACAATGTTGCAGTACCTTAAGTATAGTTGCGAGGACCAAACGGACAAAACAGTACTTGGTATCTAACTTAGTTACGATTTATAATTTTATTTTGGTGTAACATGTTGAAACTAATATCTATGTACGTTTTACAAACGTAGAATTTAATTAAATATAACAGTCTCTTATGGACTTCTCTTTTAAGGCTCAACTTGACCTCTCCATCGCGATTTTATCCCGTTCTCATAAACTTGGTTTACGTTTATATTATACACCAAGCCATTCATGAAACACATAACAGCAAATCTGGACAAAACCCTTAACATTCAAATAATAACACATCTTAAGTTAACCAACAAAGAATACTAATGGTTTGTTTCCAAATGTCATATACTTGTTTTCACCATGGTGTACACAAAGTAACACATGGCAGGACAGTTTGGGTCTATTTCACCCACTAACTTTCGTACTTAACGACAGTGACGGGCATTGATTAACGTTGTGTAATTTTTACTAGTCTTTTAGTTTCTTTAAAACTTGTTGTAATTGGGTACACTTTGAATTATTAGCACAATATTTTATTTAAACAAATGCATCATCCATGTTATAGTTAATAAATTGTTTTGATTTGGTTGTAATCTGCAATTAAAATCTACTCGTTATTGAGAAATCAGTTGAATTCATCTTAGTCTGCGCATTACTAGTATTACATTTTCTTTCGTTCTTGCATGAAAACGTAATAATTAACTGTGGTACTTGTCTTTATTTGGAAGCAATTATTACAGGGTTATGGTTGGCTGGGTAACACAAGAAACTTGATGGAACAGTTTATGGTTTTATAAGGGGCTAATGGCGTGTTTCATAAACATCCATTTTTAACGAAAATTCGACTAAATTACATTTAGTTTTAAATATTTGAAAAGGGCATATTGCATATGGTCATTGCTCAAATTCCAGAAAATACAAATCAGTTCCTTTGCAAGTTTATTTTTAATAGGATGGAAGCAATTTTGATCGAGCTGCGAAATAGTTTGCTGTGTTACATTAAAACAATACTGTTTTCTTCACCTCGTCTTAGTATTTCTGCTCATGTTCTGCTTTATGAGTTTGTATCTCTACTGTGTTTTCGTAAAGCTGAGAGCCCAGAATGCCCAGAGAAGATTAACCGGTTTTACTGCACCCATTCAACACTATTATCCGGACATTTAAAAATACTTTGAGACAACAAAAAAAGATCATTGTCATCGTATATTCCTGGTTAGATCAGTTCGATTAAAATTAACTTAAAAATTCACCGGTATGTTGACAAATTTGCTGCCCTTTGATGTTAAAATTTTACGCCATTCCTCAATGAGGTTTCATATGTAAACATGTTAAACGTCCGTTTAAGCCCGCTCCTCCTTTATCTAATGAACATATTAGTGGTCGTATGCATTAAGTGTGTTGTCCAGACTTTTATTATCCACGCCTTATTCTAAATTCCTAGGTTAAACAATAGATTCTAATGCTATTTCAATGCAATAATAGGTTTCGATAAAATAAAATTTACGCGTTTTTGTTAGAGAATTGCAACAGCGTGTTTTTCTACAGAATCCCATACTTGTTACACCTCTTCTAAAAAGTATTTCCAAAAACATAACCCATTACGTTAATTCCTAATTTTGTTTATACGTGCATTTATAACATTTTTTAAAACAATACTGTTTGTTTTACGTCATCAACCTCAAAACAAATAACTACGTTTCTATAGGCTGTTTACACTAGTTTGTGGCGTTTTTGCACTTTTTGTCATTCGGCGAATTTTTTAAGCAATTAACCTATGTTTGCATTGTTGTAAATATTATGAGACTGGCAAAGTGATTAGTCTTTGACTTCAATTACAGAATATTTGACTTTTAAGTAATTAATTACAAACTGCAAGCAGTAAGAATTTTAATCATTGCTTTTATTAATGTCAAATTAAATATTTTCAGCAACAGGAATTTCAAAATGTTCGTTGTCACAAAATGTTCTAATCCAGTGTCTTCCAAGTGCATATTTTCAATATTTTCTCCAGTATTCGATATTCAAGCATTATGTATACGCAACGTTCAGATTTCCATTTGGATATAGTTTAAATAACAATTCAAGTAATGGTGGAATGAGTAATAAAGGAATGAACAAGCAAAAATCTGAAACGACCACTGTCGCCAGAATGTAAACTTTTGCGTTTGACACATCAGATAGCGATAAACTTCAATTATATTTATCTACAAATACCTTGATGGTAATGTCTTCTTTTAGCAAAAACATGTCCAGCAGTATCCAAAAAGATTGGACCAGTCAGCTTGTTCGTCTAAGAATTCACGGTACACAAAACATCAACAGCCACAACTGAACGACAAATGCGAGTTTTGATATGTAACAAAATAAAAACCACCGTTTAAATATTGTAAGCGTTCACTTTCAAAGTTTTTCTAAGCTTTTGGGGTTGGTGAGTATCTCCCTCGCCAGGCGCCAGGTTTGTTTTGCTGCATTTTCCAAAGCGGTATGTGGTTTGCCCTGAAATAAATCTAGATTGGGTAAGAAATAATGTGGACATCTGCGACACTGAAGGCAGGAGATGAGCTGCAGTAGGATCCCGTTTAGGCGATCTCCCAAACATGACTCGTCCCAGTCTGATTCCCTGGGATGTTTCTCACATTCATAGGAAACCAGAGTTTTCATGTGGTAGTTATTGAGAGGCTGCCCGGGCAGTTCAAGGTGCCGGTCGCGTAAAGTTTTGAGAACGGATAGACATTTCTTCCGACAGCCCCCGAGCAGAAGCCTGTTCTCGGCCTCGGCGAACTGTAAAACCCAAGCATCGCTCTCGGCTGAGCTCTGTTTGCCGGAAAGGGAATAACACTCTTTGGAAAGCAGGTTGAACCCCTCGGCCTTGACCTCCGCCACCCGGTTCGGTCCAGGCCAGGGGATATGAGGCAATGGCCAGTGTGCCGCGCTCCTCGGCCAAATCCCAGTACACTTGAAAGCGGGAGTGATCTGCACGATGTATCGGTCCCTGATCCGGAGCTTCACTTCACTCGTGTCAGCCACCATCTTCACCACGTCCCGGTAACTACATTTGTCCACAGCCTGAGCCACCAGTGTTTGAAACCTGGAGCGGATCTTACGCGCTGAGAGATAACCCGAAGCCGTAATGAATTCCACCCACAGAGACATGCTCCTCTTGCGCCCGTCGCTTAGCTTTAGCACGGCGCAGCCAGGTAAGGAGCCGTCGTCCACGAAGTTGAATACTCCCATCTGGTTTAAGTAGAGGACCACCTCGAACTCGGTAGGTGAAATAACCTCCAACCCTTCGAAGCGGCTGTCGATCTCGTTGAGAGAGCTGATAAACCGTGGCTCCTGCACTTCCACTTCCTTGAGCACGTCTGACACCACTTTGCATACTTCCCTGATGGTCTTGGCTATAGCGGCCTTCCGAGCTTGACATTTCTCATTATAGTACTTGTTTAGATGGTAGACTAGTTTGGCTTGAGCAGCTATCATATTGGGGCAGAGATCCGGGTTGTACACCGGAGTCTCGCAATAGGCTGACGGATCCAATGCGGCCGGTTTTATAGGCGCCAACTTCAGAGAAATAAACTCTGCAATGAAATTAAGTGTTGCAATAAAAAAGACACTTAGATCAGTGTTAATCTCAAAGGGTAGCGTTCATAATAAAATCTGGATGGCAGCGATAGTAGACACCGAACACTGCAATACCAGCAACAACTTCTTATTTGTTTGTTTTCTCTTTCTCTTGCTCGCGCGTTCTCTCTCTCTCTCTCTAAGTTGTCAAGAAGCAGATCAAGTGCATTCCAGCCTGTGCTTCTGAAGCAGCTGATCAGTTTGGAGGAGCACAGATGCTCTGTGGAGTGTAAAATATAAGGCAGGGCCGGGCGTCGGCATCCAATCGCTCTTGGGCTCGTCATTGCCTGCCATTAAATAGAGCTAATTAATCCTAGCATTTTTAAAGAAACTCCAAGTGGCTGCCTGAGACGAAAGAGGAATGTCTAAAAAGGCGCAATCGGATTGTCAGAGGAATACTTGATTTTTGTATGTTGTGGATATTGTCGGACAGAGAAGCTGTTCAGTAATATATAAATAGATGCGGTATTTGATAGCCAGCTGATCTATTAGCCCTCTCATTTTACTCGTTTGGGCAGTGTTTACAATTATGAGGTGTTTGTATAGGCAGGTGCTAATGGCTTGTTTTGGCTGTCGGTTTTCGTCACTTTCAAAGAAAAAAGCCGGTTTCAGCGAAACTCTTCATTTGATTGTCAGATAACAGCTCAAATCCAGTCTTAGAAGGTCTTAGCTCAACAATATAGTTTTTTTTTAAAGTGAGTCTCACAGTCAAATGTTTCCTTATTTGCAAAGAACCGTTTAGTTAATAAACGACATTTATTTTAAGAAAAAATAGGTTATGAAACATCACTTTTAAATCACGTGTTTTGAAAACATTAAAACGTTACGCTCTTGAAACAGCTTTAAAGGAACGTTAACCCACCAGCCTCCAGGAAAACTGATCTGAAACAAAACTTTGAAATCTGTCAGTGAAGTATCATAGGTTTATTCTGTATTTTGATGAACACTTTATGATATTATTTGTGCAGAGGTTTCAAACGATTATTTCATCTTTCAGATTTACAAATGGTCTTTTTTTTCGAGCGATGCCGTTTTCTGCAGCTCCTGCAATTGGAGATTTGCGGTTTAGTGCACTGTAAACCGTGGCTGTCATTGCTCGCAGTCAGAGGCTGCTAACGGTATGATAAAAGGAGATAATTACGTACCACAAAACCGGGCTGCATTAGGGGATATGTCGCTTTTTGTGAAGCAAAGTTAACAACCTGTTCAGTTGTTCGTTGTAGGGAGAAGTATCGCAAATGAATGCGTGTCGATAACTCACCATAATTGACGTAGATTGACTCACGAAATGAGCTAGATTTCTGATTTGTAGGTCAACTCACCAAAACCATTGGTGGGGCTGCTTGGTAAAATCCTTTCAATGTTGGCGCTACTTAAAATGGAGGCACATACATCACGCCGTTTCCAAACGTGGTTTGCTAATTAACACTTGGTTGTGTGAAAAGACAGTTTCAAAATACGAAGTTCATTTTTGATTACCTGTGTAGATTAAATAGATTTCAAGTTAACGTGTATGGAAACCAAAACATTGCGTTACAAAATTAGTACGATATTTTATTTGCCACTTCATTAGAATATTTTAAAGAGAATAGCCGATTTAGTATCAATTAGAGTTGGGGCAGTTTTTTAAACGTTTATGTATTTTTTTAATTGAACATCGTTCGATTTAAAATTATATTTTCTTACAACCTGTGTGTTAGGCGGACGGTAGCACAGCTATCTATATTTCGTATCGAGGCGATTTTGATAATTCTTAATTAACTGTTAAATTCTGAGTCAAATAAAGCATCTGACAATGGAGTCATATTGCAAGCTTCGAATTCGCCAGATTGAGACAGCTTTACAACATGTTTACTTGGCTACTCCTGTTTTCTTTAAATCGAAGAAGGCATTAAACGATGGCTCGAAATACAAAAAATGCGATAAATATAATCATGATTTTATCCACGTGGTAAATGAGCATAAGCTCCTAAGAATTCCTCTTTATTTTTCCGACAATTTTACGTGGAATATTGTGCTCAATGTGCGTCATCTTCGTGAAAGTATTGTAAATTCTAAAAATTGTCTATTTTATAACAACTTGGCACAGCGATTTTACAATCACATTTAGTATGGCGAACAGTAAGTGCTATATAATATAGAACGAATACCTGGTTTGGTGCCTTAATACTGTGCATAATTGAAAGTGAATGGGATTTAAATGCAACAAATATTTTGCCGGTGTGCCGCGATATGCAGATATATAGATCTTGTAATATTAGTGTTCTGGTCCACAGAGTATTGAGTATATGGAGACTGTATTAAAAATGTAATTACATCATACTGTACTTAGAGAATTACAGCTAGTTTGTAAAATGCAAAATTTGATTAAGTTTGTTGGAAGCCAATGATCCAAGCAGTGAAAGATGAAACAGGTTGCTAGTCATTTTGCTTTCTAATAAGAAATAAAGGCAGGAGTATGACTGAGGCAAACTAAATTCCAAATTATGTTTGTTTGTTCTAATCAATGGAGACTAAATAACATTAAATTGACTCTTTATTTAGATTTATGCACTTTGTTTCTTTTAATACCATACTTATCAATATTTAGTTAACACTTATACTGCTGATAAATTCAGAGAAACATAATTGTCCCTAATCTGGCTGTGACTTAAGTTTTTAACACGTTGCTAAAGAACAATGACATGATAGTAAAATTACTCAAATGTCAGAAGAAGCTTCATAGCTATGTTAAAATGTAAATCAGAAGTTAGCTTTTCTCATTACATGTTACTCAATTCTTTCTTATTTTCCTTTGTTTTCCCTTCTACATCTCTTTCCATTCTTTCATCCTCCACCTTTTTATTTTGACATTCTTTGTTTTAATTTCTAGCTAACATATCCAGTTCAAATCATTCTATACCTATAGCTAATTTTTAAATTTATGGTTTTACTTTCCTGTTTTCTTCTTCGAGGTCCAATATCCATTTTGTAAATGGGACTCACATTGGAAAAACTGGTCATCTGTTGCCTAAACTGTCTCCATTGCTGATTTTCTGTCAGAACTACAAAAATAGACATACAATTTTTGAAGTACTTTGATATATCAAACTAAAAATGACTTTTGCAGGGTAAGTTACCTTGTCTTTGGACCCATCATGAATCAGACTTGAATTACATTTCAGATTAAATCTAATACAATATAACTTTCAATAAATCACTAAGATACATTACTAACATGTTTAAAAAGGAACTTAACAATGGATTGATCATTTAAAATATAAGATATAAAAGATTTTAAATGCTTGTAGTTCACACGTTATCAATGAACTATTTCACAAATGATGTCACAGCATTGATTGTTGACTATGTAAATCACGATACCTGTTCAATTTGTACTGTTATTCTGTAGCATAATCCATATGAAAAGTGTTTAGCAAAATAAACACAGAAACAAAATTTTAAGATTTGAGTTTTTTATTCGAATGGTGGTTTTAATCATGGCCACCTTGTTAGAATGTAAAATATAGGTTGATTTAAATCAAAATAATAACTTACAAACTCAATCAATATGAAAAAATGGAAACATTCTCAATGTAAGTGGTAGCTCATCTTAATGGTAAACCTCTCTGTGTTCCATCTGCCTTACTATATCATATTAATTTTGGTCTCTGGGTTAGGAGTGTAGATTAGAGACAATTAAATTATAGAATTGAATCCTATAGCAATTACATCAGTGCAGTGATAGTTTCAAACAATTTCCTATGCCCTCCCCTTTAAAATAACTCTTCAATAAAAAATCTTTCGTGATCAATTTAAATTTAAGATAATATATGGACAATATAATAGAATTTCAAATATTGTATGCAAGTATATCTTTGAAACAAAATTTCAAGTTAAAATCCCTCAACTTAGGAGATAAATAATTCATATTTCGCAATTTGGATGTCAGCTGTTTAAGTATACATTGACACACCATCTTTATCATCACAACAAAGTCGTTCTCCATTTTCCATGATGGTAAATGTAATATGCAGGCAAGGTCAATCTGATCAACATACCCAGCACCTAGTGGTTTGAAATTTATACTGCAGATCACAGATAGCAATGTAAAGTCATACTGTGTGATTCACTTCCAAGGGTAAAGTAGAACAGAAAAGATGAAGGAGAAATAGAAATGTTCCCTCTTCCTTGGGCTCCATCATGGAACAAATGCTAAAAGTCCTTCTAGTCTCCCCAGGATTTAAAAATAACTGTTGGACACACATGTTATAATGTTATAATGTTACAGACATACCATGACACAGTCGTATTATCTATCTTGAAACCCTGGAAGAGCATTGGGAGGTACCAGAGTATCATCAATCTAAACCTACAACAAGCACAGCAGCAATTCACATCTGGTTTGCTTTTTGAAGTATCAAGGCATGGTCAAAAACCCTCAGCAAGTCACAAGTTCTTTCTAAATTTTGAGATTTCATACCACTTGTAAGGATGTGATGGAGTTGTTTTTATTTGTTCATAGGATATGGGCCCTGCTGGCGAGTCCAACATTTATTGTCCATTCATAAATGCCCTCAGGAAGGTTGTGGTGAGTTGTCATCTTGAATTAGTGCAGTCCTTGTGTGTAGATAAACCCACAACACAGTTAGAAGTTAGTTCCAAAATTTTAACCCCACAACAGTGAAGGAATATGGATATAGTCCTAAGTCAGGGCACTGTGCAGCATGGAGGGGAGGTTGCAGGTGATGAAGTTGCCATGCATCAGTTGCCTTTGTCCTTCTACTTGGAAGAAATTGCAGGTTTGGAAGATTTCTGTTTGAAGGGTCCTTTGTGAGTTGCTTCAGTTTGTCTTGTGGATGATACACACGCTGTACCGTGCATCGATGATGGAGGGCATGACTGTTGAAGATCATTGATGGGGTGTCAAGCAAGTTGCTTTGTCTTTCATGGTGTCATGCTTCTAGAGTGTTATTGGAGCTGCACCCATCAGGCAAGTGAAGAATACTGTACCACCCTTCTGCCTTGTACCATGTGGTCAAGCTTTGGGAAGACATGAGGTGAGTTACTCAATGAAGAATTCCTAACCTCACCTGCTTTTGCAGCTGTATTATTTATATAGCTGTTTCATTTCAGTTTCTGGTCATTGGTAATCCAGCAATAGTAATGCCATTGAATGTTAGGGGAGATAGTTTGAGTTTCTCATGTTTGAGATAGGTATTGCCTAGCACTTGTCTGGTGTGAATGTTACTTGCCAGTGATCAGTCCAGATCTGGATGTTTGTTCAGATCTTGTTGCATATAGATATGATTCCTTCAGTGGCAGAGAAGTAGTGAATGGTGCTGAACATTATATAAGTATCAGCAAATGTCTTATGATCAAAGGGAAGTCATACTCAGTTCAGTGCTAAATGGCTTTCAGTGATAGTCACTGGATTCACCCCTAGTCTTCAACACTTTTTCCCATGTTTTGACCAAGGCTGTAATGAGTTCAAAAGCTGAGTGGCCCATACGGAACCAAAACTAAGAGCCAATGAACTAGTTATTGATGAGCAAGTGATAGCTCAGTCAAAAATCCCTTCCATCATTTTACTGATGATCCAGATCAGACTTATAGTGTGTTAATTTTCTGGGTTACATTTATCATGCTTTTTGTGGACAGGACATGCACAGGAAATTTTACATATCGCCAAGTAATTGCTAATGTCGGCTAGGAGGTGAGGCTAGTTCTGGAACACAAGTCTTCAGTACTGTTGCTGAATGTTGACAGTGGTCTTAGCCTTTGCTGTGTCATGTGCCTGCAACCATTTTTTGATATCATGTGGAGTGATGCAAATTAACTGACGTCTGACCCGTGATGTTAGCTCAGGTGGAGACCAAGACGGATCAACCATTCTGCATTTCTGACTGCAGTTGCTTCAGTTTTGTCCTTTGCACTGCTGGGCACTCGAGAGATGGAGATATTTGTGGAGTTTCCCCACTCCAGTTAGTTGCTTAATTGTGGACTGCCATTCACAACTAGATGTGATAGAACTGCAGAATTTAGATCTGATCCACTGATTGTGGGATCGCTTAGCTCTGTCACATGCTGCTTCCACAATTTGGGATACAACTGGTCCTGCATTATAGCTTCACCAGGTTGACAACTGAGTTTTAGGTAAGCTTGCTGCTGTCCTGAACCCTTCATTGAACCAGGGTTGGTTCCTCAGCTTCATGGTCTTGGTAGAGTCAGGGATATGCCAGGCCATGATGTTAAGTGTCGTGGTTGAATACAATTTTACTGCTACTGATGGCCCACAGTACCTCATGGGTGCCCAGTTTTAAGGTGTTAAATCTGTTGAAAGTCTTTCATACTTAGCACAGTGGTGGTACCACACCACAGTAGAGGATATTCGTAATAGCAAGATGGGACTTTGTCACCTCAAGGACTGTGTAGTGGTCACATTGAAACAGATGCATCTGCAACAGAAATGATGAGGTCAAGTAGGTTTTTTCAGTCATGTTGTTCCCTTATCAGCTGCCATAGATCAAATCTAGCAACTACATCCTTTAGGACTCAGCCAGCTCGGGCGATAGCAGAGCTACCGAGCCATTCTTGGTGATGGACATTGAACTCACCCCACTCACAGTACATTGTGTACTCTTGCACTGTCACAACCTCTTTCCAATTGGAGAACGAATTCATCAGCCGAGAGCATTGGGAGTAGGGTAGAGAGGATTGCTTAGTAGTAATCAGGCACTTTCCTTGCCCGTGTTTTATCTGATGCATTGAGGCTTCATGGGATCCAGTGTCAATATTAAGGACTCTGGCAATGCCACTACCTCTGCTGGGTCTGTCCTGCAGGTGGGACAGGACATACCCAGAGATTTTTTATTAATTGACTCATGGGATATGGCATTCACTTGCTGGCATTTGTTGCCCATCTTCAATGCCCTTTTGAAGGTTACGGTGGTCTACATTCTTAAACCACTTTGGCGTGTAGGGATACTGACAAGGCTGTTGGGAACGAAGTTCCAGTATTCTGAGAACGAATGGTGATACAATTGCAAGTCTGGATGGTGTAAACTTGGAGAAGAATTGGAGGGTGCTGATGTACCCATGGTAATGGTGGTTTTCTGGGACATTGTTGATCAGGTATGATTCCATGACTGTGGCTGTGTCAGACTGTTCCTTAACTGGTCTAAAGAACCACTCTCCTAAATTTGGCACAAGGATGACTTTGGAAGGTTACCAGCTGGTCTGCCTGGTTCCTTTTTTTGGACTGCTTAAGTGTGATTTCATATGAAATGACCTGCTGGGCAGTTAAAGAGGCCATTTGGAGAGTCAACCACATTTCTGTAGGTATGGAGTTACATGTTGGTGAGGGGAGGATGGCAGATTTTCTTCTTCAGGTTTGCCTCTTCAGTCTAAATATTCTACAGTGATTTCATGGTTGTCATTAGGCTAATTTATAATTCCAGATTTATTAATTGAATTCACATTTCACCATCTGCCACAGTGAATTTCAGCCTATGACCTGGCCATCTGAATTACTAGTCCATTGTGACATTACCTGTCTGCCACTGCCTCACTGGTGTCAGATAGACTGAACTTGAGATACCTTGCAAGTGACATTGGTCTCATTACGATCAGCTATTTCAGAGGATTCATTTTAAATACATATGCCTTAAGTGTCTACCTGTGCATAATATTTGATGTTTAAAATATTTTCCAGTGGTCAGTGCAAATTTAAATTCATATTTATACTTGTGCTGCATGGTATTAAAACCTTAAATAATTTTCATCTGCTGCAAGTGTAAATATTAAGAAATTTGTTAGCATTATGACACCAACACATGATTATCACATTTTTTATTATTTTAATCTTGAAGTGCGTAAATATTCTTTGCAGCATGTGAACTATGCATATTCATTTTTATCAGATAATATATTCATTCAGATTTTTCATAATGTTACTTTTGTTTTACTTTTTATACTTCAAATAAAACCAGAAAGTAAAAACAGGATTACTTTTACAATGCAAAAATGCTCTTTTATATTTCAGATAATGGTGAAAAACTTATAAGCTAAGGAAAATGTGCAGGTGAAAAATAGGCATTAACAGAGCAATTTTGACAATGACACCCTGACTGTGATAAATAGGGAAGAAAACAGATGGGAAAGTGTGAATTAAAAATAGGAAGCTCAACCCCAACCCATCTATTTTTCATTTTAACAGGGACAGGTTTGGTGGTGTTGGGGTGTGTTTACAGATTGTCAGGAAGTAGATTGGTCACCAGAATCTTTAAGAGACTGATTCCGTTTTATCTCAAGTTTTGTTTTTAATGCCTACTATCTGAAATTCCCAGACCATGGAAATCCCTGCAGATATGTGCCTTTATTGCACAAGTTGGAGGACAGGTGGGGCGAATGCTTTCCTGGCTCATAATGCTTACCTTTCAGACACCCTAGGACTGTCCAACACATCCATGCCCAATGTTGAACAACCCTTAATAATGCTTGATTTCCTCTGCAGTGGCTGATTCCTTTTGACTTCCCCATTATTAGATTCCTGTTATCTAGCCCTGTGTTGATTCACTTAGTCTCCCATTGCTATTTGATATTTACCCACTGGTCCACCATGCCCCTTCTCCCAACAATGTCTGAACTTCTGCCACACAACCTGTGGTCGCTTTACAGCTCAACAGAGCTGTAAAGGGCATTAAGTCAGCAGAGCCTCAGGAAAACCCACTCTTCCAGGTCTCCTATCCAGAAATTCTCCCCTTACTCTTTTCCCAGGATGGAGTTATCAGTCTATTGTCTTTTAAAAAATGTACCTGTACAATACAAACCTGAAGTCCTGTACTTTTCAGAAATCTTATTGTACTTATGAAAATACAATGAGATGTGTATAAACTGCTACAATTTCCGTACTGTCCAGTACCCTAAGCGTCCAGTACCTCAGAGTTGGAAATGGTACAATGAGACTAACTTGCATAAGTTTTAGTTTGTTAAATGCCCAACCCACTATGTAGTTCGATAATTTTTGTGACATTTGAAATTTGTACTTTAAATGATTTACAAGAATTGAAATGACTATATGGTTGTTATATTCAGGCCATTGTCCATACATATTTGAAATATAATACATTTCCTCCCAGAATCGATGAGTTCCATTTAGTTAATTCTATGGAGCATCTGCTTTTGTTTTTCCTTTGTTTTCTTTGTTTTTCTCAATTGTTTTAAAATTATCAGAGCTTTGTTTAATAGTACGGCAAGATTAAAACATTATAGGTGTGACTTATAGTTCACCCTTTTATTACTTAATCTGCTCAATGAATGTGGTGTTGCTTCCCAAATCCTGTTCTATCTTTCCTGGAACTTCATATTTGAATCCCTCCAATCAGGTTTCTATCCCATGCCATGGTATCAAAACAACTCTTATTAAAGTTATAAATGACATCCTTTGTAACTGTTGCAAAGGTAAACTTAGTCTTCTCATCCTTCTCAGCCTGTCTGCAGCCTTTGATGTACCACACCATCCGCTTCCAAAGTCACAGCTAGATGGGACTTCTCTCATCTGGTTCAATTCTAATCTATCTACTTGTAATTAGAGAATTACTTGTTCTGCTTTTGCTTCTGCCACTGTTAGTGTCCGTTAAGAATCTGTTCTTGGTGTCTCCTCTTTCTTATCTGCATGCTGCCCAACCAGCACCATCTGAAAGCAGAGCATTATTTTTTGTATATATGTTGAGAGTACTCCTCTCTACCTCACCAATGTCTCTCTTGACTCATCATTGCTGTTGTTTTGTCTGACCGTATATCTGACATCCAGTATTGGATGAACAGAAATCTTTTCCAATTAAGTTTTGTGAAAACTGACACTATTGTGCGCGGTTCCCACATCAAACTCTATTCCTTAGCTACCAACTCCATCACTTTCCCTGCTATTATTCTGAGCTTAAGCCAGTACATTTGTAACCTTTGTGTCACATTTGATCTGAAGTTGAGGATCTAACCTCACATTTGTGCCATCCAGACCAACTATTTCCTGCTTCAATACATTACCTGACTTCACCCCTGTCTCAGCTCATCTACTCATATCCTTCATCATTCCTTTGTTCTCACAATAAGTCACTATTCCAGTGCACTCTTCTACGTTGTCCTTCCCCTTTAAATTTAACATCATCAAAATCTCTGCTGCCCATGTCTTAATAGCAAATCTCATTCCCTTCTCACCCCTTTGCTTGCTGACCTATATTAGCTCCTTATCAAAAATATCTTCATTTAAAATTATCAACATTGTTTTGTAGTTCCTTTCTGGGCTCAACATATGCCATATCCTACTCTCTCCACTCTTGTAATCCACTTCAGCACCACAACTCTGCAGAAGTGTCACTGGACCTGAAAAGTAAATTCTGCTTTCTCTCCACAAGTGCTGCCAGACTTGCTGAGGTTTTCCAGCAAATGCTGTTTTTGAATCCTCCCAAATATCTACACTCCTAAAATTCTGACATCTAGAGGACAGGGGTCCCTGATTTACTAAAACATCTGACTTTCAAAAGCTTGTACTTGTGAATGAAATCCCATACAGAGGTGTAATTTTCAAGATTTGACATAAGAACGTTTCCTGTACTTATAAATAGCTAATTTATATTGTCCTGCATTGTGTTCCAACTTGTAAACGAATCAACTTGCAAACAGACTCGCTCCACACTCCCCTCCAGCCCCATCACACCCGGCACTTTTCCCTGCAACTGCAGGAAGTGCTACACCTGCCCCCATACCTCCTCCCTCACCCCCATCCCAGGCCCCAAGAAGACATTCCACATCAAGCAGATGTTCACCTGCACATCTGCCAATGTGGTATACTGCATCCGCTGTACCCGGTGTGGCTTCCTCTACATCGGGGAAACCAAGCGGAGGCTCGGGGACCGCTTTGCAGAACACCTACGCTCGGTTCGCAATAAACAACTGCACCTCCCAGTCGCGAACCATTTCACCTCCCCCTCCCATTCCTCAGACGACATGTCCATCCTGGGCCTCCTGCAGTGCCACAACGATGCCACCCGAAGGTTGCAGGAAC
>NC_063337.1:27705691-27785579 GCF_021869965.1 Rhincodon typus | reverse complement strand
CCTTGTTATCTCAGATTCTCCAGCATCTGCAGTTCCTACTACCCCCCCTCCCCACTACTATTGTGCATTGGTGGTGGAGGGAACCTGTGTTTGTGCATGTGATGCCAATCAAATGTGCTGCTTTTTCATGGATGGTGTTAAGCTTCTTGAGTGTTGGAGCTGCGCCCATCCAGACGAGTGGAAAGTATTCCATCACGTCTCTGATTTGTGTTCTTGTAGATGGTGGACAGGCACTGGGGAGCCAGAAGATGACTCACTTGCCACAGAATTCCTAGTCACTGAAATGGTCTTGTAACCACAGTATTTATATGGCTGGTCCAGTTCAATTTCTGGTTAATGGTGTGCACCAGCATGTTGATGGTGGGGTATTCAGCAATTAAATGTCAAGGATCAATGGATGGATTCTCTCTTGTTGGACATGATCATTGCCTGACATTTGTATGGGAAGGACATTACCTGCCACTTATCAGCTCAAGCTTAGATGTTGTCCATGTCTTGCTGCATGTGGACACAGCTTATGTCAATGTTTGTTGAGTTGCAAGTGAACATTGTGCAATCATCAGTGAACATTCCCACTTTGACCTTATAATGAACAGAAGGTCACTGGTTAAGTAGCTGAAGACTGTTGAGCCTAGGACATTACCTTGAGGAACTCCTGCAGGATATTCGGGGGCTGAATTATAACAATCATCCTAAACATCAAAGCATAACACTGTTACTTTAATGTTCAATTCCTCTCTGAATAGAGGATAGCCTTCTTAATTACTTGCTGTACCTGCATATTAACCTAATGTGACTCATGCAGTGAAACACCTAGATCCCTCAGCACCTTGAAATTTTGCATTTGGTATCCATTGAAGTAATAATCTGCTGTTTTATTGTTCATGCCATATTGATCAAATTCACATTTGGAGACTAGAAATAATGAATTTCTTCTCTGAGGGTGATTAGTCTTTGGAATTCTCTTCCACCGAGAGCAATGGAGGCTGGATCCTTGAATATATTTATGGCTCAGTTATACAGATTTTTGAACTAAAAAGGAATCAAGGGTGAATGGACATGCAGGAAAATAATTTTATCGAATGATATAACAGGGATCATGGGCTGTATGGCCTAGTCGTACTCCTATTTCTTATGATTTTATGTACAGTTTCAGACTATTTCTTTCAGGAGGGATATATTTGCTTTGGAAGTTGTTTAGAGAAGGTTCACTAGTTTGATACCTGGATCAAATGGTTCTTAGAACCATACAACACAGAAGAGACTTTGGTACATCAAGTCGATACTACCAAAGCTACACTAAATCTACACTAGTCCAGCCTTCCAGCATAGGCCCATAAACTTGCATATTATGAGGGTTATCTAATGAGGAGTGGCTGAGAAGCTTGGCTCTATTTTCATCAGAAAATGTGATTGTGAGATGCTGGACAGACTAGGTGTTGGGAATATGTTTCATCTCCTGGTGTAATCTGGAACTCTTTGAAATTCTCCATCCCAGAAAGTAATGGGGCCATAACTATGGATATTTTCAAAGCTGTTTTAGACAGTTCCTGATCTTCAATGAAGGCAAATCTATAAAATTATGCAGCAAAGTAGAGTTATGGGCATAATCAGGTCAGCCAAGATCCTTATGAATGCTGAGAAAGCTCGAGGGACCAAATGGCCTAGTTCTGCTGATATTTCTAATGTCTGTATTTGCTAAGTTAGAACCCTGCAAGTTTGGATAGTGAACATCGGAATTTTACTTGGCCACACAGGGCGTCATAGCTGATCCTGCTTTTGAATTCAGCCAGGATTCCAATGTATTCACGCTATTATTAATGTGAATGTGTATGCATGGAAGTATTTTTAAAGATATGTTTCACTTTTGTCAATTTCTATATTATTATGGTAAAACTGCTGTTAGTTGGAAATTAGAATATAAAACATAAAACTTATAGAGAGTCTATTGTTGTCAACATCTGTTTCATATGCTTTAGAGTATATAGTTTGGAATTGAAATTCTTAACTGTGGAAAATGGAATGAATGCAATTAAAGCAAACTTGGAGTATCTTACACTTGCACATCAGGGCCATGTTGGCCTCCGAGATTAACAGCTAGAACAGTAAGATTATAAAACTGCAGGTGGGCTCAGCTAAAGAACTGGACGTGTCATTATGCAATGCTTGCAAGACAAGGGCAGTCCATTATTTGTTTTGGGAGGAGGATCTACATTAATTTGAAAGCATTGGCGAACTTTGAAAGTTTGCAAAACTTATTACTTCATCTGTTTGAAGAAGAAGTTGTAAATGAGACATAATTAACCTAAACAAACACAGAGAATACTGGAGACACTCAGCAGGTCTGGCACATTTGTGGAGAGAAACCATGTTGAGTCTGGTATGACTCTTCTTCATAACTCTGTCTGTTGTCCATAGGTTTACTCGGTCTTAGCTGCCTTGTCTCACTACTGCCCTGACTTCTTCAGCATTCTTATCTCCATTGGCTCCCTCAGCATCTCCATCAGACTCTACTTCTTCCTTCTCCTAGCTGCAAGTATATCTGCTAGGTCAAATTGGCCTGCTCCAGAACCTGCCACTCCCCTAGCCAAGCTGTTCCAGTACAGCTACAACACTCAAATCTATTCGACAATGTAAAAAATTGACCAGGTATGTCCTGTGCACAAAAAGCAAGATAGATCTAACCCTGCCATGATAGTGATGGAAGGTAACATCACAGTGTTTTCAAGCAGCTCCTGCTCAATAATCACCTGATCAGTGAATCCCAGTTTGGATTCCACCAGGGTAACTCAGCACCTGACCTCATTACAACTTTGGTTCAAACATGGATTTTACGGTGGCTCTGTAGTTAGCACTGCTGCATCACAGCACCAGGGACCCAGGTTCAATTCCACCCTCGGGCGACTGTCTGTGTGGAGATTGCACGTTCTCCCCCTGTCTGGGTGGGCTTCCTCCAGGTACTCTGGTTTCCTCCCACAGTCCAAAGATGTGCAGTTTAGATGGATTGCTAAATTGCCCATTGTGTCCAAGGACGTGCAGGCTAGGTGGATTAGCCCGGGAAATGCAGTGTTACAAGGATCGGGGGGATGGGTGTGACTGGGTGGGATGCTCTTTGGAGCATCAGTATGGATCAAGTGGCCTGTTTCCACACTTCAGGGATTCTATGATTCTTATAATGAATAAAAACATTGAATTCCAGAGGTGAGGTGAGAGTGACAGCCCTTGATACCCAAACCACATTCGACTGAGTGTGGCAAAACTGGAATCGGGGATAACTTTCTGGTTGGAGTCATACCTGGCACATAAGAAGATAGTTATGGTTGTTGGAGGTCAATTATCTCAACTTCAGGATATCTCTGCAGGAGTTTCTTAGGATGTTCCAGGTCCAACCATCTTCAGCTGCTTCGTCCATGACCTTCCCTCCATCATGAGGTCATAAGTGGGATGTTCGCAGACAATTACACAATGTTCAGCACCATTCATGACTCCACAGATATTGAAGCAGTCCATGTTCAAATGCAACAAGATCTGGACAATACCAAGACTTGGACTGACAAGCAAGATTTGTGCCACACAAATACCAGGCAATGACAATCTTCAACGAGAGACAATTTAACCACAGCCCCTCAACATTCAATTGTGTTACTGTCACTGAATCCCCATACTATCAACATCCTGGGGGTTACCATTGAGTAGAAACTCAACTGGACTCACCACATAAGCATAGTGGCAACAAGAGCAGATCAGAGGTAAGGGATTTTATGCTAAGTAACTCACCTCCGGACTCCCTAGAGCCTGTCCACCATCTACAAGACACAAGTCAGGAGTGTGATGGAATACTCACCAGTTGTCTGGATGGGTACAGCTCCAAAAACTGTCAAGAAGCTTGACACCATCCAGTACGAAACAATCGCTTGATTGGCACCTCATCCACTCTTTCTGCAACCAACACTCAATAGCAGCAGTGTCTACATCCACAAAATGCACAGGAGAAATTCAGCAAAGATCCTTGGACAGCATCATCCAAACCCACAAACATTTCCTTCTAAAGGGACAAGGGCAGTGGATACATGGGAATACTATCACCTGCAATTTCCCCTTCAAGCTTTTCACCATCTTGACTTGGAAATACGTCGCCGCTCCTTCAGTGTCACTAGGTCAAAATCCTGGAATTCCCTCCCTGAAGGCATTGGCGGGGGTCAACCTGGCAGCTCCCCACTACCTTTTCAAGGGCAACTAGGAATGGGCAATAATTGCTGGTCAGTCAGCGATGAGATACATCCTTGATTACCAACAACTGATCTTCCTCTTCCTCATTTTGCCATGTGCAAGATATTTGTGGCCTTGTTCTTTCCATAGGTTTCCATGTATGTAGCAATTTGCTCAATCTAATTCTTGGTGGCCTTCATTATCTGCTGTGATACAGCTTTACAGGCTTAGAATCTACAGCCTGCATAATGGTTTCATCCCATTTTCTTAGCTTTCACAAACGTTCGCCTATGAATGCTCTGCATAGTTGCAGGTGAAATAATGCCTCCTACTGCCAACACCAACGTTAGTTCAGTCTTAGGTTCACTTCATCTCAGAGTGAAATGGATGGTGGGACATGATTGGGATGTTGGTGCAATGAATTGTTAGATCTTAATTTGCCACACATGTGGATAGCGTGTGCTTCTAGTCAGTGTGAAGCCCTGGCCAAGTGCTCATGCAATCTTATTTTTCAGTTTTTGTGTCAGTCTCTTAATTTGGTGTGTCTGTACTGTGCAGGAACACATGCAAACAGATTTCAGGTCCCTTTCATTCGTACTCCACAATCTCAGCGAGGTCTTCTTTTGTGACGCGATTTAAGAGAAAGATAATACTTATTAAATTTCATTCAGATGTTTCAGCCTCTATCCTCACCCTTTAGACTACACTTTCCCCCTTTATCACTGTAGATTTTTTCTGGCATCCACAGTGTCCTGCTTCAGTCTCCCCTTATGACTGTTTCGGCCCTTTCACTATCACCTTTGATATCCCTGCTCGCCTCCCATACAGATCGCTGCTCGACTTGAGCCTTGCAGCATGCTTTTTTCACTTCTCTGGCTCTTTTTCTCCTCAGCATACCTAATTACCTCATTGTGTTCCCTGCTGTAAATGTGTAACTCCCACCCTTCCTTGTCCTCCTAACTCCTGTCAGTATAATTCTCTCCTCTGGTTACCAGTTTCCTTGTTGCACTCCTGAGGATCCTTCCAGAGTTCCTAACTGCCACACACTCCAAGTTCCATTCCCTACTGTTCCTTTCAACTAACCCACATTTATTTGAACCTTTTGAGTTGAGCCTCTTTTCACCTGAACCCTTTTTTCACATCAGTCCCCTTTTCACTTGTCCTCTTCTCATTTCAATCCTCTTCTCACTTCAATCCTCTTCTCACTAAGTACCAGTTTGACTTCAGTCTTTTTGGAGTTCACCCTCATTTGCCTGCTCCAATCAGGTTTGTTGACATCAGCCATTGTGAATACCTTGCTTGGGAAGGCTTGCTGACCTGGACAGGCTTTGCCTCGTATACTAAAAGCTTTTGTGCAAAGAAATACCTTGATTATGAAGGAACTAAGTTACTGAATACATTTGTACTCACTGGAGCTTGAAGGAACAAATCTTATTCTGCTAGGTACACCATCCTCCAACACTTCCACCATCTGCAATCCGACCCCACCACCAAAGACATTTTTCCCTCCCCACCCTTATCTGCTCTCCGGAGGGACCACTCTCTCCGTGACTCCCTTGTCCGCTCCACACTCCCCTCCAGCCCCACCACACCCGGCACTTTTCCCTGCAACCGCAGGAAGTGCTACACCTGCCCCCATACCTCCTCCCTCACCCCCATCCCAGGCCCCAAGAAGACTTTCCACATCAAGCAGATGTTCACCTGCACATCTGCCAGTGTGGTATACTGCATCCGCTGTTCCCGTTGTGGCCTCCTCTACATCGGGGAAACCAAGCGGATGCTTGGGGACCTCTTTGCAGAACACCTACACTCGGTTCGCACTAAACAACTGCACCTCCCAGTCGCGAACCATTTCAACTCCCCCTCCCATTCCTCAGACAACATGTCCATCCTGGGCCTCCTGCAGTGCCACAACGATGCCACCCGAAGGTTGCAGGAACAGCAACTCATATTCCGCTTGGGGACCCTGCAGCCCAATGGTATCAATGTGGATTTCACAAGCTTCAAAATCTCCCCTCCCCCTACCGCATCCCAAAACCGGTCCAGCTCGTCCCCGCCTCCCTAACCTGTTCTTCCTCCCACCTATCCCCTCCTCCCATCTCAAGCCCCACCCTCATCTCCGACCTACTAACCTCATCCCGCCCCCTTGACCTGTCCGTTCTCCCTGGACTCACCTATCTCCTCCCTACCTCCTCACCTACACTCACCTTTACTGGTTCCATCCCCACCTCTTTGACCTGTCTGTCTCCTCTCCACCTATCTTCCTCTAACCATCTTCTCTCCGCCTCCCCCTCTCTCCCTATTTATTTCAGAATGCCCTTCCCCTCCCCCATTTCTGATGAAGGGTCTAGGCCCAAAACGTCAGCCTTCCTGCTCCTCTGATGCTGCTTGGCCTGCTGTGCTCATCCAGCTCTATACCTTGTTATCTCACATTCTCCAGCATCTGTAGTTCCTACTATCTCTAACATACATATATATGTGTGAACCCATGTTTCCCATTTTTGCCTAACAATATAGCAACCTTTAGTGTAATTCCAGTGGCTGGGGTGTTAATGAGTATTCATGGCATACTGATTAATGCAAAAGGCATTCCCTGCCTGAAGGATTCTGAGTCCTTAATAACAAAACTTTAACATTCTGTACAGAAACTGAATTTTTGTTCCTCTCCCAATTAAGCTCTCTTTAACACCGCCATCCCCAACCCACAACAACTCAACTTCATTCAAGTAGTTCTGGTACATCCAGAAGATTCCAACTCTGGAAGTAAGGAGTAATCCTGAATGCGTAAGATAATAGTCATAAATCATATTGTTAAGTGAACAGCACTTGTTTTGCTTTAACTCTTTCACTTACAATAATGTTTGTTTTGTTAAATAACAGTGAAATCTTGCAGCATGACACCATTAGTTGAAATGAGATATTCAGATTTCTTTTTAAATGTTAACAGTTCCTAACCAGTTTTGTTAATTCTGTAGATAAAGATAAAATAATTGAATTATTTAATGGATGTTTTCTACAAGTTTCATCAAATAAGAAAATACTAGATCAATCCACAACATTCTGGTAAAATTTAATGTCACTGCATATTTTAATAATGTGAGGAGTCTCTTGATCAGTTGTAAACGAAAAGTAACATATCTCTGAGTCATTAGTTAGGAAATATGTAGGAATTGCCTGTTAAAATTAAATTATTAGTTACTGAAGAGATTCAATAAGATTTGAAGTTAACAAACATAGCAACAAGTTTTTAAATAAGATAGCTTTGGTTACTGTTCTGGAGGCCAGATAGCTTTTCATTAAATAATATTAAGTGCAGAGAGACCGATACAATAAATAGATCAATACGTGATAGATTTTGGAAGAACTATCATACCTGACAAATCTCATCAAAAGTTTATCTATTAAAATAAAAGCAAATAAAGTTCCCTTGAAATGGCTGATATGGGCTTCCAAAACTTTCAAAACCAAACATAAAGAAGGATATGAATTAATCTAAAGTCCATCTGAATCTTTTGGCCAGATGTCAGTCTAGATAAGAAATAGTAACTTTAAAAATGTGAAAGAATAGTCATGAGTGACATAGAGATTGACTTATATGAACAACATGTACTGGGCAGGTGGCTGCTGGGGTAGCCATTCTGCCCACTCAATGACCTCGGTGGGATGCCCAATAATATTGTGGAATTGAGCCTACTTTGTATTGACTAGATGAGCTACCATGATGAATTATGCTGCTTCTGTTCAGCTTGATATTTGGGAGTGTGCAAAAATAAATGCTAGACATGCTTGCAGCTTTTCTAGATTACAATTAAGGGTTGTTTTAAATAACACTGGAGGTTGCGATAATGTCAGTTTATTTGCAGGCATAGAGACTTCTGTCTGTTTCCAACTGGAGAATTGCCACCTCAGTGAAGATCCACTGAAAAATCAGTGCTAAATCGTCAGTTTTCTTTAACATATTTTGTGCCACTGTCACCTTTTCTGATTTTGTCAAACTGGGGAAGATGCTGAGTTGAGTACCACAGGAACCAGTGCTACGACTCCTATTTCTTTTCTACATAAACTGAATTCTGAAATTAAGTATAAGCCTGCTGCATTTATAGATGCTGTAAAATAGCAAGTACAGTAGGAACAGAGGATTCAGGAGTTTATATAGGTTAAGCAAACTGCTAAATGAAATTTATTACAGACAAGAACGACTTCCATTTATATAGCATGTTTCATGACCTCAGAATATCACAAAGCTCTTTAGAACCAACGAAATACTGTGAAAATATAGCCACTTTTTAATAAGGGAAATCTATCAGCCAATTTGTGTGTAACCAGAGTCCACGAGAAACAGTGTGAACGTGACCTGATGATCTGTTTCGTGATGTTAAATCAGAAATAATTATTGACCAAGTCATGGGAGATAGTCTCCACGCTCTTCTTCAAAATAGGACAGATGGGACCTAAGATGACTGTCTCATCCAAAACAAGGCACCTCTGGTAGGGCTAAATTTCTTCAGAACTAGACTGGAATTTTGCCATCAAGTTACTGGAGTGGCAATATAATTCAAAATTTAATGACTTAGTTGAGAACGCTATTAACTTATGGAGTAATAGAATCAGTAGGATCATAGAATCATATTAGGAAATGACCTTGCCCACCAAGTCCATACCATTCTCTGTAGCACAGTCCAATCAGTGCTATTGCCTGACCCCATAGTCATGCAGGTTTATTTCCCTCATGATGCCTATCCAGTTCCCTTTGAAGTCATTGATAATCTCTGCTGCCACTCAAAGGCAGAGAATACCAGGCCATTACCACTCACTGTGTAAAAATGTTTTTTCTTCAAATCCTCCTGCATATATTACCCAAAACCTTAAAGCTAAGTCCCCTAGTCCTTCTACCATCAACTAATGAGAAAAAGTTTGCTTTGCCTATCTTATAATTACGTTATAGCTTTGTCCCCCTCTTAGATCTCCCCGAACCTTCTTTTCTTTGCGGAGAACAACCCCATCAACTCCAATTCAACTTTATTACTAAAATTTGTCATCCCTGCAACAATTCTGGTAAATCTTCTCCATACTCTGTCAATGACCCTTGTTTCTTTCTTAAGGTAACTAGAATTGAGAGCAATACTCTATTGTTGTGGCCTAATCAAAATTTTCTAAATGTTCAGCATAATTTGCCAGCTTGTGTAGTCAGTACTTCCAGTTATGAAGGTCAAGATCCCATTTGCATTGTTAATTACCGTCTCAACAAGTCCTGCCACTCTGCATCCCCTCCCCTACACTATCTAGAACTGTGCCATTAAGTCTTTATTGTCTCTCCCTACCCATTCAGCCAAAATGCATCATATCTCATTTCTCAATTAAATGTAATCTGCCATTTGCCTGCCCATTGTACAATCCTGCATCTGTCTTGTTGTAGTCACATGGTATCATCCTTGCTGATGCCACCCTCCAATATGTGTAATTATGTATATCTTAGAATTGACTCTTCGGGAATATTACTATCTACTATATTCCCATCTGAAAACCACTATTTATTATGATTCACTGCTTTCCATCCTTAAACCAGTTCTTTATCCATGCTCACATTGATGATCTTAATTCATAAGTCTCAGCTGCATTAACAAGCCTTATATGTGGTACTTGCTTAAAATCTTATCAACGACGCATCCTTCATCAGCTAGCTCAGGTATTTCATCAAAAATCTAAATCAGATTAGTCAAACATAATCGGCCTTTTATAAAGCTGTGTTGATTCTCCTTAATAAATTCAGGGCATTTTGACTTTTTTCCCCCTATATTGATTGTTTTTAAAACTGTACCTACCATCGATGTTAAACTGACCAGCCTGTAGTTGCTAAGAGTGCCTTTACATGCTTTCTTGAATAATACCACTTTTTCCCACTCTTCAGTCCTCTGGTACCTCCTCTGTATCTAGGAAAGATTGAAATATTACAAATGTTTTTGTTATCTGAACATTCATTTCCCGTAGCAACCTTGAACCATCAGTGCCAAAACATATCCGTTCAAAGAACAGCCAGCCTTGCTAATGCATCCATCCTATCAATTGTCCACATCAATTACCTCTATCAACTCCCTTCTCCACTTGTCACATTTCTCATTCTTTGTAAACACTGATATGAACTGTTCATTTTGGCCCTACCCTGTGCCTCAAAGTATATATCACCCTCTTTGTCCCTCATAAATCCCCTTCTATCTCTTACTATTTGCTGACTATTTACATGTCAGTATAAGTTATTTGATTATTTTGTATAAACTGCCATTCTATTCTCATATTCATGCTTTGCTGTTCTGTTTTCCTCTTCATATTCCCTGCCAAATTACAGTCTCACTTGAACGATTCACCTCATTTGCGTCATTCACCCCTCGTTTTCCTTTTGTCATGTTCTGTATCTTCCACATCATTCAAAAAGCCCTGGCTTTAGTTCCCTTTTCTCCTGTCTTGTTGAAATGTACCTTGCTTGTACCTGAATGACACTGTCCTCAAAGATCAACCATTGTTACAGTTTTCTTGTATTCTTAGATGCCATTTTACCCTGGCTAGATCCTTTTTTTTTCCCATTGAAGTTTAAATGTTCTATTTTTGAGTGTTCTTTGTTCTTCATTACTATCTAAAATGCATGGATCAACGATCTTTCTTCCCCAAGTGTCCCCAGCAGACATTTGGTCCACTTGATCCACCTTATGTCCCAATACCAGATCCAGCAAAGTCTCCTTTCTTGTTGGTGTGAGATCACATTGGTCATGGAAGATGTTTAGAACATTTCAAAAATTCTTCCCTTCCTTGCCTTTTATCTTAACTCTGTCCAAATCAAAATTTCTGTAATGAAATTATCCCCCAATTCACCCCTCTCTAACCGAACCATGTGTTGCATATTGGACAATGTAACAGGTGCTGCATGAAAGGGTTATGCATCATAAGACTTCTAAAGGGATCTGAAAATATTTGGATTTTGGTATTGTTGTTAGTACAGCATTATATAGACATTAAATTTTGTTTCATAACATGTCTATGAAGCATTTTGAAACATTTTTCTGCTTCATGAATCTGAGTGATGTTGTTGAAAAGCAACTAGAAGGTGTGTATTGGAAGATAGATAGCCCAAACATAATTTGTGTCAATCTAAGACCTCACTTAGACTGCCAAGTGCAATTCTTGGCACTGAAACTTTATAAGGGAAACTTATGATTCGAAAGAACACAGAGAAGGGCAAAAAGGATGACCCTCTATGTGTAAACAGAATGGCTAATGAGCAAAGATTATTCGAGCTTAACTTCTACAGTTTAGCGTGAAGAAGGTTAAATGGAGACCTCATAATGTGGAATCATGTATTTATTGGCACAGATACAGTGAAGATGAAATATTACTTCAAAGTCAGTCAGGTCAGTAAACCGGATATAAGTTCAAATTAATAAAAACAAATTCAAAAGGATTTTTAAAGAAATTACTTCTTCAGTCAAAGTGATAACTGTAATTTTTTAATTTAATCATTTTGTGGGATGTGAGCCTCGGTGGCTGGCTAACATTTGTTGCCCATGCCTAGTTGCCCTTGAGAAGGTGGTGAGCTGCCTTCTTGAACTGCTGCAGTCCACCTGCTGTAGGTTGACCCACAATGCCATTAGGGAGCGGATTCCAGGATTTTGACCCAGCAACCGTGGAGAAACGGCGATATCTTTCCAAGTCAGGATAGTGAGTGGTTTGGAGGGGAACTTGAAGGTGGTGGTGTTCCCATATTTCTGCTGCCCTTGTCCTTCTAGATGGAAATGGTCATGTGTTTGGAAGGTGCTATTTGAGAACCTTTGGTGAATCTCTACAGTGCGCCTTGTAGATAGTACACACTGCTGCTACTGAATGTCAGTCGTGGAGGGAATGGATGCTTGTGGATGTGGCACCAATCAAGCAGGCTGCTTTTTTCTGGATGGTGTCAAGCTTCTTGAGTGTTGTTGGGGCTGCACTCATGCAGGCAAATGGGGAGTATTCCATCACACTCCTGACTTCTGCCTTGTAGATGGTGGACAGGCTTTGAGGAGTCAGGAGGTGAGTTACTCGCTGCAGTATTCTCAGCCTCTGACCTGCTCTTGTAGCCACCGTGTTTATGTGGTGAGTCCAGTTGAGTTTTGATCAATGATAACTCCAAGGATGTTGATAGTGGGGGTTTCAGTGATGGTGACACCAATGAATGTCAAGGGGCAGTGGTTAGATTGTCTCTTGTTGGAAATGATCAGAGCTTGGTATTTGTGTGGTGTTAATGTTACTTGCCACTTCAGCCCAAGCCTGGATATTGTCCAAATCTTGTTGCATTTGGATACATTGAATGATCTAACAATTAAAGTTAAGCAATCTAAGATGTTAAGAAAATTTAGAATACAATTCGATACTAAACTAGCAAGTTAAAGCATAAGGAAGGCAAGATCAAGAAGCCAATGGTCTTTTCTTGTCTGTGACTTTTTAGCCTAAGAATTATACTTAACGGAACATTTAAGGACTTTGGAGAGCATTCAAAAGAGGTTTAACATATTGTTACCAGGGATTGGTGTGGGGTGGGGGGTGCGGGGGGTGTTGGTGGTGCAATAGTTATGGCATGAGATTTGTTACAATCAGGAGAGAGATAGTAGGATGGTTCTCCCGTTTTTGACCTCTCAAACAATCATAACAAGATATGTTCTAAAGAAGAAATATTTAAACCCTTGAGTGCTGTCATTTTCACAAACAAATACAGAATCACAGAATTGTTATGTTGCAGGAGGAGGCCATTTAGAATATTGTGTCTGCACTGGCTGTCTGAACATTTTAACTTGGTACCAATCTCCTGTCTTTTCCCTGTAATCTTATGCATTGGACTGGGTCTTCTATTGTTTTGGCTAAGTCCAAGTTGCATTGGGTTTTTTGAAGAGTTTTTCTTTGTATAGATGCACAAGAAGCATCAGGAATGGCAGACAGGTATGTTGGATGCAATGGCCCTTATTTCCCAGAAGCTGCATTAACTGAGACCATCTGCTGCCTATATGGACAGGTTGGCTAGCCCCCAGACTGGCCACAATGAAGCCATAGAGATGATCACAATCCAGTCCCTGGACAGCAGAGGTTTGGAGCCCCAGATTGAGAACACCCCAATGATCATCCCTGATCATGGCCAATCCCCTGGACTAGTATGTGAGACTGCCGTGAGTTACTATGCCAGGATCCCCTGTGTCACAGGTACCTCCATATACTTTGCTAAGAGCTACTCCCTTAAAACTTTGACACATGCTGCTTCGTCGCTGCAAATGCAGTAAGTTTCCTGCAAAATTGCTGGTGTTGGTGTGACATTGACATTGCACATTGTTGTACGACATGACATATGCCCCTTGTCTGAAGACTGCTGACCAGCAAAGTAAGCTGCCTTATTTTTTGACTGTTAATTCAAACAGCAAGACAAGATAGTGCAAGCATGAAAGTAGGCACTAAGTGAGCAAATGATATCATTTAGGAAAAGCTCCTATGAAACTCCACAAAACTTCTTCCAGTCTGAAAAATACCTATCTCTCAACTATTTTTTATATCCATGTTATTACTGAATTTTTTATTCTATCATTTATAACTTTCCTCAAGTCTGTTGTATGGCATCCTGTAGAATGCCTTTTGGTAAGCCATGTACAACAGATCAACGCCCTTCCCCTCATGAACTCTTTGATATTGCTTCAAACCCACCAGTAATTTGGATAGAATAATAAATCTGCGCTGATTCTTCCAAACCAATCTGCATTTTTCCAAAGACTATTGATTCTATCCCAAGTAATTGTTTCTAGAAGGTTCCCATCACTGAAGTTAAACTGATTGGTGTGTTATCACTGGGCTAACGTTTACAATTTTTTTTGCACAAAGCCATAATGTTTGGCAATTCTTCAATCCGCTGCCCTCACCTCCCCTTTCCTCTTCCTCCAAAAGTAGTGCAAGTGTTCCTGAACTGTCATTTAATCTACTTGGCCCTCCTTATTCCCAAGAAACAGATCTAGCAGCACCTTCTTTCCTGTTGGACCAAACGTCTACCGCTGTAGGAGATTCTCTTGAACACAATCTTGAATGCTTGACTGTCAGTGCTCCCTGCACTATCACTGTCCTAGTCGATATACAGGTAATTAAAGCATTCCATTATAAACACAATATGTCATTTACACCTTTCTGTAATTTCCTTACTGATTTGTTCCTGCCTATTCTTCCCATTACCTGGTGGTCGATCAATTGGAATTACTTCCTTCTTATTCCTTTGTTCAATCCAAATCGATTCTGACCTTGAACACTCTAAAACATTCTCTTTCTGTAGTACTGCAGTATTGTCCTTAACTAAAAATATCAGCCCTTCTCATTTCTTTCTTTTCTTAACCTTTTCTAAACATGTTATAACCAGGAATATTTAACGCCGAGAACTGCCCTAATTTAATCCGGTTATCGCACAACATCATAATCCCACAAGCCAATCTGTGCCTGCAACTCCCCAGTCTTAAATAACCGGTTTGCATTCACACGCATACTGTGTAACCCTGATTTAAACTTCATTGCTTTCTCCTTTACTCTGCCACCATTTCACTATTCTCTATTTTAGCTTGTCCCTCCCAACATTGGATTGTAGCTGGGTCCACTTTAGCTTGTCATTTATACAAAAGAATTAGATGAGAATATAGAAAGCATAGTTAGTAAGTTTGCAGATGACACCAAGATTGATGGTATAGTGGACAGTGAAGAAGGTTATCTAAGATTACAAAGAGATCTTGATCAATTGGGTCAATGGGCTGAAGACTGGCAAATGGAGTTTAATTTGAATAAATGCAAGGTATTACATCTTGGTAAAAGAAACAAAGGCAAGACTTATACAATTAAAAGTAGAACCTTGGCCAGTGTTGCAGAACAGAGAGACCTAGGGGTTCAGGTACATAATTCTTTGAAGTTTGCATAACAATTAGATGTGGTGGTTAAGAAAACATTTAGTACGGTAGCCTTCATTGCTTAGACCTTTGAATATAGGAGTTTGGACATTACATTGAGGTGTCCAGGACGTTGGTGAGGCCTCTTCTGGAGTATTGTGTCCAGTTCTGGTCACCCTGTTATAGGAAGGATATTTTTAAGCAGGAGAGGGTTCAGAAGAGATTTGCAGGGAATAGAGGGTTTGAGTTATAAAAGAGAGGCTGGATAAGCTGTGACTTTTTCACTGGAGGGTAGGAGGTTGAGAGGTGACCTAACAGAGGTTTTATAAAATAATAAAGGGTATAGATAAGGTGAATAGCAGGCGTCTTTTCCCTAGGGTGGGGAATTTCAAGACTATGGGGAATATTTTTAAGGTGAGAGGAGAAAGATTTTAAAAAAGACATGAGAGGCACTTTTTTTCCACAGAGTTGTTCATGTGTGGAATGTACTTCCAGGGGAAGTGGTGGATGTGGCTGCAGTTACAATATTTAAAAGCCATTTTGGTAAGTACATGAATAGGAAAGGTTTAGACGGATATTGGCTAAATGCAGGCAGATAGGACTAGTCCAGTTTGGGATTAAGGTCAGCAGGAACTGGTTGGACAGAAGTGTCTATTTCCATGTTGTATGACTTTATGACTGTACTGTGCACCTTGGTATTTTTTTTTAAATTTTCCCAATTCCTAAACCCGTGCTGAGTTAGCTTAAACTTGCACCAACAGCAATAAGAAATGCCCTACAGGAAACTCAGTCCTGGCTCTGTTAAGATGCAACCCAACAGACTTCATCTCCCCTAGAGCTAGCCCCGGTATGCCATAAATCAAATGCCCTTCTTCCTGCACTATTTTTCCAGCTATGCTTTCATCTGTCTTTTCCTCCTATTTCTGTACTCACTCACACGTGGCATTGAGAGTCATCCAGAGACTACTACTTTAGAGGTCCTGTTTTCTAATGTTTTACCTAGCTCCCTAAATTATGACTGCAAGACCATATCCCCTTTCCCATCTATTTTGCTAATATCAATGTGGACTGTTACCTCTGACTGTTTACCCTCCCCCAGAAGAATGGCCTGCAGCTATTCTGTAACAGCCTTGACCATAGCTCCAGGGAAGCAACAAACCATCCTGGAATCAATTTGACAACTGCAGAAATGCCTGTCTTTTCCCGTAACTAAAGAGTCTCCCATCAGTACTGCCCTTCTCCTTTTACTACACTCTTGTACAGCAGGGTCACCCATGATGCCATGTGTTGTCTCTTATGACATTCCTTCAAGGATCCTTCATTCTTACCAATATCCAGAATTGAAAACCAGTTAGTGAGTGGGATCTATGGGGACTCCTGTAATATCTGCCTATTTCTCTTGGGCTACCTGGTGGTCACCTGTTCCCTATCTGCCCGTTTGCTCCTTACTTGCGGTGTAATCACATCACTGAGCAAACTGGTCATATAGTTCTTTGCCTGTTGGGTACAAATACAATAGAAGCTTTCCCATAGGTTTAAAAAAAGGCAAAGTATAAATGCTTATTTTCCTGATACCCCAAGTGTAAACAAAACAGCATTAATTAACTAACTCACACAATTCATAATCATCTTTTATTCTGTGTGGGGAAAGTACATAATGAACTTAGATTTACGTATTGCTGAATATGTACAGGCCAACTTGCCACGCATACCCTTGGCAACAGGTCCTCCAATGCTGGGTTAATGCATGTGGCAGTGGCATGAGACCCTTGTGTGTCTTAAATAACTTGACTTCTTTTTGCATTATATTTTTTGAGTACAAATGATGATCCTAGCTAGGCATTCAGTTCGGTTGTGTTTTGGTTTGTTATTTAATTATATTTAAAGCCTAAGACTATGAATCTTCAGACAAGTATTTTTGATCTTGTTTTGGCTTTGAAAATTCACTATCATTTTCACTGATTTCTTTTAGAAATCTGAGAGAAAATATCTACTTTGTTATGCATGTAACAGAATTATAAAATATTTAATGCAAAAGCTCATGAGCGATCAAATAAATATTTCCCAATATCTTTCATCATATTGTCATGGGTGAGTTTTCCGAGTTTTCTTCAAAACAAATGAAATTTTCAACATGTCTTGTAATTATAACTTGTCAGGAATTACCTTGAATGTTGTGTATTAGTATTTCCTGTGTAAAGTGTCAGATTTAACTCAGTAGTTGTGCTCTCTCCTAAGTCACGAGTCTGTGATTTTAAGCATGTAATCCAGGCTGGTACTTAAGTATGATATTCAGAGGGTTCTGCATCTTTGGACATAGTCTGTCCACCCTCTCAGTGGACATAAAATACTCCATGGCACTTCTGTGAAGCAGAGTAGGAAACTCTCCTGCGTTTCTAGTCAGTCAGTATCTCTTTAAAAATAATAAATCTAGCCATATATCTGATTGTTTTGCGTGAAACCTTGTTGTGTACAGTTTAATTATATTTCCCTACATTATGTGACCGATTTCACTTCAAAAGTATTTAATAGATTGTGAACACTTTGGGACATTCCAAGGTTGTTAAAATGCTATATAAATTAAAAGTTACAAAATAACTACAATGATAGGTTGTACCTAATCCTATCCCTAATGAATTTGAATATAATCTATTTAAAACAAACCTGTGATATGGTTGATAATGCCCTATTCCTGTTGAATGAACATTCCACAGTATTTAGCTGATATTTCTTATTGTCTTTATTATTACATGTTTTCTAAAGAAAATGCAGTTTAAAATCAATGTTAAATTTCTGCTTTGTACAGAGCAAATTTTCATGGAAATTTTGTTTCTTTTGCTCCTTCATTTATACTTAAAAACCAGTATTGTAAATATTCAGTCTTTATCATTCAGTGAGCTGGCAAAGGAAATGGAAATTGAAGATAACGTATTGTCTCTGAAAACTGCTGTCTGTATGAACATTGAACTTTTGAATAAGAAGGCTACTGCTTTTATATAAATTCACTACTTTCATTTGTTTTACTGGCCACACTGTGTTAATGGAATGTTCCCTTGTGTGCATCTGCGGGTCTTCAATTTGGCCATGGGCATCTGTAGACCTTGTGGTGATCGCTATTGCAAGCAAAAGCCATATGTGTTTAAAAGAAAAAAAACTCTTTATTTTGCTTGCTTTTTTAACTGGATGGATAACTTTTGTGCCTCAGGATAGAGGAACAGAAAATACAAAATAATTAATTGCCTCCATTCTTGAGGCTGTTTGATTTTTTTTTCTCCACCAATATGGAATGGTTGTCAGCTTTTCTGATAAATGACTGCATGAATTTGCATAGATTTTACATTAACACAATTTTATTTTATTTGGGAAAACTAGTTTACATAATAATGCAGAAAATTACTAAAATGGTTTAGTTTTTCAGTGGCAGGAGATTGCTTTCAGCAGACATTGATAAATTTCTTTGTGTCTTTCACATAATTATTCCACCATGATTTAAAAGGGCACAGTTTAGGCTGTTAGGCTTTTATTGCAGCATTAAATACTTGGAACTTTATGAGCCCAATAAAACTGATTAGTGTAACAGAAAAATATTTTTAAAATGCCATGTAGTAGAGGTTACATCCTTTTTGGGATTATCTGTTGGGGATGATACAGTGTTAACAGATATTCTAGATGACATTTTTGGTGATTTACAAAAATTACTGTCACCATTAAGGTTAGATACCTTACTATCAAGTGTCATTGACAAAAAGATAATAAAATTAAATAATGATGAGGCTTAGCCCTGATGAACTCTGATGAGAGATCTGTTACTGCCACTCCTACAGCACTGGGACACCCTGGGTGCCAACTGTCAGTACTGAAGCTAATGATGACAAATGCCTTAGTCTATGCAGATTGTGGTGTTGGGTGACTGCTGTGATTACCTTAGCTGTGTTCTTGTCTTAACCCTTTAAACACGTGCACTGGTGAAATTTTAGTTACCATTATTATCTGACATAAAAGAGCTTATTAAAACCTGATTTATCTGCATGGCTTAATGATATCATATTTTATAAGATATTTCTTTGATAATCACCTGAAATGTATTAAATTTGAGTTACTACTATTCTGTGGCTGAAGAACACTAAGCAAATCTAAACATTTAAATGTATTTATAAACTGGATGCTCTGACATTTTCCCAGTCACAGAAATTATTTGTGTTTGTTAAATTAGAAGGTAACAAAGAATATTCAGATAAAGAAGAGCATTTAATATTTAGACTAGTTTAGTTATAAACATTTTAGTTGCCAAATGCAGTATATGAGTGGAAGGAGAATGTGTCTGTTTGTATTTTGCCAAATGTTGGCATTGACTTACAAACAAAAGAGCAAAATGTAGTGCTACTTGCACAGATTTCCCCAATTTGTTGCTTGAATGGGTTTTGAATAAGGTCCAGGACTTGCACAAAAGAGGTCTTTCTTTGCTTGAGTTTGTCCCATCTGTGTCATCTGGTCATTCTGCTGTAGAAGGTGTCATCATATGAATCCGAATGTACTAGGCAGTTGCTTTATGAACTGCTTCTGGAGCTTGGTGGAGTTCATAAGTTGTCTGATCCTTTGTGCACCATTCCCAATTGACGCAAATGTGTTCTGTTTGGCATATTATTTTGTAATTATGACTAATGATGAATGGAATATTGTTTTGTTGATTATTTTATCTGTGTGGTTTCTGACCAGGTACAATTGGTATTAAATTATTCCATTGAAATGTATTTTCCAATTTCTTATCTGAAAACAGTAGCACAGAAAAATGTGGTTTGTTTCTTTAAGTATTGTTATCTTGTCATACCATCATCTCTGGACAAGATTACAAGATTACATTAAACTGGCTGAAATTTTGTTTGAATTCATATCCCTAATAATTCTGGCATATATCCATATAGTTATCGTTAAATAAGATCCCAGGTGGCAAAATTTACACGTTAATAGACTTATGACGTTAAAATGCAGCCCTATAGACAGTAAGATTGAAAAACAGTGGATTCAAAGTTCAATCACTCCACTGACAGCCCCTGTTGACTAAATAAACAGAAAAGATGTAAAAAAATTGGCCTAATATTGTGCTTCCATTTGACCAACCACACAGTCCACTAATATGAAACATGCTGCCAAAAAGATTACATTTTTAGCCTGTTGTAACAGAATGTTTGCCATTATAAACATTTCGGATTTCTCCAGAATTAAGTTTCTAGTGCGAATAAGATTTTAGGTGAATATTAAAAACTGAGCATTCTGGAGATAAGAATAAAACAAGCGCTGTTGTATATTGTCAGCATTTTCTGTTTTTATTTCAGATTTCCAACACAATTTTTTTTAAATTTAGATTTTGGTCTAGTTGGTTTCCAGTTGAATGACATGAACATTTTTTACATGTTTGGAGATATATGCATTTTACTTCTGGAATCCATTTCCAGCAACACAGTTTTATTCTTTGAAATTACTAAAACCAAATTAAGTTATTTTCCAAAGCTATGCACTGAGTATTGTATTTATATAGTCTTTTAAGAGAGTAAGTTTATTGATTGATTAAAATAAATGTCAGTTTATAGTGTATTGGTGTATATAAATATACTAAAAATAATCTTAGTTGTTATTATTGAAATAACATGTGTCCACTATATATGTAATGTCACATTTAAAAAAAAACATTTTGGCATAACTTTTAATGGTGGTTGATACCAGTGTGGCTGTTTCAGTGATCCCAGAACCAGTCTTTAACAAAATTTGCTCTGGACTCCAAACCTTAAGTTTAAACAAGACCTTGGCTAGACTGAGAACCAGTATCGGGAATCTTTACAGATTAAGTGTAAACTTCGTTTCCAGTCTCTCGTAAGAAGCAGCTGGTTCACTTACCACTGATTGTAGTAAAAGGGTCAGGCCCAAGCTTGATGGGGCGAAATTGGTTGAGAAAGATTCGCCTAGATTGGCTCAACATTTTATGATCAAAAAATGGCTGCCTGAATGAAGTCCTGATTAAGTACACAGAGGTTTTTCAGCAAGGTCTAGGGACTGTCAAAGGAACCAAGCCCGCCTTGTATGTTGACCAAGAAGCAATTCCACGATTCTGCAAGGTCCACCCAGTTCCATTTGCCTTACAGGAAAAAAACAGAGAAAGAAATCAGAAGGCTGGAAAGTGAAGGAATCTTCAGACCAGTACAGTTTGCAGAATGGGCAATACTAGTCATACTGATTGTGATGCCTGATTTTAAATGAACGGTAAACCACTTTTCGCAACTGGAAAAATACTCCATCCCTCGCATAAAGGATTTATATGCAAAGCTAGCAGGGGGGCTGTCTTTCACAAAGCTGGACATGAGCCATGCGTACTTACAGTTGCGGTTAGATCCCAGAAGTATGCTGCAATTACTACCCTTGGGGGTTAGTACCAATATACAAGACTGCAATTTAGGGTATTGTCAGCCTGCACAATTTTTCAGCAGGTGACAGAGAACATTTTTTTAAGGTTACCCCAGGTCACCATTTATCTAGATGACATGCTAACAACAGGGCAGACCAATAAGGACCACTTTGAGTACTTGGACATAGTCCTTAGACGTTTCTCCCAGGTGGATGTATGTCTTAAAAGGGAAAAATACATGTTCCAGGCACCCAAAGTGACCTACTTGAGCTACAGAATCAACAAGACCGGGTTCGACCTGTTGAAAGATAAAGTGAGGGTGATCAAAGGTTCCCAGGCCAGTACTGGAGCTCAGGTCTTTCTTTGGGCTGGTGAATTATTACAGAAAGTTCATACATAATCTGGCATCCATCCTGGCACCTTTGCATCAACTCATTAAAAAAAGAGTCAGCCTTGGAAATGGTCTCGTAGCCAAGCCATAGCTTTCAGGGATGTGAAGAATGAGCTATATTCCTCTAAGATGTTGGCACACTATGATTCCAAGTGAGATCTGGTATTGACATGTGATGCCTCCTTGTATAGCATCGAGGTAGTATTGGTTCATAGGAGGCCCAGTGGAGAGGAACGCCCAATAATGTATGCATCCAGGACTTTATCTGGACATATTTATGCTCTGTATTAGCTAGAGAAGGAAGGACTGGTGGTCATATTTGGAGTCAGGAAGTCCACCAATAATTTTACAGATGTAAATTTGTAAAAATAACAGACCACAAATCTCTATTAGGTCTAGTGAAAGAGGACGAGGCACTGTCACCCATAGCTTCAGACCGAATTCCGTGTTGGGCTCTTAATATTACATGCATGTAATTACAAATTGGAACACCATCTGAGAAGCCAAGTAGCAAATGTGGATGCATTGAGTCGCATCCTGCTGACGGATTCACCACTGGTGGTACTGCCGCTGGAAGAGTCTGTAATGGTTTAAATTTTCTGGATACACTTCCAGTCACACCTGACAGTATCAGACTGTGGATGCAGAAAGATCCAATCCAGGTAAAACTGAAACAGCTGGCGGTGACAGGGGAAACCAAAGGGCCATCACAACCAGAATTGAAACCTTTTTGGACCCGGAGAGACCAGATCACAGTACAGGACGGCATATTATTATGGGGAGCAAGAATGATTGTCCAGAGCAAAGGTTGCCATCAGATAATAGCAGAATTCCACCAGGGTCATCCAAGGGTTTCCAAAATGAAGATGTTGGTGAAAAGTTACGTCTGGTGGCCAGGATTGGATGCAGACGTCGCTGCATTCATGGAGCAGTGCCAGTAGTGCCAACAAGGTCAAAAACAGTGCAGGAGCAAAATGTGCCCAGCTCCTCAACTTCCTTTCTGACTGTTCGTGAACCTGTGGGTTCTCCCTCTCTGTCAAGCATTGAAGATACCTTGTAATCTGAGATGGACACAGCGGATGTTGCTGCTTCAACTCCATTAAGTGAGAGAGACAGTTTACTGCAGGAGATGAACTTTGGTGTTTGTAGGAACCACGGGAATGGCCCTGCATGGTTGACGCAAGGTCACGATCCAGTGACAAATAAAGTTCAGTAGGTGCAATGGCCCTGAGCAAGCATGTGGACCATATGAAAGCTGCAAACTCATAAACGGTGTGGGAGCAAAACATGCCTGGCTGTTTGATTGCCTTTCCAGAACCTATGGGTTTTCCCTCTCTGTCAAGCATTGGAGATACCTTGGAATCTGAGATGGACAAGTGGATGTCACTGCCTCGAAGCCTTTGCCACCTGAAGAGGATTTCTTCTGACATGTCCTGGGTGTAAGAGGCAAGCTACTGTTCATTACACGCTGCTGGTGTCAAAGGCAGAGTTGAAGGAACCTGACTCAGTGCTAAAGTGCCCCAGGAGGAGCTCAGATAAAAAGGAATTGGCCTATATCCTTGGACCCAGGAGAAAGATGTAGTGATTGTAACAAAGTCAGCCAGGTGGACCTCTTAGAATATGAGTTCCCTAACTGGGGCTGTTAATCTTGTCCAATCAGAGAGCCCTGGCTGACAGATATAAGCAAGAATGTCAGATGTTCTGTTCAATCTGAGAGCTGTCTCTGAGGAAGCTGGATCAGTGTCAAGGACTCTCCACGTGTAGATAAAGGGTGACTTGGTGACGGGATTCTCCATGTGTAGATAAAGGGTGACTTGGTGGAGTTATTTCAGGTGTAAACAGTGAAAATCAATGATTTCCAAAGAAAATTATGTGGATACATGAGATAAATAATCTTGAGGGCCATAGGGTTAGAGTGGGGGAATAGAACTAAATGAATTGCTATAGGGAGAATCGGCATAGGCTTAATGGATCAAATGGCCTCCTCTCATGCCATAAGTGATCTATAGACTGTATTTTATGGACCATCTGCACATGGAAAACAGCTGGGTGGACCTGTAAGTTAAGGTGCTGAGTTATTGCCGAATGTGCTCGTTGCCAGCCCATTCCCCCCACCACCGCGTCAATTTTACCAGAGGTGGGTGAGGCATCTAATAGGTCACCTGCCATAGCCTAGTTGAATTAATCCCCACTAAATGCCTCATCCCACTGGTGTTCAACATGCTGTCCAACCCTGTGGGTTGCTAGACAGTTAAAACTGGGATAGGGAAAGGGGTGGTATTGCTTTTTGCTCAGTCTCCAATTGGAAACCCTTCCCCTCTCTTACATGGTTCCCATTCCCCACCCAGTCCCCTCACCATGTCCTTTCAACCTGGCACCAGTGAGATCCCAGAGGTACATGAATGCTATTGCTAAGTGCCACCTCCTTAGCCTACCCGTACTATCAGAAATGGCCATCCCTCCTGCTACACAGTCAGTGTGCAGTGCTGCTGGTCTCCAATTGGCTGACAGCTCTGAGGTAGAACTTGCTCCTGGAGATGGATGGAAGTACAGCATCATACTAATTAAAGGTCATCACCCAAATCAGTCCACTTCCTACAGGAGCTTTGTTTCTGAATTTAGCATTTAGTCTATCCCACAACTGGTGGCTGTGCCTTCAGCTATCTATGCCCTAAACTGTGCAATATCTTCCCTAAACCTCTTCAACATCTCTTTCCTACTTTAAGACCTTCATATAAATAAAACATTCTATTACCAAACATTCATCACTGATCTTAATATTTGTCTTTTTGTCAATTTTCCCTGATGATGTCTTTGCACTAGGACATTTTCTAATGTCAGGACTGTATATAAATGTTGTTATTTTCATGTTTCTCATCTCAAATTAGTTCCCTATCCCAGTTTCTTTGCTACCCCTATGTTACTCATTTTTACGTTCGTCATATTGCTCCTTGCTATTAAGTGCTATTTTTCTACCTGCATTGCACTATATAAATAGAAGTTACTGCTTGAATTGCTTTATCTTTATGCTGAGGTTTTCAAAATCACCATTCTGTTATTACATAGCAGTCCGTACCATACATGACTCTTCCAGTACTGAAGAAGTCTTTGCACGCAGCAAGATCTGAACAATTTTCAGGCTTGATTCATTGAATAGATCATAGAATTCCTACAGTGTAGAAACAGGCCATTTGGCCCAACAAGTCCACATCCACTCTCTGAAGAGTATCTCATTCAGACTCACCCCCCTAACCTATCCCTTCAATCCTGTGTTTCCCATGACTAATCCACCTAACCTACACATCTCTGGACACTGTGGGCAATTTAGCATGGCCAATCTACCTAACTTGCACATCTTTGGACTGTGGGAGGAAACACATGCAGACACAGGGAAAATGTGAAAACTCCACACAGACAGTTGCCCGAGGCTGGAATTGAACCCAGGTCCCTTGCACTGTGAGGCAGCAGTGCTAACCACTGAGCCACTGTGCCACCCCAGTGGTAAGTGACAAGTAATATTTGCACTACGCAAACAGTCAGGCAATGAGCATTTCCAACAAGGTAGCATCTAATTATCTTCCCGTAACACTCAAGGGCTTTACCATCACAATATCCCAATATCAACATCCTGAGCATGACAATTGAGCAGAATCTTAATTCGACCACCATATCAATACTGTCACTTCGACAGCAGATTAGAAGTTTGGAATTCTGCAGCTAGTAATTCATACTCCTGACTTGCCAAAATCTGTCCACTATCTACAAGGCACATGGCAGGAATGTGATAGAACACTTCTTGCAGCTGCATTGTTTCGGGGAAAGAAAATTAATAAGCTTGACGCTAACCAGGACAAACTTGGTTGACACCCAGCCACCATTTTGAACAAAAGCTGAAAGAACTGCGGATGCAGTAAATCGGGAACAAAAACAGAAGTTGCTGGAAAAGCTTAGCAGGCCTGGCAGCATCTGTGAAGAAAAAATCAGAGTTAACATTTCGGGTCAAGTGACCCTCAGAACAGTTCTGAGCTTTTTCAGCAACTTCTGTTTTTGCACCATTTTGAACATTTGTTCACTCATTCACAGTGGTAGCAATGCATGCCACATATGACAGACTTGCAGCAACATATCAGCCTCTTTGACAACACTTTCCAAAATTGTGACCTCTGTCACTTAGAAGGACAAGGACAGCAGATGCGTGGGAACAGCTCCAGTTGCTACTTTCCCTTCAAGCCGCACCACCATTCAGCTGGAAGTCACTGTTCCTACTCTATTGCTTTGTCAAAATCCTGGAAATCCTTTCCTTTATACCACTGTGTATGTGCTTACACCATGCAGATTGTAGCTGTTCAAGAAGGTGGCTCACCACCACATTCTTCAAGGGCAGTTATGGATGGGAACACATAATATCTAGCCATTGATGGCCACATCCAAGTTATAATTTTTTTAAAAAATCAGCAACATGCTATTACTGTTCAGTTAAAAGAGTTTTCAAAAAGCTTTGTTCATCAAAACTTTGCTGTGGTCATGTGATGGGCAAAAACAAGCCTATTCAAAAATGAATCAGAGATAGTACGAACTGCAGATGCTGGAGAATCCTATTCAAAAATGGCCCAGATTGATTTACCCTCTAAGGTTTCTTTGTTCTCAGTTTTGAAATCCCCAACTTATGCTTATTGTTTACAACTTATTAAGATGCCATTTAACATGGAATTGTGACACAAATCTGATGGCTTCCTATTTTGCTGACCATAAATTAAACACTGTTTCAAAGAATGTTATCTCATTGATTCAGTGAGCTAAAATGTACAAACAAGTTGTACAACATACTGTTATAAAATTGAGGTTGCATGCACAACTCTATATTTTACCAAAATTCCCATTTTCACAGTTTCCAAGATGTTAGCTGGTCAGTTTGTATTTGAGAGAGGGCAAAGAAACATGCAATGTTCCTCATCATGTAGGAGTAGTCATTGCATAGCTTTGAGTCCCTGTAAATAATATAGTAATAATTATACACATTCCTAACTTATCACCCTGTCAATGTTCATCCTGTATGTACAATATATTTTTCTTACTCTTAGATGTGTACCTGCTGAAAGTGACTAAGTAGAACTACTGGAGCAACTCATCCATTGAGTTTAAGCTCATGTATATTTTGATAAATTTATATGTCTAATGGAATACTGTTACAGTGCATAACTGAACTATTGTGTCATATTTACAATTATCCCTATTTTTGTGCACTGCTGCAAAAGTCAAACATTTGCAGTATTAAATTGAATCTGAGTGCAGGGTTAATATGAAGCGCCAAGTTATATTGTAGACTCGAAGTTAGCTCATCGAGTTTTTGGCTCAGGCAAACATACCTATCAGTTTTGAGGAAGGATCACTAGACCCAAAACGTTAATTCTGCTTTCTCTCCACAGCTGCCACCAGACCTGCTGAGTCTCTCCAGCAATTTGTTTTTGTTTCTGATTTCTAGCATCTGCAGTTCTTTGGCTTCTATCTGTCCAGAAATGTAACTGGTTAAAATATGATCCAAATTAAGGAAATAATGTTTGAACTCGTAGAACAATTACAGTTTGATTGATAAAGCTGCAAAATCAGTGAGTATTTGATGTTAGTAAAATTAGAATGTTTAACAATGTCCTGAAGTGGTGCTTGCTTTTCAACAGTGACACTACTTCTTAGGTGTCTAAACACAAAGGAACTACCACAGTGGATGAATGCTAGTGTTGACACCACCTAACAAGCAGGGACTATGCGTTTACAGAAGAAGTAATATGATAGGTCAAGTATAAGAGGCTCTTCTCAAGAGTACTTCACCACATAATGAGTGATTGACTAGGGTGTGCAGAGCTGCCATTCTTGGCTTCATTTCGTTGTTGATGCCTGTTTCACTGCACCAAAGCCCTCTTGATCATGTTCAGCTGCTCTGTTCTCATGTGATGAATAATGGTGGGGAAAAGCTGCTTTTCTGTCTCATTTTTCTTTCTAATTTACACATCCAAACATTTTTTTGTTTGCAGTCCCTATTTGCTATTCTCTTTTGTCAATGCACCGTTCTCTTTTGCCTTCAGGCTATGAACTAATTCCGTCTTGTGTAATTACTGCATGTTTTACACCTGTCTGCATATTATAGACTGTCTTGCTTCTGTATTAAGGCTATTTTCTGGGAAAAGAAACCAGTTTTCCTGTCCAAATAGTGTTTGAGATTTCTTACAGAATACACAATTGAGCTGTTGAGCCATTTTCTGAAACAATCCTTGACCTTTTGGATTTTATAAAGACAAGTAAGTGCTGCTGCTTCAGACAGTTTGTGTTCAAACAGTGTGCTGAGGAACAGTGCCCTGAGCTTTGTTCAGCTTGAATGAAACCATGGTTGTAGTCATTTTAGGATCATTAACACCCTGAATGCACAGTATCGTTCAACAGTGTTTGTTCAACAGCTGCACTTTCACTATAATAGCATCTTATTAAATTTAGGTCAAGCACACTCTGAAGATTATCACAATGAGAAAACTGTTTGAAAAGTTACCTGTTTAAGGAAGCAATTCATTAGATTTTAGTTAAGTGACAGCTGCAATTCATCGCCTAATCTTTAAGTTGTCCATGGCCAGAGTAAGGGCCTTTTATAGTCTAGCTCCTCAGTCTATAAAACCCAGTTGAATAAACCAGGTCTGTTTTATACTTCAGCACAGCCGCAATCCAATTAGGAGTTGAACAAGGGTCAAATTAAGGAGACTTTACGCTTCATGTTTGCATCATTAGCTATAGAACGTTTTGTGTGTGTGGGGGAGGATAAGGGAAAGGGATAGACACAAAGCTGTCATTTACCATGTGGTGCAGCACTGAACTGAGGGAGGCACAGCAGGCTAGCGAAAACATTTCTTGTCTTATGGGGCTATACTGCTGTAGATCAGCTGGTATATAGATGTTTATAGAATGGTGAGCATTGGGGTGGGGGTTACAGGTGCAATCTGGGGTTACATCAAAAGAGAAAGCCCAGCTGTATATGTATTCTTTTCTTGTGGCATGTTGCCTTTACACAAATCAATGAGACAAGTTTAAGTCAGAACCCTCTTGTGTACTGATTATCTTTAAATACAGTAATTCCAAGCAGAAGTTCCATGCATAGTTTTCTCTGTTTAACTGAATTGTTTAATTTTGGCCAGAAATATCTTAGATTGTATTTTTGATGTTTACTGATCATTTTCTGATATGTTCTACATCCAAAACTGAGCAGTTTTGTTTCTGGCATTTAATTGTTAACTTGTTAAATGCTGTAATGGATTAGTATCTTCACAATTATGGTGATAGTATATAGATAACTGAATCAAAAAGCCTCTAGTAAGTATGCATTTATGTTTGGTCAAACTCCTGTGTTGCTAAACTATTCTCAAATGCCTCAGCTTTTCAGTTATATTGCTATCTATCAACATGGTTATAATGAATATTGGATTAGCTTTTACATTTGAATAGAGGACATTAAGCTGATTAAATTAATTTATTTGCTCATTCAGTGTAAGATGTAATGTTATTAGAGCCATATATACATGTTGAGATAAAATTTAATTTCCAGCAGTATCATTTTTGAAAAAGGTTTCAATTAAAATAATAAAAGTGTATATTTATCAATTACTCCTGATTTTTATTTTTGTACACTGAATATTTAGAGCTATCTCGAAACCATTGCACTTTGTAAATTCTTTCATTATTTCCCTTTTATACTTAAACTTCATCCCTATCAATGATCAAATATTTATCCCAGTATGCTGAAGGAGTTAATTTGTAATGTGTTCACTCCCTTAGTCCTACTTATCTATACTGTGTGAGAACAGTAAGGTTTTGGGTAATTTTTGATCTCAGTTGAGTGTTCTTAATTTTTAAACTTTTGTCCTGCAGCTTTTCAAATCTTTCCTCATTGACCTTTATTTTCACATTTCATTAAAAAATTGGCAACTTTGACAATACAGCACTTCTTAAGTGCTACATCAAAGTGATAAACTGGTGCCTTTAATGAAGAAAACAATTCAATGAACTGCACAGAGGCATGCAGAAAAGTAGACAGCATGTCTACGCAGGGCAGGTTACGAGTTGTGCCCTAAAACCTGATCAAATAAATGGATTTTAAAATGGTTTTAAACAAGGAAAAACACTGAGTCGGCTGAGGGCTTCAGGGAAAGAGTCCATGATGTGTAAACTATTTGGTTGAATACGTAACTCTCAATGTTATGAAAAGGATATGAGGAGATGCAAAAGAAGAAAGAGAAATAAAGATTAAGAGAAGTGCTAGTGGAGGTATGGTCCTATTGCATATGAAGATAGTCACAAAGACAGTGGGATTTCAACACACATGGCCAATTTAAATTTGAAGCATTAAGTGAATAGGTGCCATTGTAAATCAGCATGGATAAGGTTGTAGGGTGAGCCCTTTTGGCTGATGGTCAGGATTTGGATTGTCTGTTGAGTGGACTGAAGTGTGCAGAACGTGGAGGATGGAAGATCACTCAGGAGATAGTCAAGACCAGAGGTGAGTGAGGATTTCAGCAGGTGGGCATAAATGAAGACAGCTGTGGATGATATTGCAGCAGTGGAAACACGCCGGCACATGTTAACCTAAGAGCAGGTGGATGGAGGTCTCAAGGTTCCTCGGAAGAAAGAATTTATCAAACACGCTGGAAGACATCGTATATGTGAAAAACAAAATATAACACTTGCAATAGAGACCAGTTTAGTGGTTGTCTTTAAGGCATGTTGTAAGATGTGCATGTATGACTCCACAAATGAGAGCTTCATGCAAATTTACCTTGGGCAAGAAAAATACTGAGTTAGGAGTGAACCGATATTTCTGTGGCAAATGGAACTCCTGACCCTGTCAGAAATTTGCCTAATCAAAAAGCGTAAAGCTATTTGTGAAAGTGTCACAGGATGAAAATATGCCTCCATGTGTAAATGTAATAATGCAAATGTAATATCCCTAAATGTAATGTCTCCAAGTTTGCAGATGACATAAAGCAGGATAGGAGGATGAGCTGTGAGGAGGATGCTGAGATGTTTCACTGTGATTTAGACAAGTTGAGTAAGTGGGCAAATGCATGGCAGATGAAGTCTAATATGGATATATGTGGGCTAACCACTTTAGAAACAAAAATAAGAAAGCAGATTATTATCTGAATGGCAATAGATTGGGAAAGGGGGAAGTGCAATGAAATCTGGGTGCCCTTGTACACCAATTACTGAATATAAGCATGCAGGTGCAGCAGACAGTTTGAAGGCAAATGGTACGTTGGCCTTTATAACAAGAGGATTTGAGTACAGCAGCAGGAATGTCTTGGTGTGATTGCACAGGGCCTTGAGTGAGACCACACCTGGAGTTTTGGTCTTCTTACCGGAGAAAGGATGTTCTGGCTATGGAGGGAGTGCATTTAGGACTGAAATGAGGAAAACTTTCTTCACCCAGAGGGTCTGTGGAATTCTCTGCTACAGAAACTGATTGATTGAAAATGTTTTCAAGAAGGATTTACATATCGTTCTTTAGTCTAAAGGGTTCTGTTAGAATGGGGAGAAAGCAGAAAGAGGGCACTGAATTGAATGATCAGCCATGGTCATATTAAATGGTGGAATAGGATCAATGGGCCGTATGGCATATGTTTTCTATGAGAGGGAAGCAAACAAACCCAAGCTAAATTAAAACCGAAAGAACTGCGGACGCTGTGAATCAGGAACAAAAACAAAATTGCTGGAAAAGGTCAGCAGGTCTGGCAGCATCTGTGAAGAAAAAAACAGCATTAACATTTCGGGTCTGGTGACACTTCCTCAGAAGCTAAATTCAAATTACTCTCCAAATAACTTGTAAATAGAAGCAGAGGATTCAGAATGCATATAATTTGCCTGGTTGATTGAGGTGAATGGTGGTGCGGTGGTTGTGATAGTGGAGGGGAAGGAATTTTAATTTTACCACAACGATAACTGTGTGATAGTGAGTTGGAAGTCTGTTTTACATCTCATACAATTTTATTCACTGAGCCTGAAAATTGACCGTCTTGTAAATTGAGCTGCTGATCTGCTAGCACTGTCATTATCATAGAATCCCTACAGTGTGGAAACAGGCCATTCAGCCCAACAAGTCCACACCGCCATCCGAAGAGCATCCCACTAAGTCCCATCCCCCTACCCTTTCCCTGTAATCCTGTGTTGCCCACGGCTAGTCCACCTAACTTGCAGACCATTTGGCATGGCCAATCCACCTAAACTGTGCATCTTTGGACTGTGGGAGGAAACCGGAGCACCCGGAGGAACCCCACACAGATACGGGGAGAATGTGCAAACTTCACACAGACAGTGGCCTGAGGGTGGAATCGAACCTGGGTCACTGGTACTGTGAGGCAGCAGTACGAACCACTGAGTCATCATGCTGCCAAAATTAATTCAAATTAATCCAAAAATAAGATTGAACATTGCCTCCATTGTGTTTAAAGTGACTATTAATGTGAAAAATTTAAATAACAAAATTAAGAATTTCAACAAAACAATTACATCAAAGTGTAAAAATCTGAATTCAGGAATTCTACATATTTGGGTAAAGTAAATCTAATGCAGTGTTGTTTTTGAGAAAATGTAGTCTTTATTAATCTTTTGGGAGTCACGTGTTCAGTGAATAAAATATCTGGTTAAATAAAGCAATGCTACCCAATTAGTCTTTGCTGTGCATAAAATACCAAATCTATACTGTGCTGTTTTATCTTTCAGGTATGATTGATTTGAGAATTTGATTCAGTTGCTTTTGGTTAAATTGAATTGACTAGCAGCTAGCACATTTTCTTTGTGCTGATGTAGAATTGTTTCTAAGTATCTATTATAGTCTGTAAAGAGAGAACTTTCATTTTCTTTCCCATAATCCCTAGGGTGGAAAGTTAGAAAAGGCTTGAAGGGTAATAAGAGGCACAATGTCACTTGCATTTTGCTGCTCAGTAGTTTGATGTACTCATTTGCTGACACAAGAAGACGAGGATCAGAAATTGGGTCCGTGTTTTTAGCTTCTTGCAGGCTTGCAGGCATATGAACCTAGCCAGTAGGTCATTAACCCTAGAGAAAACAGCTTGCATTAATATCCTCTAATCCTGTATAATTAGTCAAATTACTGCACGCCGACCAGCTTGTCAGATTGTTGTGCACACTCGGGTGTCCAAGTCCCCTTGGAATGCCATTTTGGATAGGGAAGCCATTTGGTTTTAACAATAGTGATCACTAGAAGGAGGAAATTTTTAGAATCTTAAAAGTCTAAAGAACCTTATAATTCTTTTGTGCCGTTAAACTGTTAAAAGATGACATGGGCTTGAACAATTAGAATTTCTCAAAGCAGAAATCTACAAACTGCTAATTCATTCTGTTCCCTGCTATTTCTAACAAAACTACCATTCTGATGCATGGTTTCGCATTAATAACAATAAAAAGATTTAGACTATGTAATTACAAGAGGATAAACTACAAATTATCTAATGGACTCAAACACAGATTATCAACTGCCAAAGTGTCCTTCAGTGGGGCCTACTTTCTTACAAAAGGGCATTATTAGCATAAATTTACAAGAGCCCTTGTTCCAACAGCATGGGGAAAATGTGTATTACGTTTGCATTAGCACAGAATTGCTTGTTGTGCTTTTGGCAATGACAGATAAGTCACTGTAATTCCATATTATGGTGGAAATGATGCTCCAAATTGTGAATGCATCCTGAAGGTGTCACTGACAATAATCTTCAAAGCGTACACTGGGAAACAGGGCTATATGTTTTGTGGATGATATACTGCCAATGACAGGAAGAATTATATGACTGAAGACAAATCTGTAACATGTTATTAAGCAATTTCACGTGAATAACGGGATAAAAGGATAATGGATGGGGGTGTCATTATTACCTTCACATAGAGGGAAAGCAAAAGCAAAGGTAGAGAGACAAGATTAATTGGGGGATGGTGCGGCATTCATTGCTCATGAGCCCTTTGTGCAGCAAACTGGAGCTTTCCTGAAATTCCAGTCCTTTAAATGCTCAGAGCCACATTTAACACATTTGGCAGAATGAGTTGAAAACTGACAGAGCGTGTTTCAGTTGCCTCACAGCTCAAATCCACTGAGTCCCTAAGCATGCCTATCACATCCCATATATACTAAAGGACAAAATGTGAAGGCAATGAGCAAGATTTCTTCACGGCAGCTGTTGTTTTACAAGATTTTCAATAAGCCGCTCTCACCCCCAGCAGAATATATGAATGTTACAAAATGTAATAGGGCAAAAATAAAAGCTTAGTCCATGTATTTCTAAGTAAACCCAATATTTGTTATAAATAATTCATAAATAGAATATTCTCCTAAAATGCGATGTAATTCAAAATCATGTGCTGGAAAGTACCTGAAAAATAAAGGCAGTGTCAGTGAATTCTGCCACTTTGGCAGGAATTTTAACTTCAGAGAACAAGTGTGTTTGAGAATAGAAGGTGGTTAAACATGCTGAAAGTGGCAGCATATGAGAAACCCTCTCGAGCATGATGTTATTTTAACGTGTGAATGGCTCAATGGCTCATTAAAAACTTACTTTTAGGAATTTTAACTTTAACTGTCAGTGTACAGATTCCCATGCTTCCTGAAAGCAACAGGCAAAATATACCATGAGTACTAAATCTCACATCTACTTCTTGACTGAGATGAAAGGCTTGTGCTCAAAACACATTTGCTGACAGTGTGCTTTCACTACTTTAGAGAGGTGACTACCACTCTTTTGGAATTACTTCTACTATTTTGGAGATTTGCACATCTATTCCCTACTTCCATCTGTCATACATCAGATCTGCATGGCTGTTAACTATTCTGCTCAAATTACCTCGATGAGAAGTGCGACGAGCAACAGGGAATCGGCTCCTTGGACACGTCTAAACACCATTGTCTCAGGAGGCTCAGGATATCCCATCAGCTTGTAGCATGCATTTGTGGCATACTGGTAGAAATTCTCCTGTCAAGTGGACCTGGTGGCAGTTCCTGTCACAAGTGATATTGAACATGAAAAAGGTAAACTTTCCCTCCTCATCCACTGAGTAAGCAAATAGAAGCAGTAGTAGACCATTCGGACCCTGGAACCTGGTGTGCTAATCAATGAATCTTGGCTGATTTGTTTATGTTTCAAATTCTACATTTCCATCTAACTCCAATGACTCTTAATACCTTAGCCTAATAAGAATATTTATCCATGTTAAAAATGTTCAAAGACACTGCCTCTACAGGCTTAATGGGCAAAGAATTCCAAAGTTGCATAACCCTCCACGAGAAAAAAATTCTCCTCACTCACTGTCCTGAAAGATTGATCCCTAATTTTACAACAGTGCTTCCCTTAGTTCTGGACTCAACTACAAATGGAATTATCCTTTCCATGTCCACCTTGTCAAGACCGCTCAAGATCTTACATACTTCACTCAAGTCGCACCTCACTCTTCTAAACGCTAATAGAAATAGGCCAAGCTTATTCAATCCATCCCCATAAGGCAACCCACTCGTTCCAGGTATCAATTTAATAAACCTTCCCTGAACTACCTCCAAGGCACTTCCCACACTCCCACCACCACCACCACCCCCCCACCCACCTTCTTAAATACAGGGACCAAAACTGCACATAGTATTCGGGATGTCCCATATAACTGAAGCTAGCATCCTTACTTTTATGTTCAGTTTATCTCATGAGGAAGGATAGCATCCCATTAGCCTTCTTGGTGACATGCTGTACTTGCATACTAATGTTTTAGGACTAAAGTACCAGAATACCTAAATCACTCTGCACGTAAGTCTTCTAAAGTTGTTCTCGGTTAAATTAGTACTCTTTTTTTATTCTTTGTGCCAAAATGAACAACTTCACATTTTGCCACATTATACTCCATCTGCCAATTTTTTGTCCACTTACTCAACCCATGTATATCCATCTGCAACATCATTACGTCTTCTTCCCAATGTAGTTTTTTTGCCTATCTTGGTGGTTTCTGTGAATTTAGCTACCATGCCTATTCTCTCCTCATCTAAGTATTTGATACACATTTTAAATTGTCAAGGCCCCAGTACAAATCCCTGTGGAACTTCGCACATCACATCCATCAGCAAATCAGACAAAGACACATTTATGCCTCTTCTGTTTTTCTCCAATCAGCCAATCTTCTATCCATGCTAATATGTTTCTCCTACACCATGAGCTTTTATATTTTTTGTACAAAACTTTTACAAGGCACCTTATCAAATACCTTCTGGAAATCCAATGTAGTATGCAGTATGCTCCCCTTTATCCTCAGTTACTCCTTCAAAGAACTCATTAAATTGAATAGACATGATTTCCCTTTGACAAAACAATGCCGACTCTTCCAAATTACTTCACATTTTGTTTTTATTCTCTGGTGGGATGTGGACATCACTGACTGGCCATCATTTATTGCCCATCCAAAGTTTCCTTTGAGAAGGTGGTGGTGTTTTGGATGCATGGCCGCTCGCTGTATATTGTGCAAATTTATAGAAGTCTCTAAGGTAGTCACTCTTGGTCCTGAAAAATGCCTGTCTACTTCGGTTTGAGCAACAAGATAAGCAACTATATCAAGTTGCTCCTATGCAGCAACACAAGTGGTGTTTGTAGTTAACAAGATACTGCCATTGAATCAAAAAGACATTCTGCCTGTCATCCCAATGAGTACTATGGTATCTGAATTCCTGTGCTGGTGTAATCCAGGTATATTAACATTACGTCCCAAAGACTGGTGGATTATACTGAACAGTTTATTCCTTGAGCTATTCACAACAAGCAATGTATTAGCCTTACCAAACACCTGTGCTGGCAAAAGTGACAACAACAGTGTCAAACATTCAACATGATTCTGCAAGTAAACAGCATTTTATGGATAATTTGGAAAATATGCAAGGAATTATGCTGTCAACCAGTTTAGGATTATCGGTCAAGTTCAGAGTGTTGTGCACCTACATGTATTCCAAGCTACATATATTAATACGTGGGGCTCAGTTCTTTGTAAACAGAAAGAATACGTGCACACATAACAGACACACATCTTTTCAACTCTACAAACTAGGTGAAGCCAATCTCTAGTTCATTTCTCAGGCAATACCCCGACCAAATTCAACCTTCCTGGTTTAACATTTAAAATACCTGGCTGTTTACTGTGAATCAGCATTAATAGGTGATTCTGCTTGACATTTCCTGTACCAATCAAAGTCTACTTGCCGACTAATCTACTTTGTCCTCTAATGTAATATAAATGTTGGTTTTGCCCTTGAATTTGTAGGCTTGCAAAATGTCCTGATGAGGGTAAAATGAAAAACTTGGACAAAATATGTATGTTTAATCAAGATTTTTATGTTATTAGCAAATCTGGCAGTACAGTCACCCCCATCAACAAAGTCAATAATTTTTATTGTAAATAGTTGAAACCCCCAGTACTGATCCATGTATTACTCCACAAGTTGCAGTTTGACAACCAGAAAATGAACCATTTATCTCAGTTCTGAAGAAGAGTCATACCAGATTTGGATAATTAACTGTTTCTCTCTTCACAGATGCGGTTTTTCTAGCATTCACTGTTTACCCCAATCTTTGTTTTGTGTTAATCAGTTCCCTCTTCATACTAATAGATCAACTCCAATATGTTAAGCTCTTATTTTGTGTAGTAATTTATGTCATTTATTATCAAATGCTTTTGGGAATCCAAATATAGTATGTCTCCCATTCCCCTTTATCTAACCTGCCTGGTTTCCCCTCAAATAGCTATAACAAATTTGCCAAACCAGATTTTCCTTTCACCAAGCCATATTGACTCTGCTTGACCATACTGGGGGAGGTGATGGCCTAGTGGTGTTGTTGCTGGATTGTTAATCTAGAGACCTAGGTAACGTTCTGGGGACCCAGGTTCAAATCCCGCCACTGCAGATGGTGGAATTTGAATTCAATAAGTATCTGGAATTGACAAGGGAATTGAAGCATGTACCTGATGGATTCAACTTACTCTGAACAACCTCCATGTTGCACCTTTGGGCAACAACATCTCAGGACGCAATCAACGAGCACCAGAAAAATTCATTCCTCCTCCATGGACTTAAGCAACCAGAATCAGCCAACCCATCATGACCGTCCTGGTCCTTATGCAATGCACTGGCCGTGTGCTCTGGAAGCACAGACACACATTGCAGGGCACACCAGTAACTAGCATTGAAAGGCTGTAGTGAGAGCACTTTGCATACAGGGATAGGCACCTAGATAACAGATTGGACCAGGCTACATTACAGGAATGCTTGTTTGCTCTTTTAGTGCTGATTCACATAGAGCCAAGCTGCATGTTCACACCATTCTGGTCTTGCCTTGCTTTTCCTTGTCCTGCCAATTAATGCAGTCACAAAACCAGACAGCTTCCATTGCAGTCTAGAAGGTGCATATCTTGCTGTATGGTAGTGTGCTACATCAATCTCACACCCACTCCATGTGTAGCTGCTTACATGGCAAACATATTGCACGTGCGGCAAGCAGGTAGCCATGTATCCAATTCTTAGAAAAATAGTCCTCGCGAAGACCTATGCAGGCACGTACCAGTCAGGGAACCTGTCACAGTAAGTCAAGGTATTTGACTACAGTCAGATGTCCAATCTGGTGGGGTTGGGGTGGGTCTCAGCAAGGCCCCATTCCTCTGCAGTCCAGGAACAGAGCTATAGTCCATCCATTGGCTCCACAGTGGCAAATTCAAGCGGTAGGCTTGCAGAATCTGAGACAAAAGAGTGATAGCAGAATTAAAGTGAGAGTGGCACTGGCATGCAAAGACGTAGTTAATTGTTTGGTGGGAGATGGATGTCAGGAAACCATAACCCTTATTTTTATTGACTCCCTCTGCCTTTATATTGGCTTTCTTTTTCTGTAGCAGGAAAAAGTAGGGGAATGATTGAGATGACAGTGGGTGGCTTGGCTGTTAAAACTATTGCATGCGGGCGAGAAACAATGAGATATACCAAAGAATTGACAAGGCAATACAGAGGGCATGCAGATTAGTGATGTGGGTGGCTGATGGGCAAGAGTGGGTGAGGGATTGTGTTACAGGCAGCAGGCAGTTGGTGGGAGGTGCATACCCTGGAGACAGCACTGATCCAAGCAGTGATGTCACAGCAGGCTGACAGGGTCTTGGGGCACAGCCTCCTCTGACAATCTTTTGATAAGAGTACAGAATCTTTATTGCACTACTTTGCCCATCAGGACCTCCAGATCCATGTTGGAGAAACGAGGTGCCATCTTCCCTTTCTCTGACATCTTGGGCACACATCCTTGACCAAGCAGGGCAGCTTTGGAATACCAGTGCTCATCCAGGTGCAGAGCAACATTTTAAATGTTGCATGGGCGCAAGGGATGTTGGTCTTTGAGCAGATATCCACTGAGTGATGAGTTATTGTGGTAATGATATATGGTAAGATGAGGCAAACATTGAACTTAGAACATAGAACAGTACAGGCCCTTCAGCCCACGATGTTATGCTGACCTATTATCCTACTAAGATCAATCTACCCCGTATACCCTACATTTTACTATCCTCCATGTGCCTATGCAAGAGTCGTTTAAAAGTCTCTAAAGTATCTGACTCCACTACCACTGCCGGCAGCACATTCCATACGCCCACCACTATCCATGTGAAGAACCCACCTCTGACATCTCCCCTATACCTTCCTCCAATCACCTTAAAATTATGCCACCTCATAATGGACATTTCCACCCTGGGAAAGTAGTCTCTGACTATCCACTCTAACTATGCCTCTCATCATCTTGTAAACCTCTATCAAGCCACCTCTCATCCTTCTTCGCTCCAATGAAAAAAGCCCTAGCTCCCTCACCCTTTCCTCATAAGATCTGCACTCCAGTCCAGGCAGCATCCTGGTAAATCTCCTCTGCACCCTCTCTAAAGCTTCTACATCTTTCCTGTAATGAGGTGACCAGAACTGAACACAATATTCCAAGTGTGGTCTAACCAGAGTTTTATAGAGCTCAAGCATAACCTCGCAGCTCTTAAACTCAATTCCCCTGCCAATGAAAGCCAACATGCCATACGCCTTCTTTACAACCCTATCAACTTGGGTGGCAATTTTGAGGGATCTATGGGTGTGAACTCCAAGATCCCTCTGTTCCTCCACACTGCTGAGAATCCTGCCATTAACCCTGTATTCTGCATTCAAATTTGACCTTCCAAAATGGATCACTTCACACTTTTCTCGGTTGAATTCCATCTGCCACTTTTTTGCCCAGTTGTGCATCCTGTCGATGTCCCGTTGCAACCTACAACAGCCCCCCACGCCATCCATAACTCCACCAATCTTTGTGTCATCGGCAAACTTACTAACCCACCCTTCCACTTCCTCATCCAAGTCGCTTATAAAGATCACAAAGAGCAGAGGTCCCAGAACAGATCTTTGTGGAACACCACTGGTCACCGAGCTCCAGGCTGAATACTTTCCATCTACTACCACCCTCTGCCTCTGTCTTCTATTGGACAGCCAGTTTTGTATCCAGACAGCCAAATTTCCCTGAATCCCATGCCTCCTTACTTTCTGAATGAGCCTACCATGTGGAACCTTATCGAATGCCTTGCTAAAATCTATATACACCACATCCACTGCTCAACCATCATTAATGTGTTTTGTCACATCCTCAAAGAATTCAGTAAGGCTTGTGAGGCATGACCTGCCCTTCTCAAAGCCATGCTGACTATTTCGAATCAAACTGTGCTTTTCCAAATAATCATAAATCCAGTCTGTCAGAATCCTCTCTAATAATTTGCCCGCCACAGAAGTAAGACTGACTGGTCTGTAATTTCCAGGATTATCCCTATTCCCTTTCTTGAACAAGGGAATAACATTTGCCACCCTCCAATCTTCTGGCACTACTCCAGTGGACAGTGAGGACGCAAAGATCATTGCCAAAGGGGCAGCAATCTCTTCCCTCGCTTCCCATAATAACCTTTGGTATATCCCTTCTCGCACAGGCGACTTATCTATCCTCATGGTTTTCAAAATTTCTAGCACATCCTCCTTCCTAACAACAACCTGTTCGAGCATATCTGCCTGTTTCATGCTGTCCTCACAAACGTCATGGTCCCTCTCACTGGTGAATACTGAAGCAAAGTATTCATTAAGGACCTCCCCTACCTCCTCTGACTCCACGCACAAGTTCCGTCCACTATCCCTGATTGGCCCTGTCCTCACTCTGGCCATCCTCTTGTTCCTCACATAAGTATAGAAAGCCTTGGGGTTTTCCTTAATCATACCTGTCAAGGCTTTCTCATACCCACTTCTAGCTCTCCTAAGTCCATTCTTCAGTTCCTTCCTGGGTACCTTGTAGACCTCTAGAGCCCTGTCCGATCCTTGCTACCTCAACCTTAAGTTAGCTTCCTTCTTCCTCTTCACTAGGTGTTCAACATGTCTTGTCATCCAAGGTTCCTTCACCTTACCATCCTTTCCTTGCCTCAGTGGGACAAACCTATCCAGTACCTGTAGCAACTGCTCCCTAAACAATACCTCCGCATTTCTATCATGCATTTCCCTGGGAACAACTGATCCCAATTGGTGCTCCATAGTTCTTGTCTAATAGCATTGTAATTCCCCCTTCCGCAATTAAATACTTTCCCATACCATCTGCTGCTATCCCTCTCCATGACTATAGTAAAAGTCAGGGAGTTGTGATCATTATCACCAAAATGCTCTCCCACCGAGAGATCTGACACCTGACCTGGTTCGTTGCCAAGCACCAAATCCAATATGGCCTCCCCCCCAGTAGGCCTATCTACATATTGAATCAGAAATCCTTCCTGGACACACCTGACAAAATCTGCTCCATCCAAACTATTTGCACTTAGGAGGTTCCAGTCTATATTAGGGAAGTTGAAGTCGCCCATGAAAACAACCCTATTACTTCTGCCCTTTCCAAAGTCTGTATCCCAATCTGTTCCTCAGTGTCTCTGTTGCTTTTGGGGGGGTCTATAGAAAACCCCCAATAAAGTGACTGCTGCTTGCCTGTTTCTGACTTCCACCCCATACTTACTCAGTGGACAAACCCTCCTCCACGACCTCCCTTTCTGCAGCTGTGATACCATCCCTGATTGGCAATGCCACTCCCCCACCTCTTTTACCTCCCTCCCTATTTCTTTTGAAACATCCAAACCCCGGAACATCCAACAACCATTCCTGCCCCTGTGTTATCCAAGTCTCCGTAATGGCCACAACATCGTAGTTCCAAGTACTGATCCATATTCTGAGTTCGTCACCCTTATTCCTGACACTTCTTGCATTGAAGTAGACACACCTCAACCCGTCGCACTGACTGCCACTTTGCCCTATTAACTGCTTATCCTTCCTCATAGACTCTCTGCTTGCTCTATCTATCTGTACACTGGCTACCCCATCCTCTGATCTGTAGCTCCGGTTCCCATCCCCCTGCCAAACTAGTTTAAACCCTCCGGAAGAGCTCTAGCAAACCTCCCGCCCAGGATATTGGTGCCCCTCCAGTTCAGGTGCAACCCATCCTTCCTGTACAGGTTCCACCTTCCCCAGAAGGTATCCCAATGATCCACAAACCTGAAGCCCTCCCTCCTACACCAGCTCTGTAGCCACATGTTCAGCTGCGCTCTCTCTGTTTCTAGCCTCAGTAGCCCGTGGCACCAGTTGTAATCCTGCGATTACTACTCTACTCGTCCTGGCTTTCAGCTTCCATCCTAACTCCCTATAATCACTTTTAAGGTCCTCATCCCGCTTCCTAGCTATGTCATTGGTACCAATGTGTACCATGACTTCTGGCTGCTCACCGTTCCCCTCAAGAATCCTGTAGGCTCGATGCAAGACATCCCTGACCCTGGCACCTGGGAGGCAATATACCATCCGGGAGTCTCGCTCGGTACCACAGAATCTCCTGTCTGTTCCCCTAACCAGTGAATCTCCTATCACTATCGCTCTCCTATTCTCCCCCGTTCCCTTCTGAGCCAAAGAGCCAGGCTTAGTCCCAGAGACCTGGCCGCTATGGCTTTCCCCTGGTATGTCGTCCCCAACAACAGTATCCAAAGCGGTATACTTATTATTGAGGGGAACAGCCACAGGGGATCCCTGCACTGTCTGCCTATTCCCTTTCCCCCTCCTGACCCCCTCCAGTCACCCAGCTACCTTTGTCCTGTACCTTGGGTGTGACCACCTCCCTATAACTCCTCGCTATCACCCCCTCTGCCTCCTGAATGATCCAGAGTTCATCCAGCTCCAGCTCCAGTTCCCTAACACTGAGGAGCTGGAGTTGGGTGCACTTCTCACAGCTGATGTCAGAAGGGACACCAGTAGTGACCGTTAACTCCCACATCCTACAAGTGGAGCATGCAACTGCCCTAGCTTCCATTCCTTCTACTCTAGATTTCCAGAAGAATAAAGAAAAAAACATTGGGCATGAGAGATGCCGTAGGGACATGGTAGGTAATTAGTGAGGTGATAGAAAGAGAAAGGTCTCTATGTTTCACAGCAAGAAACCCTCCAAAAAACTCGACACAGCTTGGATTTAGCCAAAAAAAGTGTAAAACACAGCTCAAAGTATTTGTTTAAAGTTTCTGTCATTTCCTTGTTTCCCATAAATGATCCCAAATCTCTACCTCAAAGATATCAACACTTTAGGTAACTTTTTGCACATTTTTATGCACTTGAAGGAGGTTTCACTGTTTTTATATTTCTTACTTTGTCTGTCTCATACTGCAATTTATCTTTATTATTTATTAATCATGCTTTGTTGGTGTCTAAGATGCTCTCAATCCTCCAGGACACTATTAATCTTTGCACCCTTGTACATCTTTTTTTCAACTTGATATCATCCTTAACTTCCCTAGTCACTACGGAAAGTGCGATCTTTTTTCATAGTATCTTTCTTTCTCAATAGAATTTTTTTCCAAGAGTTGTGAAATATATCCTTAAAACTCTGGCAATGCTTTTTCAACCGTTTTACCCTTCGACTGATTCACCCATACCATTTTTGTCAACTCTGTCTTTGTACTTTTGTAATTGCCTTCATGTGAGTTTGATACTAATCCAGACCCATATTTCTTACCCTCAAACTGAATGTAAAGTTCCATCCTGTAAAGAGCGCACACTCACTTGGAGAATCCTTTACTACAAGATCATTCATTGCTCCTGTCCCAATTCACATTGTTAAGTTTAAAATAGCCTGTTCCCAAATTTGGTCCAGAATGTATTGATCTAAGAAGCTGTCCTAAATACACTTTACAAACTTATCTTCCAGGTTACTTTGCTGTTAGGCTATGGAGACAGACAGCTAAACCAAATTAGCCTTTCTGCCTTCTGTATTCGCAACACAGTTAAATTAAACTATTGAAGACCCCAAATAACCACTTCAGTGGTCCCTCACCCGATTTTTGAATAACCAGTCTTAGTAAAAATAACTTTGTAAATAATTAATTTCCAGACACTTGTTTTGTATCTTAAACTTATCTATTTATTAGATACCGCAATAACTTTAGCAGAGAAAAATATAAACAACACTGCAGAGCTTAAATTTGATTTGTTGGTTGTGGGATCACTAGCTATGCCTTGCTACATATACTGTTTGGCATGCATATTGTCCTGTTTGGTAGCTTCACTATGTTGACACCTCATTTTTACGTATGTCTGGTGTTGCTCCTGCATCCTCCTGCACTGTCCATTGAATCAAGGTTGATCCCCTGATGGTTATGGTTGAGTGGGGAAAATTTCAAGCCATGATTTTGCAGGTTGTGCTAAAGCACAGTTCTGCTGCTGTTAATGGCCCACAGTGCCAGTTCAATGAGTTCAATTTAGCACAGTGATAGTGCCGCACAACACAATGGAGGGTATTCTCAATGTGAACAGGAGACTTTGTCTCCACAATCATCGTGCAGTGATCACTCTTACCAATACTATTATGGACAGACGCATCTACAGCCAGCGGATTGGTAAGGCTGAGGTTAAGTATGTTTGGGCTCAGGAACTCCTGCAGTAATGTTCTGGATCAGAAATGACTGAGTTGAAATAACTACACCATCCTTCTGTGTGCTAGGTACAACTCCAATCAGCACAGACTTTTTCCCCAGTGCCCACTAATTCCAGTTTTGCTTGAACTCCTTGATGCCACACTTAGTTGAATGTGACCTGGATGTCAAGTGCTGTCACTCTCACCTCACCCCTGGAATTCAGCTCTTTTGTCTATAGTTTAACCAAGGCCATATTGAGGTCTGAAGCTGAGTGGTCCTGGCGGAACCAAAATTGGGCAAAAAAAAGCGATTTTAATTCTGGTCCCACCTTGATCAACTCTTCCTGAACATCAAATACCATTCAACAACTTCCATCTGCTGAACATAGGGTTTCTTTCAATCTTGCCAGAACCAATTCCCAGGTACTGACCTCATCAGCAGCCAACTTCTGCTTTACATTTAAACAAAATGCTCTTCCTGGGTTCTCTGTGTCTATTAGAATTTTTTTAGTCAAGGATCAGCCTGCTGTTGGCATCTAGGCCTGGCCTCACAAACAAACAAAGCTTGATTGATCTGTACTTATCCTTTTACTACAAGTTGTCCCAAAGTTCACAAATCATTTCCGGCTCGCAATTCAAAATTGATATAAGGAGAAAATGAAAAATCAGTCGGAGTTCTAACATTGCCAACTAGATTTTTCTGATCTGTATGAAGATTAATGTTATCCGTGATTATTGTGGCATCTTTCTTACAAGCTGCCGTTATTTCTTGGTATATATCTGCTCTTCTGCACAGATACTGTCAGCTGAAGATTTTCTTCAAGTGCTGGACACATCGGTCGCATTAGCCAGGATTTTGAAATTAATCATTTTGTACTTTGATCTGTACAATACAATGCAGCAGCAAGTTTTTTGAGGTGCAAGATAAACAAGGTACAGAAGAAGAAAAGGAGAAATGTAATGTGACCGTGGCACAATCACAGGTGCACATTGCTGCCCAAATGCTTTAAAAATGGCATGATTTAGTTTGGTTGGACCATTGTGCCCAACTGAACCTACCTGACACATAAAAATCCAAACAACAGACTAGCTAATGTATAATTCCTGCCTTCCCCTACCCCCACCCCCATGTCAACTTTCTTAAGCAGCAGAGTGACATGCAAAATTTTCAAATCTAATGGTATTGTTCCTGAATTGAGAACTTGAGAACATTGTAATAAATGCATCTGCAATGATTTCACTTATTTCCCTACTTTAATTTTCATACCAGCAGTGGAAACTATCTGGCCCAGGAAATTTGTCAGTCTTTAACACTTGTTTTATTGTAATTTCTGCTCATGTTAATTTTCATGAGCTTCTGTAGTGCAGTGTTAATTTTCTTGGAGTTACTAACATGCTATTCTTGTCCTCTTTTATGAATATTCATATAAAGTCATCATTCAATCTGTCTGCCATTTCATTACTTTCATTTACACTATTACATATGGTAGTTTTCCCAAATCTAACATTACTTCTAACCACCCTCCTTTTCCTAATATAAATAAATTTGTTTTGCTGACTCTGCAGTCTTTTACTGAAGTTTGCCTGACCTACATCTCTAGCTTTGGCAGTTGTTTCACATTTTTCTGTTTCAAACCACTACATTAAACTTCAATAAAAGGAAAAGTCACATGGAAGCTGGTAATCTGAAATAAAAAATAAAGAGTATTGAAGAAATTCAGCAGATCTGGCAGCATCTCATATGAGAGAAATAAAGGTAACATTTCTAGTCTGATATTACCCTTCTTTGGAATACGACCAAAGAATTATAGTGGACTCGAAACTTCGTTTCTCTCTCCACAGATTCTGCTAGACATGCTAAGCTTCTGCAGCACTGTTTTCACTACGTTAAACTTGAATCATATTATGATTATTAGGTAAATGTTTATTCTCCATTAGGATGTTAACTGTCTTATTACAAAATCCAATATGACCTTCTCTGGGAGGTATTGTTGTGGGGAGAGGCAATGGCTGGTAGTATTATCTGTAGACTATTAATCCAGAGACCCAGGTAATATTTTGAGGGCTGGTTTCGAATCCTGCCATGGCAGAATGTAGAATATGAACTTAATAAAATTATGGAATTAATGCCCTTTAGGGAAGGAAACTGGCATCCTTGCCTGTTTGCCCTCCAGACCATAGCAATGCAGTTGACTTTTAACTGTCCTCTGGGCAATTAGGGATGAGCAATAAGTGCTGACCTAACCAATGACACTATATTGAATGAATTTTAAAAAATTACCTTGAACCATCTGAAGAATTCCCTGTCTTTCCTTATATCAGTCTGTATATAAGTTAGATTCTTCCATTAAAAGTCAGCCTGTCCTCACAAACAGGGGAGCTATAGAAAACTCTCATAACTGTCCTAAATCCTTTTTTATTACTTAATTCTATCCACAAAGTCTCGACTGCCAACTTATTCCTCATTATAATTGGACAGAATTTAATATGTACAATGGAGATCCCCCAGTCAGTTAGAGAACCAATGGGAGCTCTGATTGCTTAAGTGAAATCTGGCACTTACCTGACGAGCATTGGACCGTCCATGCAATCAAAGCTGCCTCTGAGAGCCGCCAGCCAACCAGAAGCTGGCACGTCTCTATTTCCCTCAGCACCAGTCAGATCAGTTGCAATTGGTAATCCTGTCGGACTTTTACCACAGACCATTGTTGAATCCCTGAAAGCGGATAAATGAGTTAGAATGAAGATTGTTTAGACAGAGATCCTGCTCTCTGGTTGATACCAGATCATGATTTTCCAAAATAAATCCTCTAAACTGTGAACTGCTCTTCTTGACTACCTTAGCCCACCTGATTTTTCCAATTTAGATTCAAATTTTAATTCCCCAGTGATTATTGCTATAGCTTTCTGATAAGCTCCCATTATTTCTTCCTTTATATTCCACCCTACTGCGTGGTTACTGTTAGGGGCCTTGTATACCATGTCAATAAGTGACTTCTTGTTACTGTTTTCCATCTTTACCAAAACCATCTTTACCAAAATCTTTTGAACATCCTTATTTCATGAACATCGGTCATCTTTCTTTACCATAATAACACACACACAGACACACACACACACTCTCCTAGCATCTGAACCTTCTTAGATATCCTGTATCCTTCAGTATTCACATCCCAATCTGTTTCATCCTGTAGCAATGCCTCTGTAATATTTATCAGAATTTATATTTGTGTTTTTTTTTCTGAAGAAGGGTCCAGACCCGAAACGTCAGCTTTCCTGCTCTTCTGATGCTGCTTGGCCTGCTGTGTTCATTCAGCTCTACACCTTGTTATCTTATATTTGTGTCATCAGTTTATCTGGTTTGTTCCAAGTATTACATGCATTCAAATTTTGAAGCACTTGGCCTTGGCCTTTAATTAGTTTTGTAACCTCTAGCCTTATCTGTTGATTTATGTTTAGGTTGGTACTCTCTATCTCTTCCTGTCTCAGTTTTTCTTAAAAATCATTTCCCATAACAATAGTTTTCACTCTTGTCTTTACTTTTTAATATACCACATCTTCCCAGATCTTGATTCCTTGTTCCCACTATTTAGTTTGAAACTCTCTCTGCTTCCCCATTTATATGACTAACTAGAACACTGGTTCCAATGCAGTTCAGGTGAAGACAATCTCAACGCTTTTTTTATTCTCTTGTAGGACTTTGACGTAGCTGGCTGGCCAGTTTTAGTTACTCATCCCTAGATCCCCTTTAGATGGTGGTCATGAGTTGCCTTCTTGAACAGTTGGAGTCCGTGTGCTATTGTTTCCCACAATACAACTCCCATTTTCTCCAGTATTGGTGCTGGTGCCTCTGTCCTTATCTGGTCTGGTCTATATGTGACTGCAGACTCTCAGCAATGTGGTTGACTCTTCATGCCCTCTGGGCAATTAGGGGTGGACAATAAAGAGTAATGCAGCCAGTGATACCCACATCCCATGAATAAATAGAGCAAGCTCTGAGGAGTTGTGAATTGATGCATTTGCAGAGCAAATGCAGCAAGAGAATGCAGAATAAATAGGACGGTATTGAAAGGAGAGAGGAAATGAGAGATTTTGAAGCGCATGTCCACTGGTCACTGAAAGTGGCAGAACAGGTAGATGAAGTGTTAAAGAAAGCATATGGGATGCTTTCTTTCATTGCGTGTGATATTGAGTACAACAGCAGGGATGTAATGATGGAACTATATAAGGCACTGACCATAAGAAATAGGAACAGGACTAGGCCATTCAGCTCCTTGATCCTGCTCTGCTATTCAATAGAATCATAGCTGACCAACATTCCTCACACCCACTTTCCTGCATTTGCCCCCATAACCCTTGATTCCTCTAGTGATCTAAAATTAATCTAATTTAGCCTTAAATATTCACAAAGCCTCTACCCCCACAGCTCTCTGTGGCAAGGAGAAATCCATCCTCATCTCACCCTTTTATTCTGAGACTATGCCTTCTGGTCCTAGTCCCTCCTGTGAGGGGAAGCATCCTCAGCATGTACCTTTTCAAGCCCCTTAAGATTCCTATATGTATCAATAAGATCACTTCTCATTCTTCTAAACTCCTGTAGAGTCCCAACCTGTTTAGCCTTTGCTCATAAGATTATCTCTCCATATTGGGGATCGTCCTAGTGAACTTTCTGTGAACTTACTCCACTGAAATGATATTTTTCTTTAAATAAGAGGACCGAAACAGCTCCCAGTACTCCAGATGTGGTCTCACCAGTACCTTGTACAGTGCAGTAAGATTTCCCTAATCTTATTCTCCAACCCCCATGAAATAAGGGCTAACATTTCATTGGCCTTCCTGATTACCTGCTGTGCCTGTGTGCTACCTTTCTGTGTCTGTGCACAAGTACCCCCAAGTCCCTTTGTATTGCAGGTATCTGCAGCTTTTTTCCCCATTTAAGTAATACTGTTCTTTTGTTCTTCCTTCCAAAATGAACAACTTCACATTTTCTCACATTATACTCCATTTGTCAACTTTTTGCACACTTACTTAATCTATCAATGTCTCTCTGTAAACGTGCCTTTCCACCTATTTTTGGTGAGGACACAGCTTGAGTTTCGTGTATAATTCTGGTCGGTACATCATAGGAAGAACACAGTCACTCTAGAAAAGAATACAAAGGAGATTTTCAAGATTGTTTCTAGTACATGAAAATTGCAAGAATGAGGAAAGATTGGATACTTTGGGTTGTTTTCCTTAGAACAGAAGAGGCTGAGATGTGACTTAAGGTGTACAAAATATCGAGGGGCTTGGAGGACAGGGAAGATCTGTTCCTCCGAGCGAATAGGTCCCTTAGCTGGAGACACAGAGTTAGACATTGGTAGAAGAATTATAGCACTGCAAATGTTTTGCAAGGTAGTGTCCTAGACACAACCATCTTCAATTGCTTCATCAATGACCATCCCTCTGTCCTAAGGTCAGATGTGGGGAAGTTCACTGTGCAATCATCCATGTTCAGTACCATTCACTACTCTTCATATACAGCAGTAGTCCATGGCCAAATACAGCAAAGCCCAACAATATCCAGGATTGGGGTGACAAGTGGCAAGTAACTTTTATATCACACAAGTGCCAGGCAATGACCATCTTAAAAACATAATGTAAACATTATCCTTTGACACATGATTGCTGAATTCTCCACCAACAACGTCCTAGGGTTACCATTAACCAGAAACGAAACTAGACTAGTCATTTAAATACTGCGGCTACAAGACCAGGCCAGAGATTAGGAATACTGCGTGAGTATCTCACTTCCTGACTCCTCAAAAGCCTATCCATCATCTACAAGGCACAAGTCAAGAGCATGATGCATTACTCACAACTTGTGTGAACGAGTGCAGCTCCAACAACACTTGACATTTGATGACATCCAGAATAAAGCAGCTGCTTGATTGGCACCACATCTACAAACCTTTACTCCTTGCACCACTGACACAGAGTTGCAGCTGTGAGTGCCATCTACAAAATACATTGTAGAAATTCAGCACCGTCTAGACGGCACACCAGGAGATAAATGGGAACACCACCACCAACAAGTTCCCCTCCTAGTCATTCACCATCCTGGCTTGGTAGTATATCATTGCTCCTTCACTGTCACTGGGTTAGAATTCTGGAACTTCCTTCCTAACAGCATTGTAGGTGTCCCTTCTCCTCAAGAACTGCAGCGGCTCAAAAAGGCAACTCACCACTAGCTTCTCAATTAGGAATGGACAATTAATACCCCAGTATCCAAATCCCCTGAATAAATAAAAATAGCTATAGACCCGGTGCTAATAAGTGGGATTAGAATAGGTAGATATTTTAATCATTTGGCTCAGACCGGGTAGACTGAATAGTTTTTCTCTGCGCTGGAACCTTTCTATGGTTCTGTGACTCAGAGACTGGTGTGAGAGAAATAGGATTAAAAAGTATATTATATATAGACTTCTATAACATCTAAAGAAATGGGACCAGAAGTACACCATTCTGCCCATTAAACCTGATCTGCCATTCAGTAAGAGATATTAATGGTAGGGGTTAAAATTGAATCAGAGATAGTAGGAACTGCAGATGCTGGAGAATCCGAGACAACAAGGTGCAGGGCTGGATGAACACAGCAGGCCAAGCAGCATCATAGGAGCAGAGAGGCTGACATTTCGGGCCTAGACCCTTCATCAGAAAATGGTAGGGATCTGGTTTTTAATTTAGTCCCTCACTGCTCTTATTCACACAGCAGAATTATTTCTTAGTTCTGTATATGTCATTGGTGCCGACTTGGATCATGACAACTGATTCATTCCCTCCCAGTTCAATGTCCTCACCATCTCGGAGAAGACTTCTTAAGCCTGCTTCCGGGCAGGCAACAATGCTTTTGTGACTCAGGCCTTTCGCTACAACGAGCAATATCTATGCCCCTAACTTGTATTATCCCTTACTAAATCACACCCCTCTTTACTCCCATGATGTGTTCCAGCTCCAAAAGTTTGCATTTTCGAATAAATCTGTTGGACAATAACCTGGTGTTGTGTGATTTTTGACCTTGTCCACCCCAGTCCAATGCCAGCATCTCCACATCATGGCTTATTCATTAATCTGTGAGGACAGCAAACCTGTTGGAGAATTGCAAAGGCTGATTCCCCTCCTTGACTGTGTTCTAGGTCGCCATTCCTGTCTCACCCACAGTCACAACGTCTTGTTCCTCATTATGGACCAAATCAGAAGTTCCTTGCCCAAGGGTGTGACTGCCACTGGAACAAAGTACCTGGGTACTTCTGCCAACGTTGAGAGAGAGGTTGTTATCATAGCACCACGTCACCAAGTCCTCTATGTCCTTTCTGTATTCAGAGTCATCGCAAACTTGTAGATGGTGTTCGTTCGGAATTTGACAACACAGTCGGTAGGCAAATTGCAGGGGATCAGTGGGAGACTAGAGTTGATGTGGGCCATGACCAGCATCAATCCTCTTCGTTACTTCTTCAAAAAACTCAAGTTAGTGAGACATGATTTCCCACACACAAAGCCATGTTGACTATCCCTAATCATTCCTTGCCTTTCCACATCCATGTACGTCCTGTCCCTCAGGATTCCCTCCAACAACTTACCCACCACCAATGTCAAGCTCACTGGTCTTTAGTTCCCTGGCTTTACCTTACCGCTTTTCTTAAATAGTGGCACCACATTAGCCAACCTCCAGTTTTCTGGCACCTCACCTGTGGTATTTGATGATGCAAATATCTCAGCAAGGGGCCCAGCAATCACTTCCCTAGCTTCCCACAGAGTTCTAGAATACACCCAATCAGGTTCCAGGGATTTATCCACCTTTATGCATTTTCAGGCGTCCAGCACCACCTCCTCTGTAATATGGACATTTTTCAAGATGTCGCTAATTATTTCCCATGTTCTATGTCATCACAGAATCATCATAGAATCCCTACAGTGTGGAAACAGGCCCTTCGGCCCAACAAGTCCACATCGACTCTCAGACCATCCCACGCAGACCCATCCCCCTAATCTACACATCCCTCAACACTATGGGCAAATTTTCACGGCCAATCCACCTAGCCTGCACATTTTTGGACTGTGGGAGGAAACCGGAGCACCTGGAGGAAACCCACGCAGACACAGGGAGAATGTGCAAACTCCACACAGACAGTCACCTGAAGGTAGAATTGAACCCAGGTCCCTGGCACTGTGAGATAGCAGTGCTAACCACTGAGCCACTGTGCCACTTATCTTCTATTTCCTTTTCCACAGTAAACACTGGTGCAAAATACTCTTTAGGATCTCCCCAATCTCCTGCAGTTCCACACATAGGTGACCTTTGCTCATCTTTAAGGGGCCCTATTCTCTCCCTAGTTACCCTTTTGTCCTTAATATATTTGTACAATCCCTTTGGATTCTCCTTAACTCTATTTGCCAAAGCTATCTTCGGTCCCTTTTTGCCCTTCAGAGGGATGAAATCGTCTTAATCAATGAATTAATACCTTGAAACATTCACCAGCTGCTCAAAGCTGAAGAAAAGGTATAATAGGCAAACCTCCAACCCCCTCTGCAACAAATTCCCACCTGCACAAAATTTCAATTTAACACTCATACTCACAAATCACTCTGTTGTGAACTTACTCCCAAACTCTTGTTGCAATTGTGAAACCTATCTGCTTTTTTAGCAGACTGGTGACTCACTGCACTTTTAAATTGGGTTTCTTCTTCAATCATTAACATCTATGTAGGCAACTTAGGGAAAAGATTCAGATGGGGGCATAGTGGCTTAGTGGTTAGCACTGCTGCCTCACAGCACCAGGAACCCGGGTTTGATTCCACCCTCGGGCAACTGTCTGTGAAGAGTTTGCACATTCTTCCTGTGTCTGCGTGGGTTTCCTCTGGGTACTCGGGTTTCCTCCCACAGTCCAAAGATCTGCATGCTAAATTGCCCATAGTGTTCAGGAATGTGTAGAATAGGTGGATTATAGGGGATGGGTCTGGGTGGGATGCTCTGAAGGCCGGTGTGGATTTGTGGAGCCGAAGGGCCTGTTTCCACACTGTAGGGCTTCTATAATCTATGAGAGCTTTGAGTTAAATAATTGGTTGCTTTGAATTGCATTAAATTCTCCATGTGGGGGCCAGCATTCATTCTCATGTAATAACTCCAGAATCACCTCAGTTATTCAAGTAATATTTGCCTTAACAATAAGATGTTTATATAGTGGAGAGTTGGCCAGGGCTCCCACTCCATTTGTTTCATTGGAAGTGCGAATGTAGAAGTTGGCTAGTATTGGGCTTAGTTGCGGTGTTCCTGATAACCTGCCAATAACTTTTGCCTGAATTCACATATAATGAGTGGGCTATTTGGATTAGACACTAGAAGATAACTGAAGAAATCCAAACTCAGCAGGAACTAGTTACCACTGAAGACGATAATTAACTAAGAATTTTTCACATAGAAGGTGAATGGTCCTTATGAATGGGGCTTTGTTCTTATCTGTAACCAGATGTAATTATGAGGAGCATGTAAGCATATTAAAGAAGGGAAAAAAAACTGCACTTAAATAGCGGTTTGTGTATCATCAGTATGTCTCACAAATTAATTACTTCTACACTGAATGTTGCAATGTAGGTAAATATGGCAGTTAATTTACACACAGCAATGTCCTACAAACAACAATGAGATAAGTGTCCAGATACACATGTTTTTAGTAATGTGGATTTAATATCAATTCAAATTTTACAATTTTTACCTAATTATAAAGACAATTTGACAAATAAAAATAGTAATATATGTAGATAATCCAACAGAAGTCATCGGAAAAGGAATGGTTTTCACCAAAGGTAATACATAAAAATATTTATTTTAGTTACATATATACTACATTTCAAAACATACTGAAATTTGCCAATGTAGGACCTCAAAATCTGAATTAAAAATAAAACAATTTATCATAAGTTACTTTTAAGCTTTAGAAGTTCTTGATAAGATTTGTAGTTCGGGTTGTGGATGAGGCTGTAGACTTGCTCACCAAGCCGATGTGTTTGGTTGCAGATGTTTCATCGTCCTGCTAGGTAACATTGTCAGTGCGCCTCCGATGAAGCGTTGGTGTTCTGTTCCACTTGTTATTTATATGCCTCGGTTTGCTGGGGTGGTTAGCATCACTTGTGGTTCTGTTTTTTCAGTGGTTTGAGTATTGAGTCCAATTCAGTGTGTTTGTTGATGGAGTTCCGGTTGGAATGCCAGGCCTCCAAGAATTCCCTGACATGTCTCTGTTTGGTTTGTGCTATTGTGGATGTGTTCTTCCAGTCGAACCCATGTCCTTCTTTGTTCATGTGTGTTGAGACCAGTGAGAATTGGTCGTGTCTCTTGGTGGCTAGTTGGTGTTCATATCCTTATTGTCAGTTTTCTTCCTGTTTGGCCTATGTAATGTTTTTCACAGCCTTTGCATGGTATTTTGTATATTACGTTAGTTTTATTGGTTGTAGGTATGGGATCCTTTACGTTTGTCTGTAGCTGTCACAGGGTGTTTGTTGGTTTGTGGGCTACTCTGATACCTAGGGGTCTGAATAGTGTTGTGGTCATCTCTGATATGCCTCTGATGTACAGTAGGGTGACTAGTGTGTCTGGTCATGTTGTGTCTTCTTGTTGTGGTCTGTTGCGGAGGTAATGGCGGATTAACAGACCACAACAAGAAGACAAAACACACAACCACTGAAAACAGAACCGCAAGTGATGCCAACTACCCCAGCAAACCAAGGCATATAAATAACAAGAGGGACACAACACCAAAGCTTCACCTGAGGTGCACTGAGGATGTTACCTAGCAGGGTGACGAAATGTCTGCAATCAAACACGCTGGCTCGGTGAGCAAGTCTACAACCTTACTTTTAAGCTACCTGGAATTATTACAACAATTAATATTGTTTTAAAGCTACACACCTGACCCCATGTTACACTCTGTGTTTGGAAACCTTTACTGTCTTCAAAAGACTAATTTACTTTCTATTTTGTTACATTTGCTGTGATGGATTTCTTCCCATTGCTAATTCTCAGTATCAAGTAGAATTGATTGTATTTATTTAATTGTAAAGTGTTTCTTAATTCAGTCTGTAATATCAAAATTGCAACTCAGCTAAATATTTTGGTGCAAAACTAATATTGCATGTCTTCAAGGTTATTATGTATGCAAACCATGTAAATTTTCTCTCATGAAGTAAATAGTGATAATGTATGTTCAGAACTGACTGTAATATTGTTGTCATAGGGCAGATTCTAATGACTTCAATTTTTTAAGTAACTTTAGATGCAGCAAATATCTATATGTAAGGGAATGGAAATGAGATTAATTTTTTAAGGCTAGGCTAAAGGTTGACGTGTGAAAAATTGAGTTAGTTTGCAAAAAAGAAATTTGTTTCTTCGAGTAAAAATTGAGGTCAGGAGGCCACAGCTTGCCTTGCTCTTGGATGAGTGAAATGAATCAAACAATATGGCTACAGGAACGTGTGCAGTTGTATAATTTAATGATGAGGTTACATTCATTATCTTGAAGATGAATGTAATATGGCTGATTTTGCCTTTTATAATGACAATGATTTTTATATTACTTATGCACTGCCTTTAAGTGATTTCTGAACTGATAGCTGCGTTTTTTAAATAGGCCAAGAAAGAATAGTGTTGGCCTTATTGCTGCTTGTCGTTTTTTGATTTACATTACCACCATGTGTTTTTTGGTTATATTAAACAGCATGAAACTCATCTGCTAGGAGTATCTTTTAATTACTGTGTGCAAATTTCATCTGTAATTGAAACAAAAAGCTTTTCAGCCATCTTCCCAAACCATCTTGACAAGCTGAAACCTGAATGTTATTTTCTGGTGCTGCGATTAGATTGGGGCTGAAGTCTCCAGCTGGCAGGCCTGTCTATGACTGGAGGCGGCCTGTCCCCAGTGCTTGTCATTTCCTGACATGCCTGACAGGACAAGGAGAGCCGTCCCAGACAGATTCATTAGATGGCATTTTCCACAGCTGGGCTAAAATGAGGGCTGCACTTCATCACAGCAACGATGAACTAACTCTGTAAGGCCCTTGTTGGTTTTAACCAAAGCCATGTTGTTTTAACAATTTTTGTTTTGCAATATTTTAAAATCTTTTGACATGTTTTCCTTAAGTTTCCCTGAAGCTCACACCTCATGCATTATGCTGACATTGATTCTAAATCCAAGCTGCTGCTGTGGTTGAGACCATTGTGATGGGATATCGAGCATTTTATTCATTCATGAGATGGCGGAGCTTACCTTTCACCTTATTGTTGGCTGCCATTTCTTTAGTTCATGGTCTCTATGACAACTGTTTAAATTGGGATGAGTAACTGTCATCTGGAGTATTACTTAGAGAAAAGTGTTAGTGAGCATAAAGTCCCATAGATAGAGCATTTCAACATAATCCAATTTTAATTGAGCTCAAGAGACTTTGATGTGCTGCATAAGGTCAGGAAAGAGCTATTCCAGGGAGAAATTAAACCAGCCTAGCTAGGCTTCAGTACTACTGACTGTCACCATTTTAAATGAGCATTAGCATCAGCCTTAACCTTCCCCTGTGGAACATCTCACTTCACTTCCAACATTTCTCTGCCTTCTACCATATGCGAAGGTTGAGGGACTTTCATTTTTTTTAACACCTCCTTGATTAAGTTTGAAAAGCATGAAGCTGACCTGAGATGCACAGAAAGCTGTCAACTGGGCCCTTCTTTGTAAATCAGGGTGGGAAAATAGAGAATGGAAAAGGATTATTTTCACTTGTCAGTTAAAGCCCACTTTGGTTTTTTTTTCACTCAAAAGGCAGGCTTGTCTTTAACCTGTACCAATGTAACAATTAAGAGTTACATTAAAAGCAAAGGTAGTTTGTTTTATTTTTAAAATGGTATAACATTTAGAACAGAAAAGCAACACCAATCTGTGTTTAAATAGGAAAATGTGTCTTGATAATTCTAATGGACCTTCTGTGAAATGAAAAGGCTCCTTTCATCTCTTTCTATACATCAGCAAATCCTCTGTGGTATTCTTAATACAAATTTTCTTGAGAGCACAAAAGGAGTGAACATTCTACCGCATTCCCTTATTAACCCTTTGAGAATAGTGGTTTCATTTCTGAATCATTTCTCCAGACATCATCGTAAACAAAACATTCAACCAAGTATTCTGTATATTTATGTTCTGTTTCTCACTGTGATGTGTGAACATAGCAAAGCAGTTTTTTAAAATTTTTGAACAGAAAAATTTTATCTTAGAAATCTCATATTAAAAATCTTAGAAAAATAAAGCTTTGACAGTAAGGAAGTTTTGTAATTTGAAAATAAAGTAATTCACAGATGTCTGAGATTTATTCACAAATGGTGACTTAAGAGAGAATGTGTTTATAATAATGTTACGCTATGTATATATATTTAAGATGTGTTCCAAAACTAACAGAACAACTAAGTGCACATCCCTGTCGCTTAACATATACCAGCAATCACAAATATGTTGATTTGATTTCTTTAAAAAAAATCAAAATTCTTGTTGTACTTTCCAAGGTTTCTTTTAAACTAAAATATTTTCATAAATTCATTAAAGATAATGGGAAAGTCAAAGTGCCTAACTGAAGTTGTTGCAGATCTGATTTTTTTTTCTTACACAAATGTAAATTTAAACTAAGAAATATTTTAACATATGTTACAATCAATGTTTAGATGGTTAAAAGTATTGTTTTATTTTTATTAAATGAAATGAATATATTTTCAAATTTTAGGTTCTTGCTTACACTGAAGGTTTACATGGAAAATGGATGTTCAGCGAGATACGGGCAGTCTTTTCAAGACACTATCTCCTCCAGAGCACAGCTTTGGAAGTTTTCATGGCCAACAGAAGTATGTGCAATTACAAATTAGTTTTCTCTAGTAAAGTAATGTAAATGCAGTCCTGTATTGCTTGAAATAATTCTTTGTTGCAACTTGCCTTTATTGAATTATTATTTTTCTTATTTTTTTCTGCAGCTTCAGTTATGTTCAATTTTCCAGACCAAGCTACAGTGAAGAAAGTTGTATACAGTTTACCTCGTGTTGGAGTTGGCACTAGTTATGGATTACCACAGGCCAGGTATTCAATATGAATGTTTTTACGTGAAATTTCTCCTAATTGTTCATCTCAGATCCAGTATTCCTAAATTAATTTGTTTTATTCAGAAAGCCTACTGTAATGATATAGTACATACCAAATCACTTGCCTATTTTTTACCAAAAAACATTTGTAAAATATTGAATATATTGGACTAAGATAATTTATTGAAGTGACAAGAATCTGAATGGTCAGGTCCATTCTTATTGACAGAGCAGATGTGTTCCACTCTGCGTTTGGCCTTACCACCATAAAGGAGATCCCATTGTGATCAGTGAATGCAATAGACTAGGTTGAAAGAATTACAAGTAAATTGCTGCTTCATCTGGAAGGTGTGTTTGGAGCCTCAGACTGTGGGGAGGGAGGAGTTGATAGGGCAAGTGTTACACCTCTTGCAATCCGATGGGAAAGTGCCATGGTGGGGCTGAGGAAGTGCTCGGAGTGATGGAGGAGCAGGTCAGAGTGTAACAGAGAGAATAGCCCGTGTAGAATGCTGACAGTAGAGGGGAGGGAAAGATGTGTCTGGTGGTGGAATGGCAGAGGATGATCCTTGGGATATGGAAATTGGTGGGTTGGAAAGTGAGGACAAGGTTATTCTTGGAAGGACGGGAAGAGATGAGGACAGAAGTGTGAGAAATAGATTGGACGCAGCTGAGGGCCTGGTCAACCACAGTGTTTGGGGGTCGAAGGGAGTCCTCAGCTGAGGTAAAATGAGCATTGGTCAGAGGTATTGTGGAAAGTGGTATCATTCAACCAGATGCAACTGACATGGAGAAACTGGGAGGATGGAATAGAATGTATGAGGCAGGGTGTGAGGGCATGTTGTCAAAAATGGCAATGCAAAATTGCTTTCTTCTGATAGTATAAATGGTTCCATAAAGGATGATAATGTGGCTCACTGCACAATGTGGACCAGTATTTATGAGAGTCAGCCAAAGATGTCATCAATGGAACAGCCCAATTACAGCGGGGAAACTGCAATAATTTAATAATAAAATTGAAGATATATAGCCAGAATTTAAGCTTTTAAATTGTTCTTTTAGTAAGTAATGTTTTTCATTTCTTTTTAAATTGTTACTTTTGCTAAGTGTAAGCTGGAGCTGTAGGGGTACTTGATAAATATATATTTATTATTGCTGTGTAGCTTACAAAATCTTTAGCTAGAAGTAAAAGTGTAGGTAAGCATACCGATCAATGGTTTACCAGCAAGAATTAACATGTTAACCTTGTTGACCTTTGCCTATTCATCATCATTGTGGTATCACTCTGAATAATGAAAAAGTGCAATTGCAGATCACACCTTGGGAAAGTTTGATAAATGAGAACTGCTGCAGGTTGTTTAACAGTAGTGACTGTGCACTGTAGCGTACCGAGTGGCAACATGTTTACTTTGCATAATAAATTGTTCCATTTTTATGAATTGTATAAAGTAGTATTCTTAAACATGGAAAAGAAGAGCTAAGATAAACCAATCTGCATTCATTCTGATACTTATTATCCACGGTGATGTTTGACATATCATTTTTTCTGACTATCACCAACTAAGGATGATTAGGACTATCATACATAAGGCCTCGATATTGTATAATTTATCCAAATGACTTGGGTGAAGGAACTGAAGAGATGGTTGCTAAATTTGCAAATGACAAAGATTGGTAGGAAAGTAAGTTGTGAAGAGGACGTGACATTCCAAAGGATATGGATAGATGAAGTGAGTGGGAAAAGTTTGGTGAATGGAGTATGTTCTGGGAAAATGTGAAATTGTCCATTGGTGGGAAAAATAAACAAGATACCTATTGTTTAAGTGGTGAGAGATTTCAGATCTCTGAGATGTGGAAGGACCTGGGTATCCGAATGTGTGAATTATAAATGGTTAGTACGCAGGTTCAGCAGGCCATTAAGAAATCTAATATGATGTTTATTATTTATTGAGAGGAATTAAATGCAATGTAATGAGGTTTTGTTGCTTCAGTTATTCAGGGCATTGGCGAGACCACACCCGGAATGCTGTGTATTGTATTGTCTCCTTATCTGAAGAAGCATATTAACATGTTGAAAGCAGTTCGGAGAAGGTTTACAAGAATAATACCTAGAATGGACATGTTGTTTTGTGAGGAAAGGTTGGACAGGTTAGGTCTGTATTATCTAGAGTTTAGAAGAATAAGAATCAAGTTCTTTGATAACCATTTATGATCCAGAAGGATCTTGACATGGTTCATGTGAAAAGGATGATTTCTCTGGCAGGAGAATCAAGAACAAGGGGATGCTGATCAAAATAAGAAAACATATTTAAGACAGAGTTGAGGAGAATTTTTTTCTCGCAGATGATTATAAGACTTTGAAACTCACTTCCTCTGAATCCTTTTAAAACACATGTAGAAGAGCAAGAAGGTGAAAGGTTATCATGGGTAGGCAGGAATGTGAAGTAATCAGATCTGCCATGATCTTATTTATTGGCAGATCAGGCTCAAGCTGCTGAATGGCGTGCATCTGCTCCTAATTCATATGTTTGAATGGCAAAATAGGCATTCTGATCTTTCTTTTACTGTGCTTATCCTTCATATTCTTAATACTGTTACAACTCAATGGGACTTAAAATCAGATTTTCCCTTTACCAGCTGTCTGTTGGCAATTGCTTATTACTTTGCTAATTCATTATAAATCTCTAGCATGAAACAAATAAATTGCTGATGTAAATAAACCATGAAATAATGGTCTGCTGTGGTACAATGTCCTTAACACTGGTCCGTGAGGACTGGGTTCAAATCTCATCTGCACCAGGATGTGTAAATGATCTCTGATCAGTTATGCAGTTAGTGATATTCAATATGATAGTTGAGACAGTTGTTAGTTGTCATTCTTTTCAATGTCACCAGTTTTATTTTGAATTTGAAGTTCATGTAGAGGTTTCTAAGCTATGCTGAAATGGAATTCTTCAAGATATGTATTATTAACAGTATACTTCCATGCCAGTACATTTTTTTGATATTTTGTCAACAATAAACATCTTAGTAGCTGTGTCAGGTAAAATAAAATGCAGTATGAGATATTTTCTAATCACCTGCTCAGAGTTGTTATTACACACCTCCTGGATCAGAGATACGGACGGTCCCACTGCATCACAAGAGCCGTAAGAGATGCGGTATGAAGTTATATTTCCTTATCAGGATTACCTGAATGCATTCACAGGGCCATAAACCCAGAATGCTATTGTTATTGATAATTGTAGAAGCTTGCAATTTTTATTTCACCTTATCTAAGTTAATGATAATTCACCCATCTAAAAATTTACGATGAGCTTACACTGAACTTAAAGTAAACATTTCAATGGTTTCCTTGCAAAAATTGCATCAGAATTTTAAGATTAATATATATTTAATATATATTACTTTATGCAAAAACTAAATAACTGCAATCATTTTCCACAAATTTTCACCATTTCAGTACATCATGTCAGTTTTCACTTTGATCCAATTTCCATGAAATTCTATCAGGATGTACTGACTGTTGATGAACTTTCAATGAGTTCTTTTGTTTAGTCACTCATTCACTAGACTGTGCAATGCAACATCAGATGATTGTTTGCTGTTTGGTTAACAAGATCCAGGAATTTGATAAATTCTAAATTAATGTTTCTGGTTTGGTGTCAGAAGTGCCTGCAGATCTTTACATGCTGCTGGTAAAATATAGTGACGAAACTGACTAATGGATTTTGTTTATGGTAATCGTGAAATGGCAGGGGTCCTGGCACACTATGATAGTTGACAAAGCTGGTGTTTTTTTCAAAACTGGTTTCTAAAGTATCAACGCAGAGCAAACCGGTTAGAATTATCACATCTAATTTACTTTCTAGATTCAAAGCAATTACCCTGGAACCAAGTGTTAGCAACTTTATCTTTTGTAATGTTATTTCATTTTGCAAATTGAGTTATTTTACAGTTCTTGATAACTCTCCCAACAAATTGGTTTTCACTGTCATTTTCAAGAAATAATTCACAGTAATGTTCATGAGAATGGGTACCCCAAACAAGACATCAGCTTCAATATTGCAGAAAAATGTCTTACAAATGCATGATGTTGAAAATACTCCTTGAAAATTAATCGTACATTTTTAACACATTTTTCCATACAGAATTATTTTATGCTGATATAAAATATAACTATGGTATCTGGATGAGACCACCATTTGGGCAGACATATCTACACCAAATGGACTGCAGCAGTTCAAGAGGACAGCCCACCTCTGCTTTCTCTAGGGAAATTAGAGACGGGCAATAAATGCTGGTCAAGCCAGTGACACCCACAACTCATGAATGAACATTTAAAAAGATAGCATATATTTTCAATAGCCTATTTAATGTTAGTTTTCAAAACTAATAAGTTTATTCTTACTGAAAAATTCCCTGATTAGTTAGCAAAGATCCTCTTTTAGGCTTATAAATTAGTACAACAAATGGATTAACTAACTACCAAAGTGTTTCATAATTATTTTTCACCCAGTACAGCGACACCCTTTTATTATCTCATCTTCCATGACAAATTCAGATGTTTGACTATATTCAGTTTTTAAATTTTTCATTACAAGGGTTAGTTTTATAATGAAAGTTATATAACAAAGAGAACACAGATATTCTTGTTTTAAAGGAATGTGGAAGAGCACTCACATGCAAAAGTGTATGCCAAAGTATAAATTGATTGTTATTGTTCAATATTGCTCTCATTCTGTTATTGAAGACATTGGAAGTTCTACTGCTATGACAGGAGGACAAAAATAGGCAGCTTATTTAGTGGGTGGTGGAAGATAAGTGCTTTTCTGTTCAAATCATATGGTAGTTTCTGAAATGACCAAAAGAGGCAAATATTTTCTAATCTTGCTTACTCAAACTGTGCATGAAATCAAATGTGTTACAAATGATTAACAATTCTTCCTCTTATTTTTGGAATTAACAGGAGAATATCGCTGGCTAGTCCTCGTCAGCTTTTTAAATCCTCCAACATGACACAACGTTGGCAACGGCGGGAAATTTCAAACTTTGAATACTTGATGTTCCTTAATACTGTAGCAGGTACATTGATTTTATATCAAGGCGCGCTTGAAAGTTTGCATTTAGCCAGTGGTATCCAGCTGCAAGCAATGATGGAGACTGAAACTATCCTATTAAATTTTATCAGGAGACGCATAACCTGCCACTGTGACTGTAGATTCATTTATTGTTACTGGGGTTATTCTATGGTCTCACTCTGCCATTTCCTTTGTTGACAGCTTTGTCTGAAACTGAAGCTTTATTAGACTCTACAAACCATTTTCCAAGTGTGTCTGGAAATAATAACGAGAAAATGTAATTTTACTGCTTTGTCACTCAAGACAACAGCAACTAGACAGTAGAACAAGAATGGCACAGCATTCTGTTCAGTAAAACATCTTGAATTGTGGCAGATTAATAGAAAACTACATAAATATACATGAAAATAGGAGATTTTGCATTTGTATCAGAAGGTAAAACAAAGGGAGAGTACTTTACATGTTTCCATACAACAAATGCATTTTCCACTGTTTTATTTTCTGACGTGTGTGTGGTTGAAGTTTGCTCTGAGTAATTATGTATATATTTAGTTGCAGCATGTGTTGAGCTTATTACTGCCATCTAATTAGATGTAACTTGAACTGCTTACATGGAGAAAAATCATAAAAAAATTCTTTCCTAATGAACTGGAGATGACAAAATGTCTGTTACATGTTAGAAAGCAGACAAGCGAAGGAATAACAACCATAAACAGGCTATAGTCATGTACATTACAAAAATTAGTTTTCAGTAATTTCAAATTCTTTTTTTATTTAAGCCTTCTGATCAAGTGGTCTTGTGCTTTGTTTCAGAATTAAAGTGGAAGGAAAAAGTGTATATCAAAATCTGAGAAAATTAACAAGTTTAATTATAGGTATAGAAGTGATCAAGAACTTAATAATTTTACAAGGGAAGCCTTTCTGACAATTTGAAATTGTTTTTGGAGTTTGTTTATTCCCATGAAGTTTCTATGTCATTTTAGGAATGGTGAGAGAAAGCAGTTATTAAAACTCATTAAAATGACCTAAGTCAGTCCTTGAACAAGAAGAATCAGAATCATGAGATCAAAGACAACAATCTCTACTGCAATTTTTGTCATGCACATTATAAACACGTTAAAAAGTTCTAATAGTAATTTGAATATACTATATAAAGATATTTATGTCAGGGAAATTATTGTAAAAATTGCTGCAGCTTGGATTTCTTCCATTTTGATATTTGCCCATATGACATTTTCACTGCCCATAAAGTCACAACTGAGTTATGGATTTCAGATTTGAAACAAAATCCACCTGTGACTGAAGATACCTGGAAAAAAATTACAATTGAAACTTTGATTAAGCTTATAATTATGCAGAAAATTATTCTATGTCCCATATCCTATGCAGCATCAATAGATATCTTAAAGATGAAATAAATATTGTCCATTGCCATTAAGTTTACAAAAGCTGAGTAATGTGAGAAAGCTTTGTGCCATTGAGGGTTCCTGGTTTCTCATGTTTCAGCTGAGCACAGAAAAGTGCAGATTGTATGCCATTTATGCACAGAAGATGTTTAGCAGAACAAGCAGAGCTCCGTGTTTTATAGCTATTCTTCATTCAGAGGAATTTATAGCAGACTGTTTAAGGAAATGCTTTGACTAAGAGGAAAAGATGGCCAAGTTCAGGAAGTTGTAATTGAAATATGAACATTAGTAGCTGGTGCTTTCCCCCCCAATGTAGGCTAAGAGTTGATGAGTTCAAAAGATTGTAGTAATAGTATTGATCCCTGATATTTCCAGTGCTGTTTCTGCCTTGCTTAGAATTCACTGTTTCAGTGTCTTTGAAACATATTTTATACACCAGAAAATACTTGATATTGGTGATAGCACAATCGTATATTTAAAAGTTTTTTTAAAAAAGTCTTGAAATTTACAAATTAATTCTATTTGTAAGAAGTTACAAACAGTTTTTCACCATATTATCTCTTTTTCGCTAGGTCGCACTTACAATGATTTAAACCAGTACCCTGTGTTTCCTTGGGTTATTACAAACTATGAGTCTGAAGAGCTGGATCTGACCCTACCAGGCAACTTCAGGGACCTATCAAAGGTATCTTTCAAAAGTGCCTATTCCAAAATTAACTTGTTTTAGCACTAGAGATATTCCAAATTCCTGTTGCAGTTTACACAGACATAGGGATTTCATTAAGTCAATACAAAAGTCACAAAGCTTTTGTGCATGGTTTTCATGATTAGTTACAGCATACCTATAGCAATCATACCTGATATTGAATTCAAGCAGGAGAATAACCAATTCATTTTTAAGAGGATGAGTTAACTTTTTTTTCTAGGCATGTTAATCTTACTATTGCTATTATGTACGTGTACATATTTTACATTGTTGTTTGTGCAAGATCTGTGGTGGATATAATTTGCACCAATGCAACAGCCAAGTTAAGAAGAACATTTGCTGAGTAAAATGAAGATATAGTCTTGAAATTTCAAAGTAATAAATTGAATATTTGTGTGTAGAAATAATAATTGGGCAGAATTTTCCATTCTCTTAAAAAGTCAGAGAAGGTGACTTGAAGAGAAAATAGGTGGTCTGGTTGGCATTGGAGAGACATCCTTCATCCACCTCATTTGTTAAGATCTGATGGGAAGATCCATGGTCAATCTTGCTGGCCTACCACCAGTTAAGATCCTTAAGAGATCAGGAATACACCCCTTAAGGGCCTTAATTGATCAATCGTCCTGCTTGCCACCAATTAAGGTCCTTAAACGTTAATGAATAACATTTTAAAGATCTCACCCCACCACAGGTCCAATTATCTGCCTTCCCAGGAGGCAAGAGAAATTCCTGTATTGCTGAATGGAAAAAAAAAGGTGCTGGCAAGCCTGGGAGGTTGAGGGAGGGGTTACTATTTGTCAAAATCTAGGGGCTTTCTCTTCACAATCCCACCCTGTAATCTCCCCACGCATCTCTACTTTTTGTTGGTCCCAGCCTCCTGTTCAGCCAGCATGGATCTCATGCTGCTGCCAAACTCTGATTGGCTGGCAACTTCAGATGGGACAGGACATCTCAGCCATTGCATCTTATTAATAAGAAATGAATGATTTTATTGTCGCATGTATTTTACAGTGAGAAAAACAGTAAAATACAGTGAAAAGCTTTTTCATTATTGCCATGATCCATTTGAGATATAGCTTAAGGAGAGCCCCTCAGTCCTGAGCCAACTCATCATCAACGATGTCTTCACTGCCAGCCCTCCTCTACCACCTCACTGCCGTCTATACTGGATCCAACCTATGTTGAAGTTGCCACTCTTCAGGCACCATCTTTTGAGGCTGTACTGATTCTCCTCTGCCACCACTGCCAGTGCCGGACCCAACCAACAACAAAGTCGCCGATCCTCAGGAACCATCTTTCACCGCTGAGCCTGCCTCCTCTGATGTAGCAGCTTTCAATTCCAATGCCATTCCTGTGCTCGCTGTGAAAAAGTAAGTTGGGGCTCACTCAAGTGAGCCACCACAAGGTCCGCACTGGGCCCACTCGAGCCCATGCTGGGCATTCCTTGCCACCACTAATGCTGTCCGAGCTCGGGACAAGAGGTAAGTAAGAAGAAAGAAAAGGAAAGAAAGAAAAGAAAAGTGGTCAGAGCAGATGAGCTTCGGCTCAGGAGCCATAATCTGCCACCATCTTGATGAAGTATCAAGATCTTGAAACCATTTTGAAGCCCACAGATCAGCACTCGTGCCCGATAAGCACTTGCTGGTGGGGTGTTTGGGGAGGTGGTACACCTAACTTTAAACACAGCTGATCTCACACTTTGCCTACAAAATGCAGAATCCCAGTGATTGTGCTTTTGTGAAATATGCTTTCTGCCACTGATTTGGTAGCTGATTGATTTTCACACCAAGGAAAAATCATTTAAAATCATAGAGTCATACAGCATTGAAAAAGACCCTTTGGTCCCACTCATTCATGCTGACCAGACATCCAATCTGACCTAGTCCCATTTTCCAGCATTTGGCCCATATCCTTCTAAACCCTTCCTATTCATATACCCATGTCTTTTAAATGTTGCAATTGTGCCCACTTCCTCTGGCAGCTTGTTCCACACACCATCCTCTGCGTGAAAAAAGTTACCTCTCAAGTCCTTTTTAAACATTTTCCCTCTCACCTTAAACCTATGTCCTCTAATTTTGGACTCCTTCCAGCCTAGAAAAAGATTTTAGCTATGCACACTATCCATGTCCCTCATGATTTGTAAGGTCAGCCCTCAACCTCCAACGATGTAGGGAAAAAAGTCCCAGCCTATCCGACTTTTCTCAAACCTTCCATACCAGGCAACATCCTAGCAAAGCTCCTGTGAACCCTCTCTAGCTTATTCTCATGATCAAGATTTCTGCATGTAGTCAGCACTTTTCATTGGCTGCAGGAATCAGCAGGAAGCTTCATATTATGAGATGGTCCAATGCTTAATCTAACCTGCACCTCATGAAGGGAAGGTAAGCTATTGCTGTGGAAGTAATAAGGTGATTCAGAATGGTGCTGTGCAACACAGATGAACAGGAGAGCCTGTAAGGGATGAGAGTGTGAACTAAGGTTTAAAATAACACAGTCAAGTTCTTGGCAGAGGGGTTGAGAATAAGACATATTCTATGTTCATGTGAGTGTAGCAGGAAATCTAGACTCAAGGGAGAGAAGGATGTTGGAGCAGAAAGCCAAAGAGATGGATTGCAGGGATCAGTGCAAGGAGTTGAACCACAAGGACCAGGCTGCAGCTTTGCAAGAAATTTAGTTTAAGAACCTGACATGAATGATAACGATCTTTGAATGCATTCTCAAGTTCCATATCCCACCAACTGCACCACTGATCTCAACCCCTGTTCAATTCACAACTTCCTCATCATTAACCTACCAACAATGTCGGTCAATTAAATCTTATACCTAACATTCATGTGCTTCACCTCTTCATTCACTTCTCACATCTATCAGACAATGTAAGCTGTTCAAGCACGATAGTGAAATAACCAAACTATTTGCACAAAACTCACTCGTGCATCCCTATTTCTTACAGAAAGAGGTTCCTTCAACTGCACCTTCTAAACTCATTGCCTCTCCCGCCTAGAAAGGCAAGGGCAGTAAGTGCGTGGGAACATCTCCACCTCCAAGTTTCCCTCCAAGCCCAACGCCATCTTGACTTGAAATATATTGCCAGTATTCATGGTCACTGAGATAAAATCCTCAAATCCCTTCTTAACCAAACTGTAGGGTACCTGAAACACCATGGTTTGCAGCCAATCAAGAAGATGGCTCACCATCACCTTTTCAAAAAAAACAGAAAATGAATGTGATATACTGAAATGATGAAACTCTGTGGAAAATGATTGCAGCTATTTAGTCTGCTGCAATAAAGGCCATTGAATCCCATCCAGTCTGCCGCTTCTGTTCCACCCTGTGAATGTGGATGAAGTCCACGATTGCCAACTCCCCAGGTTCCTCTCCTGTCTGGGGTTGAGCAGACTGCTTATCTCCGACGTCTTCCAAGTGCCAGCAACCTTGGACTTTACTTCCTTGGCCAGCTGCAGAGCTATCGCAGTGAAGTGCTGACCAGACTGGGAACCCACACTGTCTAAACCTAACATTCTCACTGAGGTGTCAGTATTTGAGTTGGTGGGCAGTGCAGGAGGCAGCCTTCCTGATTCGTCCCCTGAGGCCTCAGTACTCTAGTTCTCGGAGGTCACTGAGGTGGCTTTTGGGGAAGTAAGGCACAAGGGAGAGAAGGTGTTACACCCAGTGGTTAAAAGTGATGTACAATGAATGACACTGATAGGTGAATGTGAGATTTGGAGTGGAATGAAGAGTCGTAATTACTTAATTTGTGGGACCTGGATGTCTTGACATTCCCGCATGAGTAATTACAGTCCTGTGAGGATCAGGATTTTCTTCTCTTAGGGTGAGGAGCCTAATTTCCAGCACCCCTCCACCTATATGACTGTCTCTGGCTTATAAGTCTCAGCATGGCTGTAATTCCTGGTCTAGGAGGTTGGAGGGGGTGAGCAAGTGAGGGAAGATATCACAGATAACAGCGAGAGTAGCAGAGCACGAGAAGCTGGTGGGAGGTGAGTGTTATAGCAGACACAGTGGATGTGAGGTCACAGAGAGAGGAGTATGGCACTTACTAAGATACAGTGGAGTAGGCCATTGTGACCTCATGAACTGCTAGCCCTTCCTCTTAATCATGGAGCTGCACTCATTCTGGAAAGCCGAGAGTATTCCATCATACTCCTGAGTTGTGCCTGGTAAATGGTTTGGATGATTGGTCGTTACAGAATTCCCAGCCTCTGACCTGCTCTTATGGCCATAGTATTTTTGTGGTTAATGTAGTTCATTTTCTGGTCAATGGTAACCTCTAGGATGTTGTTAGACATCATTCAGGCCATACTGATGATGCGTGACACTGGGATGGAGGTGGCATCCTGAAAGCAGCATAAATGGCTTCCTGAAAGCAGCATAAATGGCTTCCACTTCTGACCGTAGTACTGAGTATCTCTCAGAAACGGATAAACTCCCATTGACTATCAACCCCCAGGAGCATATCAATCATCCCCAATTGGATGGTGGTTAAACTCCCTAGCTACTAATTAGACAGATTATCAAAATTTACTTGGGTGTCATTAGTCAATTTGAAGCAGGATTTAGATTTGGAAATGCCTCCAGCATCAGGGTCCTGAATCCAAAACTAAAATTCAGCCTACGATTGCAAGGTGACCAAGGATGGGAAATAAATATTGCAGGGCACATAATATTTCAAAAAGGACAAGCAAAGTAGTAAAGAAGAGCAATAATCCTGTTAATATGGGATGGCATAATGGCAGTAGTCACCCTAAGACCTCAACACAGGCATCAGGTCTTGATAGTTGCCCAGCCAATCCACCTTTCTAGTTAGATTTCGCAAATCCTCCATTTCACTTTTGAACTACATTATATCTTTTTCTGAGGCTCAAGTTTGACTTCACAACGAGACTAATGTTTTCTAACTAAATTGCAGATGCAAAGCAACACCTGATCCGTACTGCTTGATTTCCAATCCAATGTACTTCAAAGCCCTAGAAGCCTGACTTCCAATTTTGAATTCTGTTTTAAGCTCCTTTGATTTCAAAATGATTTCAAATTCACTGCTCCTGCCCCACGAAATATCATCTTTGTTCATCATAAAGCTGATCAAAGCTGTCCCCAATAGTATCAGTAAATCATGATGGGGTATGCTTTCAACTGGTGACTGCACAATTTTAACAAGATGAACCTTAGTGAGAAGGTCATTTAGGCCATAAATGCATTTATCTAACTTCCCAGAATTATCAATGTGTCGCCCCTGCTTTTGGAGGGCGAAGAAACAGTTTCCTTTTGAGCTGATCTCTCTGCAGAAATTCAGCTTTCATATAAATTGATCAACATTGCCAAGTATTATGGCTAAGAAAGCCAAAACAAAATGCAAAATTGCTTTTCCAGCCACAGTTGAATCTACTATAAAATATTAGTAATCTATTTTTTCTTCAAAACCTTGTGCCACTAGCCTAGCTCTAGCCCCAAGAGGTGACACCTTTTCCGCGCTTGGTGATAGACCAGCCTGTTCCCATCTGGCACCTCTGTGTACACTGCATATTCTCTTTAGCTTTGTATGTCCTGCTTTTATTAATTCATCTTCTAATTTGTTCATAGCTGCAAAGACTTCTTGATAGCGTGGGCTTCTGCTCCTGCTGGCATTCTTGATGTGTATTATATTCTTTGATCTTGTTAAGCTATGCATGCTAATCTGGTGTCTATTCCTTTTTGGACTGTTTGATCTCCCCCTCCTATTCATAGAATTCCTTCCAACAGTTTGTGTTCTCTTTCGGGGGATATTTTCATTCCCAGAGCCACTATCACAGCTTAGACTGCATTCTTTCTCCTTCCAGTTTTGTAATTCACATTTGGAATCAATGGACCTAACTTCTTGCCCTCATCCTGTAATTCAACCAGCTGTTATATTTTCCAGTGGCCTTCCCTGCTCAGCTTACAATAGTCACACTTCTCTATGACTAAGTACTTCTGGTGAACATTTGACTTTAGTGCTGTGGTAGTTGTCCTTTGGGACCAAGGCCTCACTTTGATCATCAGAGCTGATCTGCCCTTCGTCAGGCAAACTGTCAATTGTGGCAGTCTGATCCCTATAGTTGTTCAACATATGGTTATGAGAGTACCTGGTTCCTTGTTACTTTGTGCAAATCCTTTAAAATTTGCAAGCCACGCTAAGCAACCTTGAAGTGTGTAAATAAAAGGTCGAGTTCCCAAGCTGTTTAATTATTGTTTATCTGCCTTAACCAATAACCTTTCCCAGACCTCTTCACTCTTTAAACCCATTTCTTTTATAATAAGCCATGTCTCCTTGATTGAAACTGGCTTTCCATGGATTTAAAGTATGATTTAAAACTCATTTAACACTTCTTTCTGAGACTTAATTTTGATGAAAGCTTTTCTGCCTGCATGCAGTGCATTCAAATGCTCAATAAAGGTAGGACTAATTGTAGTCCCTTCTGATCCCATTACTTTAGGATTTCTTCCAAAAAATTTGGACTCTATCTTCCAATCATCTGCAGCAAATTCTTAGCTGAGACAGCCCATGGATAGAGATTAATTTCTTTCCATATACACCCAATTCTTTACCCAATTATCTTTTAAATAACATATAACTATCACCTGTTCCTTAGTTCCATTTGGTCTCCAGATGTCTGCCAGACCATGCTTTATGATAACATGGCTGACCAGCATCTCACCCATCCTGAATATCTGCCGTAGGCATGTCGGTATGATTAGCTAGTTGATTATCAATCTGTTTAACTATGTCATGTACTTGACCTTTGAGTGAGCCTTGAAGTTTAAGCTTCTGGCTCAGAGGCAGGGACACTTTCTACTAGGCCACAAGATCTCCACATTTTTGATTTACTGTTGTGAATGAGGCAGGCCTAAATGGTAATCTCATAGTAAAACTTCCTCAGGAAAAGAAGTGATCATAATGCAATTTAATCCTATGGTAGATTTTAGACAGTATATTTAAGTTTAAATCAAGAATCTTAAATTTCAGAAAAGCCTGTTCGGGGAAAGCTCGCTGAGGTTGATTTGATAAATAACCTAAAAGGCATGATGATAAATAATCATGAGGAAGCTATTAAAGAAATCATTCAAAATTTTTAACAGAAAAAAGTTTCACTGAAAAGCTTAAATTCAGCAAGGGAAAAATCCTACTACAGCTTCTGAAACAAGTTAAAGATGACATTACATTGAAAGAAGAGACATAGAATGCAATGAAGAATAGTATTAAGATAGGGAGTTTTATAAACAAGCAAAGGGTGACCACAAATTGATTTTAAAAAAAAGGCAAAATAGAACGTTAAAAATGGTAAAGTGTATTATAAATGAGCCATGAATGTAAAAATGAATTATAAAACTTCTACAAATATATAAAAAGGAGAGCAGTCAAAGTACACACTTAGTCCCGCTGTGGCAAAAATGGAATGAAGACATGAGACCAATGTTGAATAAATAAATATTTTCTGTTTTTATAGTAAAAGGCACAAACTATGTATCAGATACCCAGAAGGAAAAGATTGGTCAGAGGGATGGAAGGTGGTGCATGGTGGATGGGAAGTAAGAGATCCATGGTCACATAGAGTCATACAGCTCGGAAACAGTCCAACTTGTCCATGCCAACCACAGATCCCAATCTGATCTTGTCCCATTTCCCAGCATTTGGTCTATATCCCTCTAAACCCTTCCTATTCATGTACCCATCTGGATGCCTTTTAAATGTTGTAATTGTATCCATCTTCACCACTTCCTCTGGCAGCCCATTCCATATACTCACCACCTTCTGCATGAACAAGTTGGGTCCTTTTTAAATTTTTTCCCTTTCCTTTTAAATCCTATATTGTCTAGTTTTGGACTCCCCCCACCCTCAGAAAAAGACCTTGGCTATTCACCCAATCCATACCCCTCATGATTTTATAAACCTCTATTAGGTCAACCCTCAGCCTCACATTTGCCTTCATCCCTGAAGGCGCAGAATGTGGATGTGATGGGAGTCGAGAAGGGACATAAGGCAAGAGCCTACTGTGGCTTTCAAGGCTCATGGCTTATGGGCCTGGACACAGCCTGATCTGCATTGTGGAAAATCATGTTTTAAGAGTTCAGAAAATGCACATTTTCTGTCCCCTACAAATTCTGTGTTGCTCCCCTTTGTTGTGTGTCACTTTGGCCTGCAAGACAAAGAGTAGTGAGGGTGAAGAGAGAACCTAGTTGTTCAGACTGAGTCCTGAGTTGCCGAGTGCTGGATAAGTGTTTCAGTGTGGTGCATTGAGGAGCCTGAGATATTCATGTGATGGTTGGGAGATGTCATATGAAGTTGCATTCACTGAACTTGAATGCATGAGGTTATTGAGACTTCTTGTGGTACTGTGGTAGGGCATTGGATTAGACTGTGGGAGCTGACCTCCTTGGCCATCTATTTCCACTCCCATCCAAGGTGGCACTTGAAGGCCACATGGCTTCCAAACAACATCAAAAGCTTGACTACCTTCACCACTAATGCATTCAGCACCAAAAACTTCACCCTACAACTCCCTGTGTCTTGGCTTTCATTTTATCATAATTTATATTGCGATAATATTTCTCAGTACAGCATCCCTTAAGAGGGAAAGCCTACTTTTAAGGAAAGCAGACTGCCGGTATGACATGGTTTGCAAAGAAAGTTACTGGTCTCGCTTTCTAAGTGCTGAGGTCGCCTCAGTGTTAAGAAGACAAGAGTGCAGGACTCGCTTTATCACACATTATAGTATACAACTACCACATTCAGATTCATTATGCCAAATTTACATGCTGCTCACCTCGACCTGAATTAATGCAAGACCAGTGCAAATCAGGATAACTACACCTGAAGATCAGGATAATTCATTTTCCAGCTCAAGATGTCATATAAAAAGCGGCCATGTGAACAAAATATGCAACATAACTTTGAAAAGGCAACTTAGGAAGTAACTTAAAAACAAGAATTGAACTGGGTGGGAATATGGAGCTGAATAAACAGTATAGCTGCAAACCGCACTGGCTGAGACGACCATGAAGGCCCCGCCTTCTCAACCTCACCCCACACCTGAGGCATGGTGACCACCATCAGTTGTCTCTGTCTAATGAGAAAGCAGTCCTATGTTCCTCTGGGAGTATGGCAACTTTTCTTTACCTTTATATCTTTACAGTTGTGGTTTCAATTTTACATTGCCACCTTAACCTTACTTAGTGAAACACACATATACACAAAGTACAGTGTAAGAACTATTTAGTTTGCGATGGCTTCTGACTGTCAGTCAATAAATGCAGAACAGTTGACAATTTATGGCATGTAATCCAGAGAACTCTACCATGTGTATGATTCCAATCATTAATTTTATCTTTCCATATTCTTTAAAATGTGCAGTCATCTTGCAAATGTTTTCACCTCTAATGAATAATGTACACAGTGGTGAGGTTGATCACTACCACCTGCCATGACTGATGTACTGATATCCTCTGAGAAGAATGCCTTAAAGTGCCAAATAGGACATGCCACCTCACATTCACCTCATGCTGTTTTTTTTTGAAATCAAAATAATAAGTAAACTGCTATCCTGCTTATCACATTGCTAATATTTGACTTTGTTTTTGCCTGGTATTTCAAATGTATCTGACGTATATCTGCTTCCCACAATATATATTTAAAATTAATTTAGAAATTGAAACAGTATTCTTTTCACATAAATTTAAGCATGCAAGTGACTATTAGTTTGAATTGATAGCCACACTTTTCACGCTGTGCATTATTATGATTCCCAGTCTGAAGCAGAATCTACCAGCCAGCTAAAAGTAATTACGTGAGGAAATGGAAGCAGTGAATTCAGCACTGGTGGCTGAATTTTCAGGAGCAAATGGATATGAAAGCTTCAACTTGACCTAATATAAAAAAAAGGTCCTATTCTTATGCCATATAATTGTAAGTTTGACAATTAATTTTCTGGGATAAAGGGAAAAAGAAACAGCAGCCAAGCATTTATGACATACAAATTCACTGCAGTCTAGGCTAACCCTTCTGGTATTGCAATGATGTTGTGGTTTTATATTAAAGGAAACTGTCAAGTGAACGCCAAATGTGCACTAAATTATCAGGGATGAACAAAATGCATCATCTGTGAGGGCAAACTACTTCCTGTTTTCAGCCTCATTAACATTTTCTTGGTGAAACATATGGACAAAATCTTACCAGAAATTGGTTGAATGCGAACTTTTGCGAGGTTCACGGCCCATTTCTCTCCACAAGCCTTAGCAAGTTTTTTTGTACAATATTAGGAAACTTGCCTCATGCCTATGCACCATAGGCCTATGGTGCCCCAATCGTCATATTCTCCCAGTCGCCACAAACTGAGGTACTGGCCACTGCTATGACATCCCAGAATTCCTGGCACTTGCATCATGTTCAGGGCTAGCTCTGCACCCAGTCAAGTGCTGGCAATTTATAGCTGCCCAAACCAGTTGATTTTATTTACCCCACTAAATCAGAGAGTGGGTAATTGGCACTCCACTTTGCCAACAGGTCCTGAAGGTTCTGCTGAATTTGGGGGAGGGGTGGAGGTGGAGGGGAGGGTGGGGAGAGCATGCAATCACTGCCCATGGAATGTGTCCTGAGCTGCTGGTGACTGGTGGAGGTCTGGAGGAGCAAGCATCAAGCTACAATCTCCAATTATGTCAAGTATCGTGACGTCTGGTTTCTGTCCAGCAGGTGGGAGAAGAAGAAACTGCATATCAATAAGTCAAGATGACAGAATAGTGAGGATATTAACACATGTTAATGCATCCAAATAGGCCACTTGCCACTCATTAGTGAGAATCTCATCTCGCCACTCAACATGTGATTATGAAAACTTTTTGCCCTCGAACTTCCTTACTGTCACTTGTGCAATTCTCCCAAACTTCTCACCAATATTCACTCAGTTTAGTGCCTGAGAATCCACCCTATGTGTCAGTTCTGGCTCATTGATTGTGCTCTCACATCAGAAACTATGGGCTTACGTCCCATTCCAGAGATCTGAACACCAAATCCAGGCTGACATGCTAAAGCAGGACTAAAGGAGTTAAGGTGAATTAGTTAAGTAATTAAACCAAGGTCCCATCTATTGTTTCGTCTGGATGTAAAAGACCCCTGGGCGTTTTTTGAAGAAGAGCAGGGATCTGCTCCTTGGTGTCTTGGCCAATATTTGAACAAACAGGTACTGAAATTCTTTTCTCTTCATCATTCCATAAAAAGTGGTATTTGCTACAGTGGGAGCAGCTTCAATAAATAACATTCAATAATCCACAACAATAGGTTTCTACTGTTTAACTTCCACAGGTTTAAAATCTCAGGACAGCTTTGCTAGGTTGTAGATTTTCCCTACAAAACAGGTATTGAGGGAAAAGTGTCGATGAGACCAGCCTTCAATTTTCTCGTTGCTATTTTCCCATTATCCATGTGTGATGTTACAATAAATTTCTTAACAAATAGTACTGAGAAATTCTGTCAAAATTAGCAAATTGAATTCCAACTAATATGTAATTTTTTAATTCATTTGTGGGACATGGGTGTCGCTGGCTGGGCCAACATTTATTGCCCATGCTGGGTTGTGCCATGCTGTGCCCAGTGGTGGTGAACTGCTGTATCAAACTGTTCTGATCCATGTGTTCTGGGGAGCAAATTCCTGGATTTTGACCCAGCATTACTGAAGGAATGGTAATATACTTACAAGTCAGAATGGTGAGTCACTTGGAGGGGAACTTGCAAGTGGTAGTGTTCCCATGTATCTGTTGCCCTTGACCTTCTAGATGGTAGTCGTTATGGGTTTGGAAGGGAAAACTAAATAACAGTGTACTTCTTAAATGGGGAAAAACTGCAGAATGTGGCAGCACAATGGGACTTGAGTGACAGGGACTTAACAGACAGGTACAACAAGTAATCAGGAAGGCTAATGGAATGTTAGCCCTTATTTCAAGGGGGTTAGAGAATAAGAGTTATGAAGTCTCACTACAACCGTACAAGGTGCTGGCAAGACCATTTCTGGAATCCTGTGAACAGTTTGGTCCCCTTATCTAAGGAAAGGTATTATTTCATTGGAGACAGTTCAAAAAAGGTTCACTCGGATGATCCCTGGAATAGAGGGATTGTCTTGTGAGCAAGGTTAAACAGGTTGGGATCTACTCATTGGAGGTTAGAAAAATGAGAGGTGATCTCATTGAAGCATATAGGATTCTTAAAGGGTAAAACAGAGTAAATGCTAAGAGCATGGGAGAGTCTACGACCAGAGGGCATAGGTTCTGAATAAAGGGACATTAATTTAGTACTGACATGAGGAAGAATTTCTTCTCAGGGAGTTGAAATTCTTTGGAACTCTTTGCAACAGAGTTGTGAAGGCAGAGTCCTTGTGCGTATTTAAGGCTAAGATAGGTTCTTAATCAGTGGGGGAATCAAGGCTTATGGGGAAAACACAAGAAAGGGGATGTGAAGAATGCTAAATCAGCCGTGAACATATTAAGTGGCAGAACAGGCTTCAGGGGCCAAACAGCCTATTCTTGTTCCTATTTCTTAAGATCTTATGGTCTTATGGAAGGTACTGTCTAAGGATCTTAAGTGAATTTCTGCAATGCATCTTGTAAATGGTACAGAGATAGTAGGAACTGCAGATGCTGCAGAATCCGAGACAACAAGGTGCAGGGCTGGAAGAACACAGCAGGCCAAGCAGCATCACAGGAGCAGAGAGGCTGACGTTTCGGGCCTAGACCCTTCATCAGAAAAGGGGGAGGGGAAGGGGGTTCTGAAATAAATAGGGAGAGAGTGGGAGGCAGATAGAAGAGGGATAGAGGAGAGGATAGGTGGAGAGGAAACAAACAGGTCGAAGAGGCGGGGATGGAGCCAGGAAAGGTGAGTGTAGGTAGGGAGTTAGGAAGGGGATAGGTCAGTCCAGGGAGGACGGACAGGTCAAGGGGGCGGGATGAGGTTGGTCGGTAGGAGATGGAGGTGCGGCTTGAGGTGGGAGGAGGGGATAGGTGGGAGGAAGAACAGGTTAGGGAGGCAGGGACGAGCTGGACTGGTTTTGGGATGCGGTAGGGGGAGGGGAGATTTTGAAACTTGTGAAATCCACATTGATACCATTGGGCTGCAGGGTTCCCAAGCGGAATATGAGTTGCTGTTCCTGCAACCTTCGGGTGGCATCGTTGTGGCACTGCAGGAGGCCCAGGATGGACATGTCGTCTGAGGAATGGGAGGGGGAGTTGAAATGGTTCGCGACTGGGAGGTGCAGTTGTTTGTTGCGAACCGAGCGTAAGTGTTCTGCAAAGCGGTCCCCGAGTCTCCGCTTGGTTTCCCCGATGTAGAGGAAGCCACACCGGGTACAGCGGATGCAGTATACCACATTGGCAGATGTGCAGGTGAACATCTGCTTGATGTGGAAAGTCTTCTTGGGGCCTGGGATGGGGGTGAGGGAGGAGGTATGGGGGCAGGTGTAGCACTTCCTGCGGTTGCAGGGAAAAGTGCCGGGTGTGGTGGAGCTGGAGGGGAGTGTGGAGCGGACAAGGGAGTCACGGAGAGAGTTGTCCCTCCGGAAAGCAGATAAAGGTGGGGAGGGAAAGATGTCTTTGGTGGTGGGGT